>NW_004444099.1:5759924-5780132 GCF_000243295.1 Trichechus manatus latirostris | reverse complement strand
GTATAGTAGGTTCTGAAGTCAGGTAGTGTGAGTCCTCCAACTTTATTCTTCTTCTTCAGTAGTGCTTTACTTATTCGGGGCTTCTTCCCTTTCCATGAAATGTTCTTTTTGATAATGAATGTGATGTCATTCCTCTTCAATTTGTCATTCCTGGCATTGTAGACCATATGATTGTCTGACTCAAAATGGCCAACACCAGTCCATTTCAACTCACTGATGCCTAGTATATTAATCTTTATGTGTTCCATTTCATTCTTGACGATTTCCAATTTTCCTAGATTCATACTTCTACATTCCACATTCCTATTATTAATGGATGTTTGCAGCTGTTTATTCTCATTTGAGTCATGCCATATCAGCAAATGAAGGTCCCAAAAATTTAGCTACATCCATGTCTCGAGGTCAACTATATTTTGAGGAGGCAGCTCTTCCTCAGTCTTATTTTCAGTGCCTTCCAATCTGAAGAGTGCATCCTCCAGCACTATATCAGACAATGTTCCACTGCTATCCATGAAGTTTTCACTGGCCAATTTTTTTCAGAAGTGGATAGCTAGGTTCTTCTTCCTAGTCTGTATTAGTCTGGAGGCTCTGCTGAAACCTATCGAGCATGGGTTACCTTGCTAGTATATGAAATACCTTTGGCATAGCTTCCAGCATCACAGCAAGACGCAAGCCACTGCAGTACAACAAAACTAACAGACAAATGGTGGAATTATATATCATAAATGTACTTAATTTTATATATTAAATCTTTCTTTATATATGTATGTGTATCGTGTGCATAAAATCATGTTTGCTTCTCATCTTTAAAAAATGTTCTGTTAGTAAAGATATTGGGTTGAAAAATGAATTTTCTGTTTGTGTAGGTCAAAAACCATGGAATATCAGACAACTTTATATGATTCTAATAAATATTTGGAGTTTCTGGATAGTGCAAACTATTAATGTGCACAACTGCTAACTGAACCTCCACTCAGAGGTTCCTTTGAAGGAAGGCCCAGGGATCTACCTCTGAGAAATCAGCCATTGAAAATCTTATGATTTTCATGCATTGTTTATATGTTTTTGCGTTAATTTTGTGACTATTTTGTTCAGAAATTCATAGATATGTGTTCATAAAAATATGATGGTTAAACTAGTATCATCTAGAAATTTATATTGCATTTGGGATTGCATGTTTTCCTCAATCTTTGATGCATTTTTGTAAGTATATGCTCAAATTTAGGTAGTATTTTAAAGGTATATTTTCCCATTACATTTGATAAATATTTTGACTGTCAATAAAATTCTAGATTTGAAATAATTTCTTCCCATAATTTCAAAGACATTGTTTTGTTATCTTTAATGCTGCTACTGAGACATCTGATCCAAATGTATTTTTTTTATTTATTGGAATCTTAGCTCTTCAAGAATATGGAGCAGTGTTTCCTTCTAGAGGAATGTAATATTTTACACAATAAAAAGTATTCATTATTCACAGGACTTGGTTTCTTTTAGAATATAATAGGGAATATGCTTGGGGAAGGGTACACAGTGAGCTTCAAATGCACCTATAATTACTCATTTCTTCAAAATCGACTCCATGGCAATGGGTTTGGTTTGGTTTTGGTTTAGACAAGAAAAGTATCTGAAGCAAAACAGCAACATATTAAGATATGTTAAATATATTGTATATTATTCTCTCTGCTATCCTCTACTTGTGGTACAAACAAACACACCTGTGTGTGTGTTAGTGTGTGTGTTTGTGACTTCTTGATGACAAAAATACAAATTCAATTCTCATAGATTTATTTTTTGAAACACAAGTATATCATTTTACAAATTTTTCTTCAAGTTCAGGCTAAATACAATTAGGAAAATAAATACTTTCACAAGATTATGTCAATCAATGCCTGAATATGTTGAACAAAATGGAAGACTTGAAATAGATACGGCAAAAGCCTGACATGCAGAAATACATGTATATATCATCAATTTTTCTGGCATTTATTAAAGTTTAAACAGTCTTAGAATTAACTTATTCATTTATTAGATGGAAAAATTTGTCTGTACAATAAAAACTTAGTGGAATAAATTTTTATAGGTGATGTGTTCACTGAATTTTTTTTGTTTAACGACAATGGATAAATGACAAAGAAATAAAAATACATAACTGTGAAAGGGCTGAAAATGCTTCTTTCATTATTTTGCATTTGGTTTATCAGCTGTTGTTTCTCTGTGTAGCTACAAATCTTTTTAATTTAAACTATTCTTCTTGAACACATTATTCAAAAATTAATCTATTCTTCACAGAAATTATAACAACAAAGATATGTGTCACTGTATTCATTAGTTGTATTTGAGAAATACATATTTAATTTAGTAAATAGACAAGATTTCTAGCCATTATTTGTCCACTGGAAAAAAAATGCATTTGTCTGGTGTTTTGTAATTATAATGATCTATGTGGGTTCTCCATATGCTCTACTACTTGATGAACCTACAGGATCGTCCTGCTGCTTTGTTGTCATCTAGGGTTTTTCTTTTTAGATTTCCCAGGTTTTCTATTTAGGCAGTTCAAGAGCCTGGAAACAAAAATGGTAACTCCTTCATCTGTCTTTATCTTTTTAACAGCAGGTTTTTTTGTTTTTTTCATGAGATAAGATATTGGAAAAATACAGAAAAAATGAAAATAAGTAGACAAATTATAAAAGTTACCAGTCCACAGAAGTTATCACACTTAACAGTTTGGAATACATTTTTCTAGTTTTACCAATGTCTAAAGCCTTTTTAACTTAAACAGAAACTGTGCAGTGGTTAAAAGCGTTGGAGTGCTAACCAAAAGTTCACAAGTTCGAATCCACCAGCTGCTCCTTGGAAACCCTATGGGATAGTTCTACTTTGTCCTATCAGGTCGCTATGAGTCAGAATTGACTCTATTGCAATGGGTTTTTTATTCTTTTAAAAATAAGTTGTAAAAATAGAGATAAATCTAAAGTTCCCTAGATATCCAGACTTATATGGATTTCTCCAAATATAGAAAGAAGCATCAGAAAACACTCTTTCCTGTGTTTGGAGAAATCCATGTAAGAAGTAAGCAGCAAAACAAAATGACAGTCCTACACTACAAGTTTCTAAACATGAAGGGAGCTCCATTTTCTATTGGATTTGTCCATTTGTGAGATCATACACAATGTATCATTATGTAAATTGTAGCTTTTTTATATGTCTTAATGACTGGTAAAGCTATGTGCCCTTTTTGTTTCATTCAAAATTGCTAGTTATTTATGATTGCATATAAATTTTATAATCAGCTTGTCAAGTGCTGTAAAAAATTCTTTTAGAATTTTTATTAAAATAGTTCTGAAAAGTATGGAAAACTTTGGGAAAAAATTGACATTTTTCCTAATATCAAGTCTTGCATCCATTAACATGGTACGTATGTATTAGCACTTATTGAAGTTTCCTTTCATCAATTGACAGATGTGTGACTAGTTTTTTTCTTTTTCTTGAAAAAAGATTTATATTCCACTGAGATTTATTCTATACTGATGCTTGCCAATATTGATGTAGTAGCTGCTGTCATTTCAACACAGTTTTAAAAAAATTTTTTGCATGAGATTAATATGTATTAAACCTATATACAAAATATTGGTGCTGTGTGAACACAATGGCATGTTTTCAAGGATGAAATATATAGTTATTAAGTCATCAGTTATTTCCTTTAAGTGTTAGCTTTGACAGATGTCTTAAAATGTGTTTAATCCTCCAAAAATGTTTTAAAGAATCATATCATAGATTTATGAAGCCCTTAAAGAAATCTTACAATAATAATAGAATAATAGTAGTAAAACACTCTTGTTTGCCCCTTAGAAATGTAGATTCCCAAGTCCCACCACAGACCTACCAAACCTGAGTCTTCTTTTTAGTAAGTTCAAGTAGAACTGCTCCATAAAGTTTTCAAGGCTGTGACATTTCGGAAGCCTGTTTTCAGAGCTGCTTCTGGGTGGGTTTGAACCACCAACGTTTCAGTTGGTAATCTAGAGCTTAATCATTTGTGCCACCTGGGCACTCCTAATTAAATTTAATGAATTGAGGTAGATTGTGTCATTGTACTTTAATATTCACTCATCCTTCCAATAAAAGGATCAATCATCCCTCACCACTTTAAGGTAAGTTGAAGCATCCATGAGAAATTTGTACCTTCATATGCCAATGTTATGACAGTGGTCTTAGCTATGTAAGTCACTTTGTCCACTGACATGTGTAGTTGTGATAACACCATATCCAAGCATAAGCTTTAAGTGCCAGGGGGTGTTTTTCCAGCTCTACTGCTCTTGCTGCTATGAGAAAGTCATATCTGAAGAAGGAGCTCCTATTTCAGCTTAGGGGCCAGGAGGAGAAGAAACAAGTAGTATTAGAGAGAAATAAACCTTTCTAGTTGAAAGCCACTGAGATTTAAGTGTCATTTATTATGATATCAAAGCTGAGTAATCTCATTTCTTTAATCCAGTAGATTTTCCTATGAATTAATCTTCATCATAACAAAGTACCCTTTAATAATCTCACAACAAAAAATCTATTTTCTTCATTCACTAAGTTATCCAATACATTTATTTATGACATAGACAAGGAAAAATAAAATATTTGTGGCATACAAAGATAAAAAAGGAAGATACCAGTAATATTTGATTTGAAAATGATGTGTTACACAGATACATTGAGATAGACTTTGAAAGAATTCAAATGAGGTGAATATAATACTTAGCTGGGAGAACAGGTAAGGATTCCACTATGATGACATTTAAGATATGCTTTGAATGATATCTAAGATTTTACCACATGTAAAATATTCAGGGCACAGGATAGAGACAATGACCAAAGGGCTAAAATATATATCAGAATGTAGAGGGAAAATGCAGAATTATTTGGTGAGTATCTAATGTGCAGGAGAATATAGTGGGACATATAATAAAAATACACAGTGAGTGAGTAAGCATACCCTTTGAAACATTTAGGAAGGGAGCATCATCTTTCTTACACATGAATTCAAATACAAATGTCAAATTTGCATGACAATAAGTACATAGTACATCTGCTTATAAATCAAAAGTCAATTTTGACAATTGATCCTGTTAACATTTGGAGTAACAATTAAAATTACCCTTTAACTTAAGGCTCACCTTGGGAAGGCATCCAGGTATTTAGCTCTTTATGGCTATAATGGCAAGATAAATTGCTCTCTAAATATGGAAATGCATGATAATAGGTAACAAATGTACCCAAAGTAGATAGATTAACCTTATCGGGGCACCAGTACTGAATCAAAGAGTCCTCAATTAATAAATTTGGCAAGACATATTTTTAGATACAATTGCAATTGGAAATGTTTATTTTAGTAACATTTGATGTCAGAAAAAAAAGACTCGCTTTACAGTTTTCAGAGTAAACTTAAGTAGGTAGTGTGTCATCAATATCCCGCATTTCAAAAATGTAGGAAACTGTTAATCAAAATGAAGCATAATTCTATAAATATTACAATCTATAGCTAAGTTTTTGTAACATCTCGCATCTCAATAACAAAATAACTTAAAATGTTTTAAGCAATACAGTTGCAAATTATGAAAAATTATCCAATAACATAAAGGTGTATTTATTTCTAAATTCCAGCCCTGTCTGTCTGTGGAATCGTTAGCAGTCACACTCCTGTAAACTTTGCTGTGCATTGAGGCTCCATCACATTGACTCATGGGCACCATGGTGTGATATTTCAATACAACATTTCTCAAATCAAAAGGGCACCTAGACTAAGAACAAGTAAACAGGCGATCTGAATGAAATAATTAATATGTTCTCTATATAAGCGTACATAAGACTATGGGTGTTAAAATTATCAAAAACTGCAGCAAAATAAAAAAATATTCATTGCTCTCAAACATTTGTGTAATATTCACAGAGATGAATGGTATCTTGCACATAAAATTTTTTTTAAATCTTAAAAATTTCAAAAAAACAAGATGTCTTACACACTATTCTGATTGCAATACATAAATTCTGAAAAAAACCTAGGAATAAAAATTAAGTCAAACAACTAATAACCTTGAGAAATTACATAAACAATACTGTAGCATTAAGAATCAAAACCTTCCTGATGTGGTCAAAATGGTACTATGAAGAATCTCTATCAATTTAAACACAGTTAAGGTAGAAAAGGTAGAAAACAAACTATCTCCTAACACAAATAAATGTACAGTATATTAAACTTTTAAAGGGGCAAGGAAAGACATGATACAGCATAATTAAATGAAGTTAAAAATAAATGATCATATCTGATATAACATATATTTTAAGAAATTTATATAATATGTAATACTTTGAAATACAAACTGTATTTGGACCTAGCAAAGGACATATAAAATAGATTTTTAAAAGCATAAATTGAGATTAGTACAATTGTATATCAATAAGCTTAAAAAGCAACATAAAGTTGTTGATTTTGTGAATAAAATATCAACACATGAGATACAAGAAAGTAAAAGACATGGAAACATAAAGCAAAGATCTACATGTAAAAATGAGTGCTATGTCCAGGAAGTTTTGTAGGCAAATTTATTAAACAATTTAACAAATTTTATTAGGCACCTACTATATGCTCAACAATATGCTAACATGCTAGAGTTAAACTGGTGAGAGAGAGTGGCATTTCTTCTGCTCTGATGGAATTTATAGTTTACTGGAGGACTGATATATTTGAAAAAAAAATCACAATAATGAGTTTATAATTTCTAACAGTATTAGTAATTCTTAAAAAAAGAAATGTGGTCCTTTGCAAACCTCTAAGAAATGAATCTGATCTAGAATGATGGTGGAGGGTTCTTGAAGTCTAACCTGACGATATGTGTTTAGAACTGTGATGCAGATGATTAACAGGAGTTGACTGGGGTGTGTGAACATCAAGTATATATGCAAGATATATATGCAGAGTACCTTAAAATGTCTGGTATATGACAAGTGTGCATACATATCAGTTACTGTTATTATTATGTGTTTTATTCCACTTATATTAAAAACTAAGTCATTGTCTTAGTTATCTAGTGCTGCTATAACAGAAATACCACAAGTGGATGGTTTTAACAAAGAGAAATTTATTTCCTCACAGTCAAAGCAGGCTAAAAATCCAAATTCAGGGCATCAGCTCCAGGGGAAGGCTTTCTCTCTCTCGGCCTTCTCGTCAGTGTTCCCCTGGACTAGGAGTGTCTCTGCACAGGGACCCTGGTCAAAAGGACTCACTCTGCTCAGCTCCTGGCACTGATTTCTTGTTGGTATGAGGTCCCCCTATCTCACTGCTCACTTCTGTCTTTTATATCTCAAGAGATTGCCTCAGGACACAAACCAGTCTTGCAGATCAGGTCCTGACTTACTAACACAACTGCCACCCATCCTCCCTCATTAACATCATAGAGGCAGGTTTACAACATACAGGAAAATCACACAGTAGCAGGAATCATGGTCTAGCCAAATCGATACACACATTTTTTGGGGGATATAATTCAAACCATGGCATTCTACCCTTTGTTCCCCAAAAATCACATCCTTGCAACATGGAAAACATATTCACCCCATCATATCATAGCAAAAGTCTTAACTCCAGGTCCAAAATCCAAAAATTCCTCTTCATCTGTGAAATCTAGAATACAAGTTATCTGCTTCCAAAGGTACAATGGCAGAATAGGCACAAGCTAGACATTTCCATTACAAATGGGAGAAATTGCAGGGAAAGAAGGCATAACAGGCACCAAGCAAGTTAGCAGAATACATTACATTAGCCCTCAAGGCTTTGAAAATAATCCTCTGTTCTCTGAGACGATTTAAACAATGGTCCTGCCCTCCAGACTCTAGGTATTGGCCACAGTCTCTGGATTCTAAGTAGAAGCCCCTCGGCCCTGGGCTTCAGCTCCACCTTCCTGGCCCACTGGGACAGCAACTCTGCTCCCTTGTCTTTAGGCGCACCATTCTCCTAGTCCTTCGGAGTGACAACTCCACCCTTAGAAACACCAGAGGCCATGGCTCCACCCTCTGAAACCCCTGAGGTCATGGCCATACCTTTTGAGGTTGAAACAGCTCGACTTCTTGTGTCCCTTGTCTCTTCAGCTTCTGCTTCCTATGGCCTCTTGGCCCTCGGGCCTCACGCCCGCATCTGCCCTGCTGGGGCAAGTGTTCCAAAGCTCAGTAGCTCCACCAGTAAGTGCCCGGAGGCACCACGTTCCGCCAGGAAGCCTCCTGCTCACAGGCATTCAGCTCTCTCGCTCCGTGGGTCGGCTCCAGCGCCGTCTTTCACCGATCTCCTGATTCTGCTGTTGTTGCTTCTCTGCTGCTATAGGTTCTCTGCTGCTGCTCATCCTCTGTCACTGCTGCACATCTATCCATTCACAGTTTTAAAACCTCTTCCACATTTTAGGTATCTGTTAGAGCAGCACCCCACTCTCTCGGTACTAAATGTCTTAGGCTGGGTTCTCTAGAGAAACAAAACCAGTAAAGCATATAAATATATATATAGAAAGATTTATATCAAGGAAATAGTTCACACAAATGTAGAGGCTAAAACTTCCCAAGTCCACAGATCAGGTTAGAGGCCTCTCCCAGTTCACATAGCCGCAGAAGCTGATGAACACAAGGTCGGCAGGTTGGAGAGGGGCTCTGGCTCACAGGCTGTGAAGGTCAGTGAATTCCAAGATCAGCAGACAAGACAATCAGGTTTCTCCTGATTCATGTAGCTGCAGAGCTGGCGAACCCAAGGTCAGCAGGTCGGGGAACCGGAGTCTTGCTTGCAGGCTGAGAAGTTCAAAGAATTCTGAGATCAACAGGTAAGCTGCTAGCTCAAGTCCCACGAACCGGAGGTGAGACAACAAGAGGCAGCTGCTGAGTCTGGAAAAAGCCAAAAACCTCGGCGAGGGGAGCAGGCAGAAGGTAACCGGTGGAAGTCAGAGGGTTGAAAGCGAGAGGGCAGTGAGCTGCCACAGGCCCCGCCTCTGCCAGTACCACTCAGCAGATTCCATCATGGGGGTGATCACAACATTATACAACTACTAAAACACGGAGAATAATGGTCTAGCCAAGTTGACATACAATCTTAACCAACACAGTCATGTTTTTATGTCCTTACAGTTTCATGAAAATACATTAAAAAAAAAAAAAAATCCCAGAAGAATTAGCTTCTGAGGTGGAAAGTGAGATGGAATCTCTGAAGCAATAATCAAATAGCAATGTGGCAATATTCTAAGTTCGTGTTTTAAAAAACTTAAGCTTTCTAGTTAATACTGTGCTCAAGTCTGGGTCAGATATAAATTGAGGTATATTTTAACATACCACGTTAACTTCTATGTTTTTTTCTATCGATTTTCAGTAATTTATACATTGATTTTCAGTGGAAATTCTAGCTTGCTTTCAAAGAAAAATTGGTAGTAAAACTTTTCAGGAAACATGATTATAATATTAAAACTACACTTTACATTTACAGCTTTTTAGCTGCTATGTATGCAGTTATATTTAAGCCAGATGATTTAGAAATATTTCTTTTAATTGAGTTTAAGAAGTTCCCACCAAAGCTTAAACAAATATACCAGGACAAGAAAGGAGGTGTGAAATAAGAAAAGATAGAAACTGTCTGTGTGACTTTCTATTTGTTTGAGCTTAAAAAAAATGGAGGGGTATTGACAGAAGATTGATTACTTGGTAATTGCGACTAGAAATAGCTTTTTTTGGATGCAGTAAACAAATGCCATTCAGGCTAGACAATTCACAAAAATAGTTTCAAACAGAATAAATAGAATAAAAATGAGAACGTTGACAAGCTAGCTTGAAAGAGCAAGGAGATGACTGAGCATTTCTCTAAAACAGGTTTTAAAAAGAAGTGAAAATAAGACAACTGGCATTTCCCACATTAGAAGGAATTTCTTGGTGCTGCTCAAATTCCACTGTGGAACTTTGCCCACTATGCCTCTAAACAAAGCCTTTCTGAGCATTATCTTGAGTTATGCTTTATAAAACAAGATTAAAAATGATTTAGACTATAACTAAAGTTGGGTGTATATTTTTAACGATGGAGGCAGTTTCAATGTTACATCATTATTTTAGGCTGTGATCTATAAGGCTAAGTAGACTTCAGCCACACGGGTGGTGCCTACGGCGAATACATGTCTCAAAAGAGAAAGACGTCTTGAACAGTCATTAGTATTCTATCACAAGATGGAGACAGGAGATAGACTAGAGAATCTCTAAGGTTTAGAAACACTGAGAAAAGTGTTTTTCTAATAAGGACATTCTTTCAACCTTCCCAAAATCTTTACGGATATACTGACCTGCTCTTCCCTTCTTATTCTTAGCACCTACTTCTTTGACAACCATCCCCACTCTCTCTCAGATATAACCTTGGATTTCCCATGTACAAAAACACTTCTATTTTTTATCCTAAAATCTGGTTTTAATGTACTTTTGAGGTTTTTTTTTTTTTTTTTCTGCAAAAACACTTTATGAGTACTTAAGAATTTTCTAGGAGCGGACCCTGAGGGACCTTTGAAAAGGACCCATAACCTAACACTGGAAATCCCTCTACACCCATTGGAGCAGCCTTGCAGGACAGTCTCAGTATTCAGTGTCATGGGGAAAAGTTGCTCTATTTATGGCACATGTAAAAACAAGCATGTTGTATTACGAGGCTTAATTATATCCAGCTCTAAAGCCAGGGGGACCTCCTTTGACTTTGGAGAGCAAAGCCACGTGGAATTTTACCCACGTAATGGAGGGAAACAGGTGATGAACAAGTTGAGATTAACTGAGAGCCACAAGCTTAGAAAGAAAATCCATATTGAGCTACATGCTAAATGCCTGTTTTCTCCCAGGCTTTATTTTTCCCACACTTGCTTGCCCTTAGCATTGTTTTTAACACATCTGAAATATAAGCCAGGGAAATAAGGAGAGTTTCAGTCATGTTGAAGAGTAGTGATTTTCAACTTGTTTATAAGAAAAAATCCACTACAGACTTTATACAAAATAGACGGGCCTTAGCCCCATATTAAACTTACTATAACTGTCTGGGGTTGAGTTCTAGGCATCTGCAATTTTTTTAAAGTTCCAAAGGAGTTTCTGATATGCATCCAGGCTTGCAAACCACTGGTCTAGAAACAGTTAAGGCTGAATTAAGAAAATCTGGACAACTGATCCCTATCAGAATACACCTTATTTTAGAGGCTATAGAATCAATACCCAAATTTTGTTTTGCTTTTGTTGAATTCTATTTCATCATATAGTCTTTAAACCCAGTGTTGATAGTATCCTCTACTTGCAGCCTCTGCAAAGAGAAAACCATTCATATGGCTAGTCAGTGTGTAGCTAACTTAAAAGAAATGATCTCCCCACACTCCAAGTTAAAAGAGTTGAGAAATATTTGTAAGAAAATGACAAAGATAACAGCAATTAATTTGACTGCTGTTAGTAAGAAAAAAAATTAATGAACTTTTTTGAAACTTACGATGCATAGTACAAATTTTGTGATTTTTCTATTGCTTGCCCTTTTTAAATGACAGACTGTGTGTGGAGTGTACTAAAGAAGCAAAGACTAACCGTCTTCTAAGATGCATGAGTTTTTGCCAATAACATTTTTCTGTACCTACCCAGGGACAATTCATATGTAGATGCAGAGCGAATTTGAATTTGTGGGTTGAATATTTTCTACCAGGGGTAGTGTTTCCATCTGTCCTTACGTGTCTTGTGGTAGACTTCATAAGATCAGCTCAAAAAAATGATCACGGGAATACACACTATATTCTATGTACCTGCTGGGCTTTTCCCCAATCTTATATCCATATTATACGTGATTCTGGAAGACATATTCATAAATCCAGCTGAAGATCAAGAGAAGGGTATTCAAACAGTATCCAAGGGCCATGGAAATGGATATGACTTGCCTTTGCATCCAATAGGAGTTGTCTACATTCTTGTCTCATTGAGGTGGTGCACACAGTTAAACGCTGGACAACTAGCTGAAGGGTTGGTGATTCGAACCGACCCAGAAGCACCTTGGAAGACAGGCCTGGCAATCTGCTCCCGAATGATCACAGCCTTGAAAACCCTATAGGAATAGTTCTACTGTGCACACTTGGGGTCGCCATGAGTTGGAATTGACTGGATGGCAACTAACAACAACAATATAATGCCGAATAGGTTTCAGCAGAGCTTCCAGACTAAGATAGATTAGGAAGAAAGGCCTGGTCTGTAAAATCAGAAAGCCTTATGGATCACAACAGTCTGATCCTGTTGTGCATAGGGTCACCATGAGTCAGGGGCTGACTCGATGGCAACAAACAACAACAATATGACATATTTTGGCCAATGGAATGGGAAGAGAACAAATTATGCTCTTTCCTGGCAGAAGCTTTAGTGATTGTGTAGTTTGGCTTGATGCTGTCTTTTTTTTTCCTTTAGCTGTAAGGAAGCAGACTTGCACGTTAAAGCAGGAAGACACATACAAACACAGTCGCTGGTCACTGTTTTATATTAGTTCAATCAGAAAAAAGAGCAGCACATTTTTGCTTGATTCTTTAGAGAACGTGATCTCTCTCACTCTGTCTTCTCTCTCCTCTGTCTCCTCTTTTTTCTTCTCTTCCCTTCTCCCCTGTTCTCTCTTTCTGTCTCTCTCTCTCTCTTTGGCTAAGGAAGTGGCTTGACCCGAAGCTAAAAAGCTATTGGCAGCCATTATACAAACTCCAGAATAGTTAAACTTGGAATGCTCCTTATACTGTGTAACAAAGAACACAGGGATGGGAAAATAGAATGTTTGAAGGATATTGCTAAACAATCTATGGAGCCAGCCTTACACATGGAACTAATAATCAGTTGAGTCAATACATTGCCTTATTTTTTAAGCCTCTTTGTCTTGATATTTGTATTATTGTCAACCAAAATTACACTAAATGAGACCAAAGTCCGTATCTGAAAACTATCCTTCTTTTTATTATTTTTGAAAAAGATACAACACTACTCTTCTGACATGTTGAGTTATGAATCAAAATTAAGAACTTATGAGTAAGGAAGAGGCATTACACATAAAGTCAGTGAAACATAAAGATAATTTTAAATACTTTTGATAAATGTGGTGACAGAACAGTATAGAAATGATTGAAAACCATCCTTTGAAGTAAACTCATATATTGTAAAAAGATTTTTTAAAAAATATAGCTGAAAAATCAATGACAAAATAAAGCAAGTAAACAACAGAGCAAAAGAGAAAGCAAAGAAACATTCATAAAAGTAAACAGTAATATCTAAAACTGGAAAAGAATTAATGAATTAGATAAAAAATCAATAATATATTTTAAGAGGAAAAGGGAGTAATTTGCATGCATAAATTGATCCCATTTTTTCATTAATTTATGTAATAAATATACATGTTTTGATTGAGTTACATGCCATCACGGTGTACCATCAGACAGCTAGCTAGCTAAATAGATAAAATGATTTATCAGTTCACATCTACAGCCCCTGCTACTGCTACAGGATTCATACACTAAAATGTCAGCAACAGTTATCTTTGGAGGAGAAACATTACAGTATATTTATAAATATTTGAAAAAAATTTGAATTGCATAATCAGAAAAGAGTACCTTAAATAAATGTGCTTCTAACTCTAAGAGAAGTCTTCTGAATCTCATCAAAATGCTGAGGTTTTGATTTGCCATGCTGTCAACTTAGGATGGAGGAAAAAGCCTAAATCAAGAAATTCCATGAATTCAATCAATTATCTTTTCTGTAGAAAAAGATAGCATCATCAATTTACATAATTTCTTTCTGAATGATAGTAGATAAAATAATTTAACTTGTGTTTGTCTCTACAAGTATAGAGTTGACTTATAGAAAGATAAAGGGAATTAAGTACCATCTGAAGGTTGGTTAGTACATAGAATGTGCTGTTCAGAGTGAAAGCAGATTTCATTACACTGACTTTAGACAAGTTCTATTTTCATGTTATTTGCTTTGATAAATTCCTGGATAACAAAATCTGATTTTAGCAAACAAGAAAGATCTTTTCAATCAGAGATCTTTTGACTGAAGTTTATAAAGTCAGGTTTAATTAATTTTTAGATTAGCCATAGTCATTTTATGTAAGATTCACGTAAAAAGAATTCATACCTGTTTTACATTAGCTAAGTGAAAAAGACACCAATACATGCTTATTAGAGTTTAAAACTACTAGATTTAAAACCAGAAATATAAATATGTCTAAAACATCTCAATGACATCTAGGTAATAGGCCATTCAGTCCAGATCATGTGTTTCCTTTTTATTATTTTATATGGCATTAAATGAAATGTGCAATGAACTAGAGTTAGGAAACCAAAAGGGAAGAATATGCTAGACATTTCTCAAGCTGAAAGAACTGAAGAAAAACATCAAGTCTTGAGCTGCAGTATTGAAGGATTCTACAGGGAAAATATTAAACAATGCAGGAAGCATCAAAAGAAGGTGGAAGGAATACACAGAGTCACTGTACCAAAAATAATTGATCAATGTTCAGCCATTTCAGGAGGTAGCATATAGTCAAGAACCGATGATACTGAAAGAAGAGGTTCAAGTTGTACTGGCTAAAAACAAGGCTTCAGGAGTTGATGGAATACCAATAGAGATATTTCAACAACTGGATGCAGCCCTGGAAGCACCTGGCCAACTGACTGGAAGAGATCCATATTTGTACCCATTACAAAGAAAGGAGATCCAATAGAATGTGGAAATTATCACACAATATCATTAATAACATACAAAAGTAAAATTTTGCTGAAGATCATTAAAAAGCAATTACAATATTATATTGACAAGGAATTGCCAGAAATTCAAGCCGGACTGATGTGAAACGATGGATGTCACTGCTAATGTCAGATAAATCCTGGCTGAAAGCAGAGAATACCAGAAAGATGTTTACTTATGTTTTATTGACTATGCAAAGGCATTCAACTGTGTGGATCATTACAAATTATGGATAACATTGGGAAGAATGGGAATTCCAGAACACTTAATTGTGCTCACAAGGAACCTGTACTTAGACCAAGAGGCAGTCATTCAGACAGAGTGTCTTAGTCATCTAGTGCTGCTATAACAGAAATACCACAAGTGGATGGTTTTAACAAAGAGAAATTTATTTCCTCACAGTCAAAGTAGGCTAAAGGTCCAAATTCAGGGCATCAGCTCCAGGGGAAGGCTTTTTCCTCTCTGTCAGCCTTCTTCTCTTCAGTGTTCCCCCAGACTAAGAGCTTCTCTGTGCAGGGACCTCTGGTCCAAAGGACACACTCTGCTCCCGGCACTGCTTTCTTGATGGTATGAGGTCCCCGTGTCTCTCTGCTCACTTCTATCTTTTATATCTCAAGACACTGCCTCAGGATACAATCCAATCTTGTAGACTGAGTCCTGCCTTACTAACACAACTGCCACTCATCCTCCCTCATTAACATCATAGAGGCAGGATTTACGACATATAGGAAAAACCACACAATACCAGGAATCATGGCCCAGCCAAACTGATACACACATTTTTTGGGGGACATAATTCAAACCATGACACAGAGCAAGTGGATACTGCGTGGTTGAAAGTCAGGAAAGGTGTGTGCCAGGGTTGTATCCTTTCACCATACTTAGTCTGTATGCTGAGTGAATAATTTGAGAATCTGGACTATATGAAGAACGGGGCATCAGGATTGGAGGAAGACTCATTAACAGCCTGCATTATGCGGATGACAAAACCTAGGTTGCTGTAAGAGAAGAGGGCTTAAAGCACTTATTGATAAAGATCAAAGACCACAGTCTTCAGTATGGATTACACCTCAATATAAAGAAAAGTTCTCACAACTGAACCAATAAGCAACATTATGATAAATGGATAAAATATTGAAGTTGTCAAGGATTTCATTTTATTTGGATCCACAATCAATGCCCATGGAAGCACAGTCAAGAAATCAAATAACTCATTGCACTGGGCAAATCTGCAGCAAGAGATCTCTTTAAAGTGTTAAAAAGTAAAGATGTTACTTTAAGGACTAAGGTGTGCCTGACCCAAGCCAAGGTGTTTTCAGTATCCTCATATGCATGTGAAAGCTGGATAATGAACAAGAAAGACTGAAGAAGAATTGATGTCTTTGAATTATGGTGTTGGCGAAGAATACTGAGTATACCATGGACTTCCAGGAGAAGGAACAATCTGTCTTGGAAGAAGTACAGCCAGAAAGCTCATTAGAAGCAAAGATGGAGAGACTTTGTCTCACATACTTTGGACATGTTATCAGGAGGGACCCGTCCATGGAGAAGGACATCATGTTTGGTAAAGTAGAGGGTCATCAAAAAAAGAGGAAGACCTTCAATGAGATGGATTGACACAGTGGCTGTAACAATGGGCTCAAACATAACAATGATTGTGAGGATGGTGCGGGACTGGGCAGTGTTGTTCTATTGTACATAGAGTCAAAAAAAAACCCCAGAAAATTGTTGGTGAGGATGTGGGGTAATTACAATCCTTACCTATTTCTGGTAAAAATGCAAAATGGAACAGCTGTTGTGGAAAACCCTGTGGCAGTTCCTCAAAAAACTAAAAATAGAATTACCATAAGACCCAGCAATTCCAGTCCTAGGTATATACCCAAAAGACTTGAAAGCAGAGACTCAAACAGAGACTTGTCCACCATTATTCATTGGAGCATTATTCACAATAGCCAAAAGGTGGAAACAACCTAAATGCCCATCAACAGATGAATGCATAAACAAAATGTGGTACATACATACAATGGAATACTACTCGGCCAGCAGGAGAAATGAAGTCTTGATACATGCTACAGTATGGATGGAGCTTGAAGGTATTATGCTGCGTGAAATAAGTCAATCACAAAAGGACAAATATTTTATAATTTCACTTACAGAAAAAGATAAGAAGAGGCAAATGTATAGAGAACAAAGTTTATTAGTGATTACCAGAGACAGTAGGGAGGGGGAAAGGAGGGTTAACCGTGATGGAAATAGCACATTGGTTAAGGGTAGGATTGCACAGCCGATTATTGTAATTGCTGTTAATAAGCTGTACACCTGTAAAAAGTTGAACTGGCAAAATTTGTGTGATAGATATATTTATGACAATGACAAAAGAAAAGAATAGTTGCTGAGGCTGCCTGTGTACAACCGAAAACTTCACTGGATTTTGTTCCTTGCTTTGGAGGTTTAGGGTCATGATTTCATGGGACATCCCCATTAAATTGGCCTAATAACATGTTTAGTACTTCTGTTCTACCTTCTAGTTTGTTGCACAGTGCCTGAGGTCTTAAGAGCTTGCAAGTGACTATCCAAGGCATGACAATTGGTCTCCATTCACCTGGAGCAACAGGAAGAAAGAGTCAGGAATAGGAGGAGGATATGGCATTGTGGCGAATTGCCTCCATGAACAGCTACCTCCTTTGCTATGAGACCAGAAGAACTGGATGACACCTGGTTACCATTACTGAACATTGTGATCAAAGATTCTATAGAAGAATCCTGATCAAAAGGGAGAAAATGCAGAACAGAATTTCAAATTCTCATGGACTCCAGAATTCCTGGAGTCATGAAGGTTGGATGAACCCCTGAAAGTGCTGGCCTGAGATCATCCTTAAACCTTAAACCAAAAATATCCCCTGAACTCTTCTTAAAACTAACTAGTAAAAAACGTCTGCTTTGAGCATTTTGCTCTTTTTAGAACTATCTATATGGGATGAAAGTGACAACAGCAGCTCAAAAGATTAGATAGCAACCTCAGGGGCCAGTGAATTTATATCAATGTGGGAGAAACAACTCAGAAAAGGAAGGTGAGAATCGTTGTACAACTTGAAGAATTTAATCAATGTCACTAAATGGTACAAGTAGAAACTGATGAATTGGTTCATGTTTTGTTGTATATATTCTCAGCAATAACAACAAAATAAATAAAATGAAAAAAGTCAATAATAGAATACAATTAAAGGAAAAAATACCCTGTAATAAGCAGTTAGAATTCTGCCCTGAGCTATGAAACAAAATAATGTTTCACAAAATATCTTAACAATAAATTAAAAAACACTCATTGTAATCCTGATATCTTTATTATTTTTTAAGTGTTATTATTTATTCTTAATTTGAATAGCTTTGTGGAGATACCATTGACATACAATAAACTACATTTATTTAAAGTGTACAGCTTGATAAGTTTTGACATATGTGTGCTGCCATGAGACCATCAAAATTGTCAAAATAATGAAGATATCCACCACCTCTAAAAGTGACCTTGTATCCCTTTGTAATCCCTCTTTCCCATTTCTCCCTGTGCCCTTTCCAGGCAATCACTTATCTGCTTTCTAATGTCACTGAATGTTATTTTGCATTTTCCAGAGTTCTATACAAATGGGATCATACAGTATATGCTCTTTTTTGTGGCTTCTTTCACTTAGCATAATTACTTTGAGACTTATACAGGTTCTCGTATGTGTTGATAATCCATTATTTTTTATTTATCACAGTTTGTTTATCCATTAAAATGTTGAAGGGTATTTGGGTCATTTCTAGGTTGGGGCTTCAAAAAGAAAGCTGCTATTAATATGGTGCACAAGACTATGGGTAGATAGACATATGCTTTCTTTTATCATTAGTAAATACCTAGGAGTGAAATGGCTAGATTGAATAGTAGGAATGTGTTTATCATTTTTAAGAAACTATCAAAATGTTTCCCAAAGTAATTGTACCATTTTAATTCCTGCCAGGGAAAAGTGAGAGTTCCAGTTACTCCATACTGTTGACAACATTTGGTATAAAGAATCTTTTTTTAATTTTATTTTTAAACCATGGTAAATAAACATGTCTAAAAAAATTTGCAGTCTTTTAATTTTAGCCATTTTCATAGGTGTATGGTAGTTTTAATTTGCACTTCTCTAATGACGAATAATTAGGGAAGCACTTTTTTTTTAACATAAAGGTCTTTTTACATGGTTATTTGCCACCCACAATCTTTTTCATTAAAATGTCTGTTTAAATTTATGCCCATTTCTATTTGGTTGTTTGTTTTATTATTGAGCTTTGTGAGTTATTTATGCGTTCTGGATACAAGAATTTTTATCAGGTATGCTGTGCAAATATGTTAACCTGGTCTGTGGCTTTTCTTTTTATTCCTTTTAATGTCTTATGAAAAGCAAAGATTTTTAATTGTGATAAAGTTTAATTTATTGATTTGTTTTTTTATGGATCATGTTTTGGTATTAACAGCCAATGAATCTTCACCTAACTCAGTCTTGCAAATATATTTGTTTCTGTGTTGTCTCTAAAGATCGTACGGTTTTCGGTTTTACATTTAGGTCTATAATTTATTTTAAGTTAATTTTTGCATATCATGCAAGGTAAGGATGAGAATTCATATGTATATATTTTGCATGTGGATATTAAATTGTTCCACCACCATTTGTTGAAAGACTATCATTTTTCCAATGAATTGCTTTTTCATCTTTGTTAAAAAAAAACAAAAAAACTGTTTTCTATATACATCTCTCCCTTTGTTTTTGTCCCACATCTTCCACTGCTTATTAAAGATGTTCACATGAATGTTTAACAACTGTCTCAAACCTGACATTTCAATGTTTCAGAATAATTTAAGATGGATTTCCCATTTTGTTTCACATAAATCTAGCAATGATATGTGTTCTCTGTGATGTATTTGTGAAAGTGTACAGTCATATTTGATTTTTTTCTCTCCCTCTAAGGCGACATAGCTTTATGCCATTGCTGCATCACACCCAGTACATTGATCTCTTTTCTTCTTAAGAGGCTTATCAACCTCCATTTTCTCCCCTTGCCTTCTGTTCCTTTCTATTTTAAAGGTACCCTAAATCAGAGCCAATTTCTTGTCTAGAATACTGAAATGGCCCCATAAATTCCACCCTGGTCTATCTCATAGGCTGTTGCAAATTATTATTATTTTTTTACTTTATTTTTTTCTTATTGTACTTCAGGTGAAGGCTTACAAAACAAATAGTTTCTCATGAAACAGTGGTACACATGTTGTTTTATGACATTAGTTAACAACCCCACAACATATCAACCCTCTAACTTCTCAATCTTTTTTTTTGGTGAAAATACACATAGCCAAAGATACACCATTTCAAAAATTTCTACATGCACAGTTCAGTGACATTGACGACTACGCTC
>NW_004444099.1:5715284-5753662 GCF_000243295.1 Trichechus manatus latirostris | reverse complement strand
CTGAAGAGGAGTTACTGGGATGGGTTGTTTGTGGCACTTACTACAGCCACCAGAGCAGGTCAGTAATCAGTGCAGGGCAGGTTCCAGTAGGCCATGCCTGTGCTGCTTGGTGGTGTGATGTCAAGTGCATGGTGCAGGTAGGCAGGATGCAGCAGGGAGATTGTTATGTGTGGAGCTAAGATGGATATGGGAGGGAGGAGAGACAATCAGGAGCCAAAACATAGAAACAAACAAAAAAGAATGCTAGGGGAGCTTGCCATTGGAGTGGGAGAGATGGGAGACTATGAAATGGAGAAAAACAGAAAGGGGAAGAGGAAAAAAGAAAAAAATGAATAAATAAACATCAGAAAGTTTAAAGAACCACAAAGTTCCCAGGGATCCCACAGGTACAGCTATGAGGTCTGGGGAATTCACTCTCAGGTGTTGCAGTACAGCCTGGCTAGAAGGCATAGAGGTATACAATGCCAGGTACTCAGAGATCAGAAAGAGGAGGAAGATATAGAGAGACGAGAGACTGAGCAATGAAGAAAGACAAAAAGGGAAAAAGAGGGAAAAGAAAACAAAACAAATTCAAAAAAAAGAAAAAAAGAAGAACAAGAAAGTTCCCCCAAAAAAACAGAAAAAAAAAAATAATGAAAAAGAAATACCCTCAGGGATCCCTCTGCACGTCTGTGGCAGCCGAAGGGGAGTCTCCTTGCCATGCAGCTCCGCCTGGCCAGAAAGGTCTCCCAATTGAAGAAAAAGAAAAGAAAACAAACATAGAATTCAAAACAAACAAACTAACAAAAGCCCCGGGATCCCACCAGCATGGTAGCCCAGACCAGGAAGCAGCTCCACACTCAAACGGAGCTCCGCAGCCCCTCAGGAAGAAGCAAAGATTGCGCACGGAGCCAGGTACTCGAGCGAAAGGAGGGGGAGGTGGCGAGAGGCAAGTAAGAAATACAAAGAAGCAGGAAAAAAAAAGCAACACTAGCAGCCAACAAATGGCACTGAGAGAGCCAGCTAGTGCGGGTTGGTGTTTCTGGACAAGAGACTGTGTTCGCGGGAAGCAGAGGGGGCCGAGTGTGGGTGAAGAAGTGTAGAGAGTGTGAAAGGGTATATCACAAATTACCAGCACTCTGCAGCCCCTCAGGAAGAAGCAAAGAGGGGGCACAGAGCGAGGTACTCGAGCAAAAGGATGGGGAGTTGGTGAGCGGCAAGGAAGAAATAAAAAGAAGCAGAAAAAAGCAACACCAGTACTCAGAGACCCACCCGCTTGGGTGTGTGGAATCCAAGCAGCTGCTGTTTCCCAGTCAAGAGACTGTAGCCTCAGGAAGCAGAGGAGGCCGAGGCAGGGTGAAGAAAGGTAGGGGGTGGGAAAGCATATATCACCAATTACCAGTTGTTTTGTCTCCCACTGGACGCTCCATGAGGCTGCTTTCTCGTACCCCGTTTGCTGGTCTCCGATAGGAGTCCAAGATGGCGGATCCGCGCTGCGTTAGCTGGAAGGGGACCTCTGCATGAATCTCTCCTCGCTCTCCGTTCTCTGTCAGTTTTCTCACTCCATTTGGTGCTTGGCTGAGTTCTTTATCTCTTCATTTGATGTTTTAGGGTTTCAGGATTGTTGTATTCTCTGTTCGGCTTAGTTTTTCAGATCTTTGCTGTGGAGGGACAGCGTGGTGTTTCTGCCTAGAGTGCCATTTTGCTGGAACTCTCTGTTGCAAATTATTTTTAAGGGAGAATTTTGTCTTAATATGACTGAGCTCAAAATTCTCTAAATTAACTACATATGGGTTAAAAATTTGGATAGTTCATTTTCGTGAACTTTAGTGACCTTTCTAGGTCATTTACCAAAGTTGATGAGACAAAAAGTAAAAAGAAACAAAAACAATAAAACAAAGAAACAAAAACCTAATACTGTGAATACACGAAGATCATAATATTGTAAGAGTATGGCCAGTGCTTGATGGAGGTGAAAGTAGGAACAAGGTTAGATGCCAAATAATACAATAAGAAACTCCAAATTTTAGATAGGAAAAAAACGAAAAACAAAATTCTTTGGATCAGCATAGAGCTAAAGGACTAGGGAAGCAAATCAAGTAATAAAGCATGGTAAATAGAGAATGTGGCTGACTGGTTGACCTGAATTATAACAACAGGGCTGGCAGTTCATATAGCTGATACTTTTGAAGGACTGAGGCTCTGGTCCTCTGTTCCTCCCATTTTATGTCTTAGACATTTCTGTCTGAATGCTGCATCCCAGAGTCATTATTAAAAAGTATCCATAGTCTAACCCTAATTTTATCATCCGGTCTCAGTGTCTGTTACTTCTTATATAAACTTCAAAATGGCCAAACTAGTCTGCTCTTAATTCATAGAATATAAATTACATCCCACTTGGATTGTTCTCTTCCTTCCTGTATTCCCAGTTTATCCTATGGATCCTTTGACTCTTTGACTCAAATCCAATCTCTTTAATGATTCCTTTCTAAAACTGCAGGTCACATAGCCTCCTCTATCTCTAAAACCAAAGAACTTGCCACCTACACTATTAATTGTATAGACAACTCTGTATGTTCGATATTGCTTGTGTTAATTATGGTTATCTAACTTCTTTCCCATGATCTTTCTTTTCTCACTTGACTGTAGGTATCTGGAAGGCAGAAACCATGATTTATTTTGTTGCATAGTACCCATAGCATTAGCCAAAGGCCAGGCCCATTGTAGACATATTCAAAACCATACCTTGAACGCTAAACAGGCTCTGGATTCTAAGCTAGGTACTGTTTTTAAAACAATAGATGAGACCTATGGATGCTTTAAAGAAGGTTATAGATTTTCATGGCAGAGGAACAGATCTTTCTAAATAATACCAAATGATAAGTAATACATCAGATGAGAGCACACAAAGTAGGTCTTGTGCAGCTGAGGTTGTGGGGAAGGGTAATTCTTAGAGAAATTTAGGTCTAAATTGAGACACTAGTAAGCATTATCAAAAGAAAGAGTAAAGGAAGGTGGTTGTAGCAGAGAAATGCTTTGAAAAAATCCCGCTGATGAGTCAGGCTGAGATTAATTAGTTCAGAGAACTCACACCATGTGCTGAGAAAAACAGGTTCAGTTGGTGGTTAGTGAGGAGGAGCATGATGTGTTGATTTGATTTCAGGATATTAGTCCATTAATCAAGACCCAGGACTGACTCGTAATTATTTGTCATATAAAGCTAAAGTGTGACATCTAATATTCCGTTATGTCCATAGATTGACTTCAGATTACCTGTTCTATCCATGATAATATACTATGGCTTCTTTTCGTTTCAGCTAGGAAAATCAATTCACTGTCTCTAGACTGTTGCATTTTTTTTAAATCATCTCTGTCTTCCTACAATGCTCCTCTCAATAATTTTCTTATTTAGGTACTAATTGTTTTCTAAATCTACAATATCCTTAAATTAGTTTTAGATTACTCAGTGCACATTGATTTTTACCTTTTTGTTCAATAACTGTTTAATCATTCACTGGATGTTTATTGAGTACCAAGTACGTGCATATGATTACTTTGGGTACTGCAGGGCATAAGTAAACACACAGAACACAGACTCTACTAATCAAAGTATCTATTATATTGTATAAGAGTATCACATGGTCACCAATAATGACAAGCAAGGTAGCTCATGATAAATGTCATAAAAGTGATATAAATTTGCTGCTTTAAGAGTTCTGAGGAGGTAGACTTTTCTGAAGACTTAAAGGAACTGGGAGGACTTGACAGGAATTACAGCATTTTACATAGTTCTTAAAAAGCAGTCTTGAAGTGTATCTTTTGTGAATAAATGTTGCATATATGTGTGTACACATACATTTAATTATCATGGGCCATAAATATCGACTTTTTTATGTCAGTATTTTTCTACCTCACTTCTTCTAAAGAGGGGCATTTCTCATGTTTCCTTTTTTTTTATTTCTGAGACTGCAGAGTCTAGTGGTGGTCATTAAGTGGCAGATTAACAAATATTTGCTGATTGGTTTATCAGTGAATTAAATTTAGAGAAAGAAATACTAAAAAGAAGAAAGTGTAATTGTGCTAAACAATACCCCATAGCCTTTGAAGCTAGGATTACTCTTCAGTTAAGTGGGCTATTGATGTAAGTCACGCTCTCTCTTCAGCCATCCTAAACATTATCAGTTTAATGACAACTTGATTATGAGTGATGTCATTGGGGAGGCAGGCTTTAAAAATGGTGATATTATGAAAGAGAAAACAGTCGACGTTTTGTACACATGTATAATTTTGCTTTTCCTGATATAGACTAAAACAAAACATAACAGGAAATATTTCCAGCAGTTCTTTGCTTAATGGAGCATACACTATATAGCCTTGTTTTATTTACAACTGCTTTTTTTTTCTGTGGTTCCTGCTAGAATAGCAGGGAAAGAGAAACAACGATTTAATAACCAGTCTGTGAAAGTCATTGTAAAGGGTAATCATGAGTTCCCAACTATTACAATGCAAGTAGGCCTACTTGGAATTGAAAAAACACAACATGAAGTTTCACTCCCTTGGGAAAAATTTTACAAGGCAGACTGATTGAGTGGAAACTATCCAATAAACTGTGCATGGACTTTAGAATCAGTGAACTGTATAAAAGGACTCAGTTTCCTGAATTGTATGTCAAGGACTAAATTTACATGACATATCCACTTCAAGTAAACATAAATAAGCATGCTGGTACATGAACTCCTTGGGGACAAACGGGGATCACTAAGCAACTGCCTAACCTCCCAGCCAGCGCACTTCATGTGGCTGTGAATGAAAATTACTGCTTAGTGGGAAAAAATGTATAATGCTACTTACATAATTATTGTCTTTCATAAGCAAAAATGTAATAGTTCCACTACTGTTAGCTGTGCCAATATATAGAATAAAGGTTCCTAGAAACAGAAATAATAATCTTCCAGTAATGGACAAGTAAGTAAATTAGACAGGACAACCAGAAAAACTACATAAAATATACACAAATATCTACTTAAAAGCAATGGAGAACTAGTGAAATCATAAAGACTTACCAGGTATATTAAACTAGTTGTAACAATGGTCCAGATTCTCTGCTCCTCTGTATCCATACCTTTTACAAGGTGACTCTTCGGTTCCTTTCAACAGGAGACGAGGTCTTCTTCCTTGTCTCTTAAATCTGCGCTAGCCTTGGGTCTTGCTTTGGCCAAAGAAAGTTGCCAGTTCTGAGTCTAGATTTCAAAGGACCTTTCAAGCTTCCCTTCTCTCTCTTGAAATCTGGCCACCATGATTACAAGACCAGGCTAGTCTTCTGAAGATGAGAGAACACGTGGAGCAGAGGTGAGTCACTCCAGCCAAGGCTTTCCTAGACCAGGCAGCCCCCAACCAACCACTAGCCATCCACAATTGAACGGGCATGTCCAGTCAAGAGTAGCCAAACCTGGCCCAGTTCAACAGAACCATTCAGGTAATCGATTCGTTTGTAAGAAATAATAAGTAATCATTGTTCTAGCCACTAAATGACTTGCAATGCCACTGTAGTTACCTTATACACCAGGTCAGAGACCAGAGTTGCATGGAGGTTCAGGGAAATGAGCTCAATATTTGGGGTCAATTTTCCTTAAAAGGAATTGCTTACCAATTCCCAAGGATGTGAGTGTGATGCAGGGAAGCTAAATTAGTTATTTTTTATAAGACTTGTGATGCTCAGGGCACAGAGATTCCTATCTGGGCCCAGAAAAGCAAGGGGCTCTATTAACTGCCCCGACCTAGGGTAAAGCAAGTGACATGCCCAGAACGCAAAATTTGAGGATACTCATTCTCAGCCCGTGCACCATGTCTAAAACATAACACAGAAAGGTTACAAATTAAAAAAAAAAAAAAGATATTCCACGAAAATACCAATGTAAGGAAAAATTATGTAGCTATAGTAATACAAACAAACTAGACTTTAAAGCAAAAAGCATGAATAGATTTTAAAGAGGGACACTTTATACCGATAAAACTTTTAACGCACCCAGAAACCATGTCAATCACAAATTTGTACATACTTAATATCAAAGCCTCAAAATATTTACAGTAGAAAATAGAGAACTATAACAAGAAAGAAAAATGTCTAAAATCCACATGGAAGATATTTACAAACCTCCCTCCACGCCTGCTAGAATAAGCTGATGGAAATTTGGTATGGCTGAAGACTTGAACATGATTAGCTAACTTGACTTATTGGGTATACATAGAGAATATTGCACGCAACAACCACAAAATGTACACTTTCAGCACACAAGAAATGTCCAGCACTTAACTATATAATTGATGATAAAACATAAAACTAGAGGAAAAATAGTTGAAATTCGGCTTTGATATCATTTCAACACCCCTCAACCTTCTCACAGAATACCTAAACCCCTAATTTCAAATACCTATTTTGTGTTTAAGTTCTCAATTTTTAGCAACAGAATGTTACTGAGTTTACAGGTTTTATATATTTTAAAAATACATTACTTTTGTATATTTTATTCATA
This sequence comes from Trichechus manatus latirostris, assembly GCF_000243295.1. NCBI lineage: Eukaryota > Metazoa > Chordata > Mammalia > Sirenia > Trichechidae > Trichechus > Trichechus manatus. Next base: position 5,747,150 of record NW_004444099.1, on the reverse strand, counting down.
AATATATGGTTATTGTAGAAAATTTGGAAAATAGAGAAAACTACAAGAGCTAATGAAAATCATCAACAAGTGCCCCCTCTGATCTTGGTGTTAAGGGAAAGATCACTGACCATGGAGTCGGAAAGACCTGAGCCTAAAAGGCACCCCAACCTCCAACAGCTCTATGACTTAGAGGAAGTTACTTCCCTGAGCCTCAATTTCTCAGAAGTAAAATGGTTAGAGTAGTTACATCAGTTAATACTATGTTGAATACAAATAAAATGCATCATTTCAGTTTCACATGAGCATATTAAAACTACTTATAAACATATAAATAGGGTGTCTCATAAACACAAATATGGGAAAATAGTTGGGGCCTCAAAAGGTAAAAAACTGGGTTTGGAGGGAATCTTCAAATAAGGGAGTAATTGTTCAGCAATTCCCACCTGTAGTTCTCTTTGCATGTATAACCTCATTCTTCTTTCTCTAGGTCTTAAATCAGATAACAATCATGGATGGCATGCTGACTGATCCAAGTTTGGACTAGTGCTCAATCTAAGGCCAATTCACCATGAGGAAGGAAATGGTCACATTTTACAAAATGGCTGCTCAAGTTCCCCTTCCATGGGAGTGGTGAGGCTAATGACCGATTATCTCTTATAAGCGGAGCATCCGTGAGTTTTCAGGGCTACTGTGAAAATTAAACATACTTAAATCATCTTATAGTAATTAACAGTCATTATTATGATGATAGTGGCTGCAGCAATGGGCTTGATGGGCCCAAACGTAGCAATGGTTGTGAGGACGGCACAGGACAGGGCAGTGTTATGTTGTACATAGGGTTGCTATGAGTCAGAACTGACTGGAGGGCACCTAACAATGGCTAATAACATTATGATGATCACAATACTCAGATTCAACTATTGATTATATTTTAGTGTGTTTACTTTAAATAATTTTATCTCTTTTATATGTGTGTGTATAATCTATCATATATGTATATAAAAACTTACATATACATAAACATCAAATGAAATTATGCAATAAATAGAAATATATAAGGTTTAACTGCATTTTTCAGCTAAACACCTTTACAAGTTACTTAAAACTCTTTATAAGGAAGCTGTATTATTGGCTGGGATTTTATTCTTAATATTCAGATGCTATAATTATTTGACTTACCTAACCTTATCTTCATCTTCAAAATGAATTGCAGACTTAGCCTGAACATATTGTAAAGGGTGACAGTAATATTCTGAAATGGCAATACATACGATTTGTTCCATTTGCAGATTATACTATCTGATTGATAATATGTTTTTGATGTTGGATAAAATACATGAAAGAGAATTAACAGATACACATATGAACGCTTCTCTCACGAACCCAATATGCTAAATTTCAAATTCTTTTCATTCTAATTGCTATAACACCATTCGGCAACTAATCAAGTCTTGTGACATTTGTGCTTTGGGATGTTTCTTGTACTGTGTAACTGTTATTTTTTGAGAAGTCTCAATAAAGGGAAAATAAATGAATCAAAATTTAAAGAGTTTTTTTTTTTTTTTTAAGTTTCCTGCTCTAGTATCGACCTTTGGAGTGAAATTAGCTGCTGTTAACATACCTTGATTCTATAATTAGGATTCTATAATTAGGAGATGTAACAAACCTCTGTTACAATGCATTTACTTGTTTAGAAAAAAGAGAAATACATATAGCGTATTAATATACATATACAAAATAGTTCCTGGCATTTCTTTCTTCTGTTGGTGGTGTCCATGTACCCAGGTGATGCTCAAATGATTTTTTTAGAACTATAGATGCTCATGGGAAGATGTACTAAGTTGAAAAGTTTCTAATTCTCAAACATGGAAAATTGAAGAGGTATGCAAGTTTAACCTCTTTAAATTAGGAATAAAGTGTCAGTGGCGAGTCAGACACACTCAACTTCCATTCTCTCTTCCCTTTTCATAGGCTAGTGAATATGTTAATACTCGTAACATAAAACTAAGAGGGCGCTCTGGATTGCTTCAAAGAGGAAAGTGAGGTTTTTTTGTTTTGTTTTCTTTATTTTTTTTATTCCAGAAATAAAATGTGATTACATTTTGAAAAGCCTTCAATTCCATTTTCTACTTCCTACCTGCCCATAGGTATCATGAAGAACTACAATCCCTAAAGATTATTGTCTTCATTTACTTACCCCAGCAGCTCCATCAACCTCCATTAGGGAAGAGGGTTTAAATACCTGAAAAAATTTAAAATGTTCTGCTGTATGCTTAGATGTTAGGATTAACTTGATCCTAAGCTCCTTGATGATAAGAGTTGTGTCCTTGTATCTATGTGTATTCTTGCACAATCTTCATGGTACTTTTATAGACAGTTGATAACTCAGCAAATAGTTGTAAATTAATTGATTCTTTCAGATATTAAAATGCATTAGCTCTTTTTTGGAAATTATCTTTATTAAAACAATAATAAGTTACCATCATAATATCAACATAGAATACATTCCATTATATGTTGAAATATAAACAGTAAAACAGTATGAAAATGTGCAATAGGCAGTCTGTGAATGACAGCAATGGGTTCTTGACATTACTGTCAAGGTATACTGGATGGGTATGTGAGAAAAGAGTCGAATAAAGATACCCTGGGATTGTGTCTAGTCTACAGATTGATTTATGCTACAGGTGGTAAAAATACACTATTAGTGATGGGCATGTACTTTATATGAGCATGTTACATGTCAGTAGAGGCACAATGAATATCACAGTAGAAGCTGGATCATAATAGATGAATCAGGTAAGATTTCAAAGAAGAATATGGCATGTCTGCTGGGTTTTTAAATCCATACAAAACTAGTAGAGTAGGAGGAAAGGCTTAATGAATGCAGTTTTTCCTAGTCAACACATAGAGGCTGGGTGGTTAGAGGCCCTATAACCCATTGCAGTTGAGTCGATTGCACTCACAACGTGTGTGAAAGGCCCTATGGACCTCCGCAAATGACTCACAGGACTCATGCAAGTGAAAGGGAAGTGAATCTTGGAAAGGTTTTTTGAGACTAAATTTTGGGAGGCTTGGAATTTCAAACTAAGTAGTTTAGTTTTGTTCTCGAAAAATAAGGAATCTGTCAAGGTATATATTCTTAAATTGTAGATCATAGAATGGCATGAATTAACAATATACCAAACCAAACCCATTACCGTCAAGTTCATTCCAACTCATAGCGACCCTATAGGACAGAGTAGAACTGCCCCATAGGGTTTCCAAGGAGTGGCTGGTGGATTTGAACTGCCCACCTTTCGGTTAGCAGCGGAGCTCTTAACCACTGCGCCACCAGATTTCCATGAATTAGCAGTAGTCAATAAAACATATACAGCAAACATTGTTATACATTACAGTTTATCATTAATTATTAATTGTATTAATATTTTTAATTATTAAAATGAATTTATGAAAATTATAACAAATTATTTACATCTATTTCAATATCTGTTTTCTGAATAATTTTAATGCTAAATGTGAAAGTGTATGTCTGGAAATTTTAAAAACTGTTGAAATACATTCTATATCAATTGATATTTTACCATAATATTTGATGTTTTAAAAGGTTTGGCAAAAATCTGAGCTTTTGCTCTTTGTATTATTGTATCAATGTACTATATTTTATTAGTCATGAACAGAACAAAAAAGACAGTCACTCCAAATAAAAAAGACAAAAAGACTGCTAAAGATTTTGAAGTAAGCAGACTGAAAATCAAGTTTGGAGTTTAGAAAATGTTAAAAAATATATAATATCCTTAGGTTAATAAGTCAAAAAGAAGTGTAAGTTTTATGAAGCCAGGATGAATCAGTAATGCAATCTTGGAGTAAAACACAGGTCATTTGTAACTCAGGAATTAAAATTAACTTACCTGGTAGGAAATACTGAAGGTACATCTGAGTCACTAAAATTCAAAATAATCTAAGATAAGAAATACTGATATGTGTAATAATAATATAAAATAATTTGGAGTTGGGAAAATCTTCACTGAGATTGACTTAACATCCTTCAATACTTCATATACTCTGTCTTGCTCATGCTGTTCCCTCATCTGGAATTTTTATCTACCTTTCTCGACTGTCAAATTCTGGCTTTTCCTTCAACTTCCCTGAAAAAGTTATCTGTGAAGCCATCTCTGATAGCAAATAAGACTTAATATCCTCTTCACTCTAATTGCATTTCTTCATATTTCCGGGATAAGATTTATTTCCTTCTGCCTCATATTTTTATCCACCTTTTGTGATTATAGGCCTGTCTTGTTCTTTGTCATTCAATGAGTATTGGGTAAACTGATTGGGATCATACATCCAGTTAGGCATTCTGAGGGTCTGGGCTGTAGACACCCAAACCTGGAAGCTTTTCCTAATTCTTCCAATACATGTGTAACTACAGTATGGTTTGATGGTGTCCCCACATGCAGAATAAATTTGGACCTTTAATGCTTATGTGATTAGATGAATGAAAGGCTCCCTGCGTCTCTCTTGCATCACTTTCTGGCTTACTCGTGATTTTGAAAGCTTAACTCAAATCAGAAGTATCCTAGCATGCATTATTTTATTACACTATAGAAATCCTACAGTAGAAAGTTAAAGTCTCATTCACATACATTTGAAGGTACACACACATACACTACATATATATACATACATATTCATATAACCAGCCAATTGCTGTTGAGTCGATTCTGACTCATGGTGACCCTATTTGTGTCAGAGTAGAGCTGTGCTCCATACGGTTCACCATGGTCGGAAGTAGATGGCCAGGCCTTTTTTCGAAAGGGTAGACTGGAACCTTGAATTTTTGGATAGCAATCTAGTGTGTTAACTGTTTGCACCACCCAGGGACTCCACATACACGTATAGACACATATGTAATTGGGATAAGTAGGTGATTCTTAGCTCAAATAAGCCCAGGCAAAGAGGTCCTAAAAAAGCACTTGATTTCAAAACGAATATTCATCAAGTGATGAATGGCTTAATATGTTACATGCGTTTTATTTCCAGTAAAAAGATCAGCAGAGGAACATGCATGGAAATCAGAGAAAAGCTTTTCAAGTAAAAGTGTAAAATTTATACATGTGTTTATGTAATTATATCTGCATATAATTATGTAATATACAGAATATATATACATATATATATATATAGATAGCTATAAAAAAACCCGCTGCTGTCAAGTCCATCCCAACTCATAGCGACCCTATAGGACAGAATAGAACTGCCTCATAGGATTTCCAACGAGCAGCTGGTGGATTCTAACTGGCAACCTTTCAGTTAGCAGCCTAGCCCTTAACAACTGCACCACCAGGGCTATATATATATAATTCTATAAAGCAAAAATTTTTTAAACCTTTCCCTTTAATCTTTTCTCTTTTTCACATGTGTGAGACAAATTAATTTTCTATAGCATCTCGTTTCATCTTTTGGGCTGTACAGAGTTATTTTTGTGTTTTCTCTTTTTCTTCCTTAAATTCCTCTAAGAAGGAAAGAATGATTGATTAACAATTCATATCAGTAGGATAATTATTTTACCTAAAAAATTTATTTCACTGGGCTATTCTTTCTTTTTTTTAATGTTTTAATCATTTTGTGCTTTAGATGTGCTATACAGTTGTTTTCAAATGTGGTAAATGACTGAGTCTGCTTTGCCAGTAGTTTTGGTGCGGCCCATGTTGAATTCCCTCTTTAGGTGCTTATTTTTAGTGCTTTTCCCGAGAACGCCTGATCTTCCCTTACCTATGAATTTCAGCGTGTGCACTTGCTACGTCGTCCCAGTGTGCAGTGTGGATCAGCAGTCAAGCCAGCTCAGAGTCCCCATTACTTAGCATCAGACTTCATAAGCTTCGCTGGGGATTAGTTTATGGCTCTGTACCCAAAGACTCTGGGGATTTGGGGGAGTACAAAAAAAAGATGCCTCAATGTTGGTTTCCATAGCAACAGTGGAATTGTTCTTGCTAAGTTATGACTTGGCTCAAGCGGATTCTTGTGTCTTTTATCTTGGGAAAAAAAAAAGCGAAGGAAGTTACAGTACATGGGACTGTATGTACCTGATTATCTCGTTCTTAATAGAGGACTTCGCCAAATTGTTTAACAAGTCGTATATTGAAGGAGAGACTAAAAAATTACTTCTATAGATGGCCAGGGACTTATCTGTTTATTGCAAAGTAAAATCCACCTGCTAAACATCATTCTCTGCTGCAGTGATCTGTCTCTGGTGGAATAATTGTTAAAACTGTTATAATATTAATAATCACACAGATACTTAACATTAATTAAAAGGGGATATCAGAAGTCGGGCACGTATGTCCCATCTGCCTCTTAAAAGCACTTTCTTAAAGAAGGATGAATTTGAAGTTTTAGCCACACGTGGGATATTTTTTAAAAAATAATTTTAATTTCATGTTAACCAAATTATATAACAATTATGTAAGGACAAAGATCTAGTCACTTAGAGTCAATTTCAGCTCATGTGCCCAAGGATGTAGGTGCAAAAGATGATGCTATGTCTATGAAAGGTACATAGTTAGTATGTTTGATATACGACCTGGTCCACAAAACCATTCTGTTCAAAACTATTTCATGTAGGAAAGGAGAAATGCACAGGCAATATGACAGCAAAAGTATCTAACATGGCTCCTAGAAGGGGATGAACAAAGACATCCCTGGAAAAATTTAGAGATTTACGATGTCCTGCTGGGAAACGCAGAAGAATTAAGGGTGGGGAGTGAAGATCAAGAAAGATAATATTACAAAAGCTTTGTGAGAACCTCTAATACTGTGTTGAGATCTGGCTAGGGCTTTGCTTGATTCCTATATTATGTGAGGCATCTTAAAAGTAATAGCACCTCCTAAGATTTGTATATGGTTTATGTTAGGTCAAGATACCCAAGGGACCATAACATGGAAGTGGATACTTATAGTCCTAAAATTCAGGTTCCAGAAAAAAATAGCTAAACGTCTGTGTGAAGTAAATGTTGTTATGCCTTTTGAAAGATACGACAGACATAATACTTTTAGTTCCTGATGCAGAAACCCGTTGGTGCCAAATCGATTCCGACTCATAGTGATCCTGTAAGACAGAGTAGAACTGCCCCATTGGTTTCCAAGGAGCAGCTGGTGGATTTGAACTGCAAAACTTTTTGTTAGCGGCCGAGCTCTTAACCACTGCAGTGCATATGTTACCTGTATTTACTAGCATTAGCTTCTCAAGCAAGATAGTATCATAATCAAAGTAACTAAAAAGGATATTGTAATAAACAAAGAAGAAACTGCTTCATTAACTAACATATAACTAGGTTTCTATGGACAATAGTACCCTTTCTTTTGGAAATAAATCTCTGCTAAGGATAGTTACCCCCATGCATCTGACAGTTTGTCGTACTGTGGGGGCTTGGGTGTTGCTGTGATACTGGAAGCTATGCCACTGGTATTTAAATACCAGCAGGGTCAGCCATGGTGGACAGGTTTCAGCTGAGCTTCCAGACTAAGACAGACTAGGTAGAAGGACCCAGTGGTCTACTTCTGAAAAGAATTAGCCAGTGAAAACCTTATGAATAGCAGCAGAACATTGTCTGCTATAGTGCCAGAAGATGGGCCTCTCAGGTTGGAAGGCACTCAAAATATGACTGGGAAAGAGATGCCTCCTCAAAGTAGAGTCAACCTTAATGATGTGGATGGAGTCAAGCTTTCAGAACCTTCATCTGCTGATGTGGAATTACTCAAAATGAGAAGAAACAGCTGCAAACATCCATTAATAATCAGAACCTGGAATGTACGAAGTATGAATCTAGGAAAATCTGAAATCATCAAAATTGAAATGGAACTCATAAAGATCAATATCCTAGGCATTATCGAGCTGAAACGAACTGGTATTGGTCATTTTGAATTATACAATCATATGGTCTACTATGCTGGGAATGACAACATGAAGAGGAATGACATTGCATTCATTGTCAAAAATAATGTTTCAAGATCTACCCTGAAGTACAACACTGTCAGTAACAGGATAATATCCATATGCCTACAAGGAAGACCAGTTAATATGACTATTATTCAACTTTATGCACCAACCACTAAGGCCAAAGATGAAGAAACTGAAGATTTTTACCAGCTTCTGCAGTCTGAAATTGAGAGAACATGCAATCAGGATGCACTGATAATGACTGGTGATTGGAATGCGAAATTTGGAAACAAAGAAGAAGGATTGGTAATTGGAAAATATGGCCTTGGTGATAGAAACAATGCCAGAGATAGCATGATTGAATTTTGCAAGAGCAACAACTTCTTCGTTGCAGATACTTTTTTCACCAACATAAACGGTGACTATATGCATAGACCTCGCCAGATGGAATACACAAGAATCAAATCGACTACATCTGTGGAAAAAGATCATGGAAAAGCTCAATATCATCAGTCAGAACAAGGCCAGGGGCCAACTGCAGATCAGACCATAAATCACTCATATGCAAGTTCAAGTTGAAACTAAAGAAAAGTAGAACAAGTCCACGAGAGCCAAAATATGACCTTGAGTATACCCCACCTGAATTTAGAGACCATTTCAAGAATAGATTTGATGCATTGAACACTAATGACCGAAGACCAGATGAGTTGTGGAATAACGTCAAGGACATCATACATGAAGAAAGTAAGAGGTCATTAAAAAGACAGGAGAGAAAGAAAAGACCTAAAAGGATGTCAGAAGAGACTCTGAAACTGGCTCTTGAACACTGAGTAGCTAAAGCAAAAGGAAAAAAATGATGAAGTAAAAGACCTGAACAGAAAATTTCAAAGGGTGGCTCAAGAAGACAAAGTAAAGTATTACGATGACACGTGCAAAGACCTGGAGATAGAAAACCAAAATGGAAGAACACGCTCAGCATTTCTCAAGCTGAAAGAACTGAAGAAAAATTCAAGCCTCGAGTTGCAATACTGAAGGATTCTACAGGTAAAATACCAAAAGATGAAAGGAATACACAGAGTCACTATACCAAAAAGAATTAGTTGATGTTCAACCATTTCAGGAGGTAACATACGATCAAGAACCAATGGTACTGAAGGAAGAAGTCCAAGCTGCACTGAAGTCATTGGCGAAAAGCAAGTCTCCAGGAATTGAAAGAATACCAACTGAGATATTTCAACAAATGGAAGCAGTGCTGGAAGTGCTCCCTCATCTGTGCCAAGAAATTTGGAAGACAGCTACTTTGCCAATTGACTGGAAGAGATCCATATTTATGCCTATTTCCAAGAAAGGTGATCTAACTGAATGCAGAAATTATCAAACATTATCATTAATATCACATGCAAGCAAAATTCTGCTGAAGATCATTCAAAAGTGGGTACAGCAGTATATCAACAGGAAACTGCCAGAAATTCAAGCCAGATTCAGAAGAGGATATGGAACCATGGATATCATTTCTGATGTCAGATGGATTCTGGCTGACAATACCAGAAAGATGTTCACCTGTGTTTTATTGACTATGCGAAAGCATTCAACTGTGTGGATCATAACATATGAATAACATTGCAGAGAATGGGAATTTCTGAACACTTAATTGTGCCCATGAGGAATCTGTACATGGATCAAGAGTTAGTCGTTCAAACAGAACAAGGGGATACTGCATAGTTTAAAGTCAGGAAAGGTGTGCATCAGGGTTGTATCCTTTCACCATACGTATTCAACTGTATGCTGAGTAAATAGAGAAATGGGACTATATGAAGAAGAATGGGGCATCAGGATTGGAGAAAGTTTCAATAACAACCTGCCTTATGCAGATGACACAACCTTGCTTGCTGAAAGTGAAGGAGACTTGAAGCACTTACTGATGAAGATCGAAGACCACAGCCTTCAATATGGATTACACCTCAACGTAAAGAAAACAAAAATCCTCACAACTGGACCAATAAGCAACATCATGATGAGTGGAGAAAAGATTGAAGTTGTCAAGCATTTCATTTTACTTGGATCCTCACTCAACACCCATGGAAGCAGCAGTCAAGAAAACAAAAGATGCAATGCATTGGGCAAATCTGCTGCAAAAGACCTCTTTCAAGTGTTGAAAAAAGCAAAGATGTCACCTTGAGGACTAAGGACAGCCTGACCCAAGCCATGGTGTTTTCATCTGCCTCATATGCATGCGAAAGCTGGACAATGAATAAGGAAGACTGAAGAAGAATTGACGCCTTTGAATTGTGGTGTTGGCAAAGAATGTTGAATATACCATGGACTGCCAAAAGAACAAACAAATCTGTCTTGGAAGAATTACAACCAGAATGCTCCTTAGTAGCAAGGATGGTGAGACTACGTCTCACATACTTTGGACATGTTATCAGGAAGGATCAGTCCCTGGAGAAGAACATCATGCTTGGTAAAGTGGAGGGTCAGCGAAAAAGAGGAAGCCCCTCAACTAGATGGATTAACACAGTGGCTGCAACAATGGGCTCAAGCATAGCAATAATTGTGAGGATGGGGCAGGACCTGGCAGCGTTTCATTCTGTTGTGCATAGGGTCGTATGAGTCAGAACTGACTCGAAGGCACCTAACCACAACACAATAAGAATAGTTGAATTAGTCAGAATAGTATAGTCTTACGTGACGACCAAAACGTCCCAAAAATCTCAGTGGCTTTACCACCACCCAAAATCTTGCCCATGCAAAGTTCTCCATAGATGGTGACTTACGAATCTGGTTTGTTTCCATCTTGTTCTTTGACTAGCTCAGCAATGGACTTCTTTGCTCACTCTCAGAGTTAAAGCATTGAGATTCTGTGTGTGGTGACGGAAAATTCGGCAATGGATATTGGTGATGGTTGCACAACATGACGGATGTAACTGGTGTCACTGAATTTTACATGTGAAAAATGTTGAATTGGCAAATGATGTGTTATATATATTTTGATAACAATAAAGGAAAATTCCTACATCTCCTCTTTGATGCTTTGGCCAAGAAATGACACTTCTGCCATAGTTAACTCAACAGGACAAGTCAAATGGCCCTGATAACTTCAATGAGGCAGGGAAATGAAAGACAGCACATGGAATATGTGTATTATCATCTTTGTAAAAACAGCTAAGGTAATTTTGAGGAATCATGTAAGATCACTTGCCTTACTAGATACCGAGGCATAGGAAGCTAATAATACCAATTGGTAACAGTGAAACAAACTTAAGAGCCTAAAAATACACACAAGGATATATGAGTACTTGACAAGTGAAAGAAAAGAAATGAAAATCTGATGGGGTGAAGGCAATATTGCAGTGCAGTCCATTTGCAATAAATGGTGTTGGGTGAATTGAAATTCCATACTGAAAACAAACAAAAACAACGAACTATGATCCCTACCTGACACAACACAACGAAGTAAATTTCAGGTGTGTTAAGGATCTACATGTGTCTGTAATGCAATAAATCTTTTAAAAGAAAACATCTTCAAGAACATAGAGTAGCCAAATATTTCTTAAAAAAGGGCACAAATATTTCCAAACATCTAAGGAAAAAACAGATCAGTTGGACTGTATTAAAATCCAGAACTTCTATTATTTTAAAAGACACGATTATGAAAATGAAAAGGCAGACCACAGTGTAGGAGAAAATATTTTGCAATAAATATATATGACAAAATATATATGTATGTATATGTATGTGTCCATGTAAAGAGTCCTGGTGGCACAGTGGTTAAAGCACTTGGCTGCTAACTGAAAGATTGGTGGTTCAAACCCACCAGCCTCTCCATGAGGGAGAAAAATGTGGTAGTTTGCTTCCATAAAGATTTACAGCCTTGGAAACCCTAAGGGGCAGTTCTACTCTGTTCTACAGGGTGGCTGTGAGTTGGAATCTACTCAGCAGCAGTGGGTTTGGTTTGGTTTTATGTGTATGTAATACATATCTTAGTCACCACTCTCCAGTCTTACCACCACCTCCCTCAGCCCTAGGCAACCACCAAAATTTGTCTATTTTAAACGTAGCATATAAATTGAATCATACAATATGCGGTTCTTTGTGACTGACTTATGTCACTTAGCATAATGATGGATTGTATAAACTAAAAACAGTAACAAAAAAAATGCCAAAAACTCAATTGCCTAGGTTATCTAGTGTTGCTATAACAAAAATACTATGAGTAGGTGGCCTTAAAGAATAGAAATTTATTTTCTCATACTTCAGGAGGCTGAAGGTGCAAATTCAGGCCACTGGCTACAAGGGAAACCCGTCTCTGTCTGCCCTTGGGGAAGAGCTTGTCTCAACTTCTTAGTCCTGGTGTTCCTCGGTTCCTTGGCAACCCTCACATGGCATCTATCTGTCTATGCTGCTCTTTATATCACTCAGAAATTATTAGGTTTAGGACACACCCTACGTTGATCTGGCCTCATTAACACCATAAAGAAAATCCTGTTTCCAAATAGGATTACATCCACAGGTATAGGAGTCAGGATTTCAATACACTTTTTTTTTTGGGCCGGGGCGGGGAGGCACAATTCAATCCATAACACCAATAAAGAACAGAAAACTTTTAAAAGGAAGATAAGCAAATGACAAGTAAACATATTAAAAAGCTCCTCAACTTCCTTAGTGAATAAGGAATTACAAATTTAAATCACAATGTGATAGCCCTACACATCCAACAGAATGGTTAAAATGAAAAAGATAATGCCAAGCCTTGGCCTGGATCCAGATTTGCATCACTTGAAACGCTCATACATTGTTGGTGGGAATGTAAATTGGTAAGACTTATTTCAGAATAATGCTTTTTGTGCATATCATCTGAAACTGAACGTGTTCAGAACCTTTAAACTAGGATCTACACCTTGGTATAAACTCTACAGAAATGTGTTCAATGATCAACTGATGATAATGACCATGATGACGATGTTCATAGAAGCTCCACTCATAATAGCCCCAAGCTGGAAACAAACCGTATGTCCATCATTGGTAGTATAGATCAAGGGTCAGAGAACATTTTCTGTAAAGGACCAGATAGTAAATGATTTAAGCTTTGCAGGTTATATGGCCTCTGTCACAATTACTCAGTTCTGCCCTCATAGGAAGAAAGCAGCGACTGAAGAATTCAGCAGGTCAAATTCATCTATGGTGTTAGAAGTCAGAAGAGCGATGCCCTTGTTGGACGTGTCTGTTAAGTGGGACAGTGACTGAATGAAGTTGTAAGCATGGTGGGTGGGAGAAAGTGCTAGGTAGCTAATGACGTTCTGTTTGAATTTGCTTCTGGTTAGACATTTATGTTCTTTGTGAAATTCATCAAGCTATACACTTATAATTAGTGCATCTGCCATATGTATGTTATTCTTCAAAAAATGATTATTTTATTCCATGGGGAAAGGATGGTCCTAGAAAATAGGTTATCCATACCCCCTTAGTCCAGCAGTAGTAGACATTTGTGTTTTTCACATGCTAATTTAAACCAATTCAACTACGCTAGAAAAATGACAGGTGATTTAATCACATTTAAAAGACCATAAAACTAATTCCTGTCAGAAGTTAAAGGATAATGTTCAATCACATGAGGACATATGAAAGCAGAAACATGATTATTTTCTCAATAATATATTTGAATACATAACAGGATAGTATTAAGTTAATATATAAAGAGACCTGAGTTCTAATTTAGACTCTTATAATAACTAATGATAATTTTGGGGTTATGAGTTTATTAATATTGAATTAAGGAAATTGTGTTTGTATTGAAATTTTTATACTTTTTAAAATCATACAAAGAAAAATGGACAAATAGGATAATTTGGAACATTAACTTTTTAGAGTTAAGAATTGTCTCCTTTTAGTAAAAAGATAGAATCTAAAAATATATTGCTAAAATAATACATGACAAAGATAAACATCATAGTATTATTATATCTTATGTGGCAATCTGCTTCTGTAAAGATTACAGCCTTGGAAACCCTATGGGGCAGTTATAGTCTGTCTATAGGATTGCTAGAGGAGCCTGGTGGCAAAGTGGTTAAGAACTCAGGCTGCTAGCCAAAAGGCTGGCAGTTGAAATCCACCAGCCGCTCCTTGGAAACCCTATGGGGCAGTTCTACTCTGTCCTATAGGGTCTCTATGAGTCGGAATCCACTCAACAGCACACAGCAACAATAACATAGGATTGCTATGAGTCGGAATCGACATGACAACACATAACTACAACATATATTATATATAATATATTAAAATGCAATACATCCTAAATATCTAAAAAGAGTGGATTGGTTAAATAAATGACACAATTCCATTTGAATAAATATAATAAAAGCACTAAATTGATGCATAGAAATTTTAAAATAAAACAAAAAAATTTAAGATTAGGTTAAAATAAGCAAATCAAATTTTAAACTTGCATATAAATTATATAATCACAGATTCATAAAGCAAACAGATTAACTATACCCACAAAAACCTAAGAAAAGAATCCAAAGGTAAATAATGGTTATTTATGGTTGATGAGATCATTTATTTTCTCCTTCTGCTATGGAATTTTTCCAGTCCTCTATACTGATTATTCATTATCTTCACAACATAAAAATGAAGAGTTAAATATGTATTTCCTTGCTTCCTTTCTTTTATTCATTCAAGTACGCTTAGATTTTAAATATTTTTATGACAGTTACGTTTTGTAGGAAAGTTCAATCCATTAAACGTTTATTAAACACCTTTGCGTTAGTGCATCTGGGAATACAGAGTTATCTAATGCAAATATTCACTCTCAAAGAATATCTAACTTAGTAGTCCCAATTAACTAAAAATTAAATGGAGGGCCGGAGGAAACTATCAGAATAGTTGTTTATAATTATTTCCAACACAAGTTTTATTTTTCCTTAATATAAATCTGAAATTATAATTTAATTAAACCTGAAATAATTTTACGAAAATTCTTTTGAAACGTCTATTTCTCTGTGTGGTTATGTAAACGTCCACATATATTACTGGTGATAGTTAACATTAGGTGTCACTGTTTTCCTTTTGCAAAAAAAAAAAAAAAGCTTTGCATTTGTGCATTTGTATTCTGAGTCAGCCCACAATAGAATCTTAAAGTATTTACAAGGAGTTAATTTAAGTAAAATGTGACAGATGTTTAGAACTGTACTGTCCACCAAAGTTTTTACATACTAGATGTTCTATTTACAGTAATGTAAAATGTTATAAAAGGAGGAATACGTGTTACAGGTTATGAATCAAGCATTCAGGGCATATACTTTAAATTATGTATCTATATGCTCATTCTGGTTTTTCTTCACAAGGTCTTACACAGTTTGCAAAACTTTACCTTACAAGCTGGAGTCTTTCTAGTGTTGAAGGGGACAATTTATTTCTCGATAGAGTTATGGAATTTAAGTTAGGATGGCATTGTTTATATTCTTATCTATTTTAGTCATTATTGTGTTTGATTCAGCATCTGAAATCAGAATGGTTTTTTATCCACTTGCTTTCCATTGCTCTATGAAAGTTTGTATTATGGCTTTTCAAATTTAACTTGCATGGTAAATACAATCTAAAAATTATTAACATTTTGATTTGCACAAATAATTTTCTAAGACCTTCTATGTATGTCGGTGTGATGGATAACTTTTGTATGGCCTTTTTAGCCATGGTCTTGTAACTCCCACGCAGGTGATTAGGTGGGACTGTGTGATAGGGTACTGTGGCCCACCAAAGGGATTGGTCAGTTTTGCCATCCAGCTGGGCTTGAAATGAGCCACCCCTCATGGGCTGGGAAAGAGAGAGCTCACCACCACCAAGAAAAGAGAGACCCAAAGGAGAGACCTGAAGGAGATGTCACAGTGGGCTTCCCAGCCCACGGAGGGAGAAAGCTGAGTGCCTTTGGGCAGAGACTGAGTGCCAGGGAGAGGTGTGCCTGTGAGCATGGCTGGGAAGAGGCTGTCCTGATGGAAGAACTGTATCCTTGAGTGTTACTGACCCTGAAATTATAACCTGTTACTTCCCGAATAAACCCCACAATCATGAGTGTTGTCTGTGAGTTCTGTGTGGCCACTGCAATGAATTATCGAACTCAGCAGAGAACTAGAGAGTGCCACGGAAGGGATAGCTGGTGTCAGAATTGGTAAAGATGGTGGAGAGAGGAGGCATTGCTGACCTCTGCCTCATAGAAATCAGCCTTGGGCTGTTGATCTTGATTCTCCTTCCCCCATGTGAGGTTAGAGGAGGTCAGACACTGACGCCATGCCATTTTTACAATGTCAGCAGCAAATCACAGGGAAACACACAGACACAGACACACACAATTACAGCACCATTACAACACATTTAAAGACAAACCTATGTATACACTGCTGCTCATTGTCTCATTGTTTATCTTATCTTACCAGTACTATTGTAGCCACTTTTAAAGGATCTTCCTGCTTTCTTTTTAGAGCAGCTTCTATGCTGATATGACAGTGTTTCTTCTAAAACTGGAATCTTCAAAGACTCCTTACTGCTTATAATATAATATTTAATTGCTTCTTTTGTGATTTGATTCTACCTATCACTAGCCTCACTTACAAGCATATTCCCTTTTTCTTTTCTTACCTTTGCATGTGCTGAGCATTTTCTAATTTAGATAGTTTATCCCTTTTTTCTTCCTAGCCAACTCCTAGTTCTCCATCAAAAAAAAAACAAAACCTGAAGTGTCAACCTTTGTACATAAGTTAAGGAATCCTACTGTTGTATTTCATTAGAGCACATACTACACTGAACTGTGATTGTACATGTATGTTTCTCCCCATTAGATTATAAAGATCTTGTAGGCAGAGGCCATATGTTCTCAGTACATAAAAAGGCAGTGCAGCAAAATTGTAGCACGCACAGTCTTTGGTATCAGATGCCTGCTTTTAAATCCCAGTCCAGCACTTATTAACTGTGTGACATTAGCCAAGTCATTCATCTTTCTGGAGCACACATTTCTCATCTGTAAAATGGGAAGTATAATAGGACCTAACAGAATTATTGTGAAAGTGAGCTAATATTCATTACACTATTTGGTCAAGACCTGGAATATTATAACTTCTTTTTCTTGTCTAATTGTCCTGGCTAAAACCAGAGAGTGGACATCCTTGTCTTGTTACTGATCTCAGACTGATCTTAGGGAGAAAGCATTCAGTCTTTTACCATTCAGCATGCTTTAGCTGTGGGTTTTCCATAGATGTCCTTTATCAGGTTGAGGAAGTTTCCCTCTATTTCTAGTTTGTAGAGTGCCTTAGTTGGAGCCCTGGTGGCTCAGTGTTTAAGAGCTTGGCTGCTAACCTAAAGACTGGCAGTTCAAATCCACCAGCTGCTCCTTGGAAACCCTATGGGGCAGTTCTACTCTGTCTTGTTGGGTCGCTATGAGTCGGAATCGACTAGACGGCAATGAGTTTGTTTTTTTTTTTGGTTTACAGTGCTTTTATCATGAATGGGGGTTAGGTTTTGTCAAACGCTTCTTCTGTGTCTACTGAGATGATCATGTGCTTTTTGTCCTTTATTGATGCAGTATTATATTATTTGCTTTTGAATGCTATTTCTTACAAAAAGTTCAAAGGCAAGTGAAATATCTATTATATCTACAAAAGGTGAAAACTTTACCCAACTGGGTATAATTTTCTACAAAATTAATGAGAAGAAATTGTGAAAATGAAGACACTTTTGTTTAATTCTAAAGTCAACGGTCTTAATCCTTTTGTGAGGAGCTAGTGAGAGTTCACAATGAACACTTCATTTCAGACTAAATTGATTTCCTTTTACTGAAATGATTGAAATTTGTAGACAGGATTAAACAGTATGAACTGTGGCTGGATGTTAGCAACACAGTACTATTTTAAACAATGTAGTATTTTTAAACAATGTAGAAATATAGGTGGAAGGCCTGTGCCTTCATGTGCACTATTAACAATATGAATGACTATGTCAAGTGAGTTCAGATAAAATGAACACGTCTTGAAGGATTTGCTAAGATTATGTCCTTAGCCTAAACCTTTTCAAGTTTTTAAAATAATGACTTAGATTATTATATGCATACTCTTCATGTAATATCTTTATCTTTCTGCTGTTTTTGATAGTTCTGGCAACTATTTTAGTAGTTAAAATTTTTTTCAGCTGCCTATTCCTTATTTCCCAGGCTTTTATCATTGATGACTTCTTTTTACACCCTATTCTATTTCTGAGCAATATCATTACTATCTACGGATGCAACTGTCATATATATGGTAATGTATCCAAAATCTCTTCATTTTTAATTAAGTATCTTTTTTGGGCTTCCTATTTACATTACCAAATGCCTCTTGGACATCATAGAAACTCAAACTCAATAAATTTGATCCTGAACTCACCATCTGTTTTGCCAAACTGCTCCTGAGTGGAGGCTTATACCAAGCTTTCACTTTATAAAACAACAAAACTATGTGTCAATCTAAACTCTTCTCACTTCCTTTCAATCATATTAAAACAATTAGGAACCCGTTTTGATTCTATATCCTAAAAATATCTTTCACCCATCATAGCTTTGCATCTATTTACTCTTGCCCTTAATCATCCATATAGTTTAAGCTATTTCTGTATTTTCCAAATAGCTTCTTTTTCTCTCTGACCTTTCCTAACCAGTAGTCCCTCACACTTCTTCCAGGGAGCTCTAGTTCAGAAAAGTTTGCAAATCTAATTATATCAGTCTTTTTTTAAAATACTTTAGTGGCAATTTTTTTTTTTTTTTGGCCTACAGAATAATATGTTAAATAATTTACATGCCAAATAAGACTTTTATGTACTATCCCCTTCCTACGTGACTATTCTTATTGCTTACCTTTTGCCCCTTTCATTCATTCATTCACATATTCTATCATTATTAACTGAGCCTCTGCTACAGGACATGTGCTGGGAATACAGGAGTGACAATGCAGGATAAGAACCTCTTCTCTTCTAATTGAGATTACATTTGAGGGAAGAAATACATACAATACACAGGGGAATATGATAAATATATAGTGTAGGCAATGACTACAATGCTATGAGAAAACTAGTAGGAAAAGAGAAAATGTGTGTGTGTGTTTGTGTGAATGGAAGGGTGAGTTTCTCACTGAGAGGTGATATTGGAGCAAAGGTGAATGAGGTGAGGAAAAGACCATGGGAATATCTTGAAGTAAGAGCATATGTAGCAAAGGAAACAGCAAGGGCAATAGCCAAAAGCATATCTGAGAAGTTCATGGAACAGCAATGAGGCCGGTGAGGCTGCAGTAAAATGGGCAAGAGAAAGAGTAAAAGACAAATTCAGAGAGGTAATGAAAATCAGGTCATAGAAGGCACTGTGTGCACTGGAAGTGAATTTGGGGTTAATTCTGAGGGATCTAGAGCCATTCATTTAATTAATTCTTCTGTGAAGAAGATGATGTCAGTGCTGGCCCATATCCTCTTGTTCATACCACATCAGTGCACATTGACTAACATTGAACTTCTAGTACTTTCTTAGAACACTAGGACCTGCTTTGTCAGAAGTACGGAGGGATAAATGACCTCTGGGAGTAGACATCAACCATTGAGTGATGGGAGATGGTGAATAAATACTCAAGCTCCTTTGCCTCTCAGGAGGGTCAACCCTGGGTTATGTGTTCTTTACTGGCCTCTAGAATTCTCCAGGCATCCATATTTGTAATTGGTTCAATAATGCAGTTTTTTGCCTGCCTTCCTCTCTTCCCCTTTCCCTTATGGTGACTTCTTCACCTCCAAATAAGCTACACACTCAAATCGTTGCTCAGGCTCTGCTTCTGTGAGAACTTAAGCTTAAAAAATTTATGTTTTCTACATATATTCACTTCATTCTATGTATCAGGTGCTTGCACATCCTGGGGATTCTGTGCTGAATTAGACAGATCTCATGAGGCTAACCATCTGATAGGAATGTGTCTTAGTTATCTAGTGCTGCTATAACAGAAAGACTACAAGTGGGTGGCTTTAATAAACAAATTTATTTTCTCACAGATTAGGAAGCTAGAAGTCTGAATTCAGGGTGCTGATTCTAAGGGAGGGCTCTTTCTCTCTGTTGGCTCTGGGGGGGAAGGCCCTTTTCGGCTTCTGTTCCTCTCTTCATGGGGTGTGGCATCTATCTTCCCCCATCTCTGCTTGCTTGCTTAATCTGCTCTTTTATGTCTCAAAAGAGATTGACTTAAAACACACCCTACACTAACACTGCTTTATTAACATAACCAAGAAAACCCATTCCCAAATGGGACTATAACCACAGGTACAGGGATTAGGATTTACAAAACATATTTTGTGGGGACATAGTTCAATCCATAGTATTTTACCCTTTGGCCCCAAAAATTCATGTCCTTCCCACATGCAAAACACATTCAACCCATCACATCATCCCAAAAGTCTTAAATCAACTCCAAGTCCAAAACCTCATCTTCTGAATCATCTAAATCAAATATGAGTGAGACTTTAGGTGTAGTCCATCCTGGGGCAAATTTCCTCCTCATTTACAAACCTGTGAAATATACAGATTATCTGCTTCCAAAGGTCAGTGGTGGAATAAGCACAAGGTTGACAATTCCATTACAAATGGAAGAATTTGGAGGAAAAGAAGGGATAATGGGCACCAAGCAAGTCCAAAACCCAGCAAAACAAATAACATTAGCTCTCAAGGCTTGAAAATAATTCTCTGTTCTCTGAGACCATCTGGCCAATGGCCCCGCCTTCCAGACTCTGGGTGTTGGCCATGCTCTCTGGGTTATGGGTGGAGGCCTCTTGGTCCTGGGCTTCAACCATACCTTCCAGGTCCACTAAGACAGCAACTCTGCTCCCTGAGCTTTGGGCGGCCCCATTCTCCTTGTCTATCTGAGTGGTAACCCCACTCCTTCAGCCCTGGCAGACTCTGCTCTCCTGCCCTACTCACTTAGCTTTGGGCAGTGGCCCCATCCTGTTGGCCCACCACTCCAGAACCAAGTTGGTGGAGATCTGACTGTTTGAAACCTGGGAGGCTGTGGCTCCACTCATTGAAACCTAGGAGGCCATGGCTACACCCTTTAAAACTGAGGCAGCCCTGCTCCTTCCAACAGTTCTGCTGATCTGTGAACTGCTCCAGGAATGATCTTAACATAACAAAGAAAACCCATTCCCATGTGGGATTATAACCACAGGTACAGGGGTTAGCTATAGGGGTTAGGATTTACAACATATATTTGGGAGGACACAATTCCATCCATAGCATTATGTCATTAAAATGAATTAGCAAATAATAATTCAATTACATTTGTGTTAAGTGCTTCTAAACTTAGAATGGTGTTGGGGACAGGGGAGAGAGGACAAAAAAGGCTTCCGTGAGGAAGTGGCTCGGCCATCTGAACTTTCACATGTTCTCTCTCTGTCTCCCTCATTGCTCTTGCTTACACCATGTGTCTCCACCTCACTACTTTGCTTAGATATGTAATAACTTATTCCTAGCCATCATGCGTCATCTACATATTTGCTCCATAACACCTTGGCATGCCTCCTAACACCTTAGCCATCCCATACAAAAAAAAACTACTTCTTCCCAATATTTCTGGTAACCCGAAATCAAATCAAACCCCTTACCTTCAAGTCAATTTTGACTCACAGAACCTCTATAGGACAGAGTAGAACTGCCCCATGCCAGAAGTTCAAGCTGATAGGCCCTCAAAGAGGTAGATTGACACAGTGGCTGCAACAATGGGCTCAAATATAGCAAAGATTGTGAGGATGGTGCAGGACCAGGCAGTACTTTGTTCTGTTGTACATAGGGTCACTATAAGTCGGAACTTACTCAAAGGCACCTAACACAACAACAGAACTGCCAAATAGGGTTTCCAAGGCTGTAATCTTTACGGGAGCAGACTGCAACATCTTTCTCCTTTGGAGTAGCTGGTAGGTTCAAACCACCAACTTTTGGTTAGCAGCTGAGTGCTTAACCACTGTGCCACAAGAGCTCCTTAATATTTCTGGTAAAGGCCCCTCAGTTCCATGGACAGAAAGTTGGAAAACACTGATTGACCTGACTCAAATTGCATGTGTTGAAAGACAGAAGGATGCTTGAAGAAGATGTGAGTGCTCTTAATGGAAGAAGACATAGTGGATACAACGTGGGCAAAAACAGTAGTTACTTATCTCACTTTTTGAGATAATGAAGAAATAACTGTGGCAGAGCTATAGCTAAAGCAGGAATTCCTTTGCAGATTCTTTTCACTAGAACACACTCTGACTTCCATTCTGCTATTGTTAGCCATTCCAAGTGTGTGTTGGCGTGCAGTATGCTACACCACTGAGAAAATAACTCTCCTCACCACATGTCTACAGGATCTGGAATAATCAAAACATGAAGCTCCAGGGAAAACTGTTCATTACACATTAAAATATCTTGTTACAATGTTTACAGAAACTCTTTTTTGGTTCTTATTTTCATCATTTCATTGGACTTCGATTTTCAGTCATGTATCCTTGGTTATTTGGCTCAAAGATGACTGTAATAATCACGTATTTTTTTCCTAGAGATCTGATTGCTTATATTTTGAACAGATCACTTTGAGGATTTTATTGATTCTAGGTGAATAGCTCATCACTGAAAAATCCCCCATTCTTTTGAATTCTCTTTTGCTGCCTTTTTCTGTAAGACAGTATCATTTAATGAAATATCACAAGACTAGCAGAAAAGAGAAGCTAGCTCCAATACTTTTTAGCTGTGTGAAAATGGTAAAATCACTCTTATCCTTATTCATAAGTTACTCTCACTGTGTTACTGTTAGACCTGAACTTCCAACTTCTTTCTAGTATACTTAGAATCCCTCAGGTATCAAGAATCCTGCATCTCCAGTGTTGACCTCATTTTCTTTTAATAAGATGTAGTTAGTGTTGTTTTAGCTATAATTGCTAATATTTTCAACATCTATTTGCTAATGCCTGAAATCTGAAAATAAATTTTAATTTCACCTGCTCACTCACTCCATATCACTGAGGTCAACAAGTTCTATAATTTTTTCCTTCTGAATATGTCATAAATCAATTCTTCCCAGACATCTTTCATCTTCCCTGGCACAAATTTTATCTATCTATCTGTCTATCTGTTTATCTATCTGTCTGTCTATCATCTACCTGACATATTCACATAATTGCCTTCTAAATACAGTTATTAATAATAATGATGCTAAAGTAAACTTTTTAAAATTTTGAAATAATTGTAGATTTGCAACAAGTTGCAAAACAGAATTCAAATATGCTCCTCACCCAGCCTCCCCTAATGGTAACGTCTTGAATAACCATAGTACAATTATCAAAACTATGAAATTACATTGGTACAATTTTATTAACTAACTTACACAGTTTATTTGTATTTTACCAGATTTTCTGTTAACGTACTTTTTCTGTTCCAGAATCCAATCCAAGATCATGCATTGTATTTAGTTGGCATGTCTCTTTAGTGTCCTCTAATCTGTAACAATCATCAGAATTTATCTTTTAAGAATTGACCCTTTTAAAGTATACTAGTTAATTATTTTTGCAGAATGTCCCTCTGTTTGAGTTTGCCTGATGTTTTCTCTTCATTAGATTAAGGTTATGCATTTTTGACAAACATGCCACCGTTCTATACTTACTGAGGACTTACTAAAATGTTAGGCAATGAAGCAGTTCAGTTATATTAATTTACTTAAGTTTCTGCATGTGCTTTCCAAATAGAGAACTACCTTTTTGGAAAATAATTTGCTAAGTATTTTGGGAGGAATATATCATGACTGAGACTAGAGACGCTCTGCAAAGTTAAATGGACAGATTTTACCAACTGGGAAACGGAGGGTTAAAGAGGTTAAATAACGTATGTAAGGTCACACAAATAGTAATTGGCAAGCCTAGGGTTCAGATCAAGTTTCTCTTTAAAGCCCAAGTTCTTGCCATTTTGGCTATCTTTGGACACACAATATTGAGTTTCAGTGTTCTTCAATAGCCCCTCCATGAACTGAGACAAGTGACTTCAGGCAATATTATCCTTAGGGATCTAGTGTACTTGGGTCAAATCTCCAAATTCACAACTTCTTTTACTCAAAAATCTCTCTTCACAATCTGAGTTCGCCTGGCTTCAGTGTTCAGGCTTCACTCAGAATCTGGGCTTTGGCTAATCAGTCATTCTCCTTGGTATCAAGTTCTGGTGATCCAGGCCCAAAGCCTGATGACCACTTTAAAGTAACGCTGTGCACTCATAATGCAGAGTTGGTAACCTTACTGAAGATTTAGAACTGGTGGTAAAGTTTCTACCCCTAATGACATAGCTTTCTGCCTTCCTTTACACCTTTTTCTTCTTGCTCCAGCATATATTTCTCTCCACAACAATTCTAGCCATTCCCAGGGCACGGGAATGTATAAGCTGCGCCCCTCACTCACACACAAACCAAACAGCCACGTGAATATAATGTTCTCAGCCCTATAGCAAAAGCATTTGAAGGAGACTTCTATGTAGCTCCTTACTTTAAAGTCTAATACTCTCTAGGTCTCAACCTGTTCTTCTTCCTTGACTATGGGAACAGATGCAAGATGGCCATGGGTGTTTTTGTTAGTTATTTTCCCTCGTATCAACCATACTTCCATCTTTTTACTACAGTATTTTGCTCTTGCTTCCCAGAAACTATTCCCTTAATGCCAAGAGCTTCAGGTGAAGCACTCCAATCCACTCTTTGGTTCAAGGATGGAATGCACATACAATTGCAATGAGACCAATGCTGATGAGAGCCAAAAAGACCAGTGTGAAGATTTTTATTTGAGTTCTCAGGGAAGCATCCTGTCTATTTTCTGCTGGACTTTAACATGGAAAAAATATTCCTCTGGATCTTTTGCAGCCCATTGAAAATCATTGTGGAGGGGTATCTGAAAATGGAACCAGGCTAGCAGAAGACAAACACAAGAGAAAAAAATATATGTTCAGTTAAAGGACACAAACGATCTATTATTAGTATAAATCTATTTTAGTTGGATTTTTGTCACTTGCTGAGAAGCATACAAAACTATTTAGGAGAGGTGGTGGCATGAAGTACTACTAACCTGAAAACATTCTCAGGAAGCAAAACATAATCTCTTGATAGGCATTTTCATTTCTTAGGATTTTTTTCTAAGAATATTGCCAAAGGTGTGCACCAATTTTATGCACAGATATCCATTTATCTGTGTTGCTTTCTGCTCTATTTCAGTATCACATGCTCAACATTCAGATGATAAAATATTAGGTGATAAATTATTTTGAGTTATATCTTAATTTTGTTTTATATTTAATGATACAGATAATACAAATTGTATTTGGAGTGACAGAAAGTGTGAAGTATTACGTAGAAGACAATTTGCTAAAAAAAAAAGTCACAAAGGATGCTGTGCTAAAATGCTTAATAAATTGGTTTTCACTGAGTCACCATTATGTGTACTATTTTTCTTAATTCTCTAGTTGCGCTGATAAATTTTTGTTTCCTCCTTTATTCTTCCACTCTCTCTATGTTGTTTGGTGAAGGCAGGCAAACGGAATGGTTTGTCCACTTAGTGTGAAGCATATTCGACAATGGCCTGCTCTACCACTTTGAAAAAGCAGGTGGGACACATTAAAGTAATAATTCAGTAAACGATAAATGTTGCCAATGTCCTTGAGTCCATTCTCAGTTTAAACATTCTAACAAGATAAGTAAGATATCCTATATAGAAAGCTGGAATCTACCTGCCCCAATGGTTCCTTGTTGTTGTGTGCCACGGAGTAGATTTTGAGCTGAATTCTATCCTCTGTTTTGCCTTCGGAGACCTGGTTGCGCAGTGGTTAAGAACTTGGCTACTCACTGAAAGGTCGGCAGTTCGAATCCACTAGCTGCTTCTTGGAAACCCTATGGGGCAGTTCTGCTCCGTCCTACAGCGTTGCTATGAGTTGGAATCAATTGCACAGCAGTGGGTTTTGGGTTTTATTCTGCCTTTGCCACATGTCCCATGAACCTATGTCATCTATTGTTATGCTCAGTTTCACGGCTGATATTCAGAATCACAGCCTGGTAATATCTCTAGGTCCCTTACTTGCCTGAGACAGGAGTTTGGCAAAGATTTGATGGATGCTGGGCTTCACTTAAAAATTGTTGTCTCCTTATAAATATTCTCTTTTTTAGGGCATTTCTTGGCATTGCATACCATATGTTGCTTCATCTCTTTCTAATGTGTCCTCTTAATTTCTTTTAATGTCCTTAAGAATTTCTCAGGGGCTTTCAGTACAAGCTTCAGATTTAATTATGGAAAAAGTAAAAAAAAGAAAAAAAGGAGGTCTATTTCGAGAATTAAACTAGTGTGTCTGTAAAAAGCTGACCCAAGTGAAATAAATTATTTTGAAAATAAGTGCTTTCTAGAACCTATTAAAATGAATAAATACATACACATGTAGTGTGATGTGTATGTTTATGTATAATGTACTTAGAACATTAAATAACATGTTCCCTTTCAATAGAGATAGTTAAAGGACTCCATGCCTGCTAAAACTTACTACAAAGTTGTTTTCTTAAAATACATTTCCCAAAACAATTGATATTTCCTTTGAGATTTGGTTTCAAGATTTCATGCAGAATCAAAAATCTAAATAGCATGATGACACACTAAAATATGGCAGAATATGTTAATATAGTCTGTCACGAACAGCTTTTATTGGTGAAAAAAATACTCTGTTATTGATTGTATTCTCAACTGTTACTCCCTTCAGTCACAAGCTTTGAACTACTATTATGGAAAAAAAAAAAAAAAAAGCTGTAAGATACTGGCAACAGAAATCAGATCCTTAACAGTTTTAATACGTTAGGGACTGATAAAATCCTCCCACAGACTCTGGCACCGTGGAGGTTACTCAGCTGGAAGGCTTTAAATTAGTGATGGCCAATCTACTCCTATAAAATATTTCTTGGAAGATACGGCCTCCAGTTCTGAACACAACTAAGCTAAATGAAAGTACATTCGATGGACAGACCTGTGAGTCTGAAGCATGCCAAGCTCAGCTTAAGAAATAATTCTGATTTATGAGCACTAAATATAAAGTCTATGCATGACTGTGTAACGGATGTTTTGCAGAGACCATTTTTACATACTTAATATTTCACTTTTCAGAGTGAAAGGAGTGGGTTCTCCATGAGAAGTCGAAGGAGGATGGTTTATTTTGTGTGTTTTTCTGTCTTTTCTTAATCAGAAATACTATTTTTCTGCATTTCATTTTGCTGGATAAGTGAACAGAAAAATGCTGGTATAAAATGAGAGGGGACTGTTTGTCAGCTCCCCAAGGGCCTTCAATCTCCTTCTTACATAAACCTTTATATCACAGTATGTGAGTTTGGGAAATCACAGATTTGAGAGTCCCAAAGTAAGCTTAAGAATTATCTTGTTGACAGACATGCACTTGTAGACTATAACTAAATAATTATGCTGTATTTATGTGTAAGGATCCTATGCATAAATGCAGAGAGATGATATATTACACATACACACACATTCAAAGGAACTTTTTTTTCCAGTGAGTATTGAGAACTTTAATGTTGTTCTATGTCTTACTATTAAATAGTTGATGCATACAAAATAATATATGTAAAGTAAACACAAGGTCTAAAATAATCTCCAGTATACCCACTACTCAAATTAAGAAATAGAACATTATGTCCTTTATATGAAAAAAAAAATCTTTTCTTTCTCCATCCCCAATAGATAAATATCGTCATACAAGTTTCTTGACTATGTCTGTGTGGTTTTGTATGTATGTATGCATCCCTAAACATAATATGTTGTACAGTTTTGCATATTTATTTGCTTGTTTTTGGAAGTAATTTTATCATACTTGCGTATATAAACCTATGTTTATTAGACGTGTTTTTATTAGACATTCTTTTTACAATCAATTTTATGTTTCTAAGATTCCTTCATGTTGGATGCAGCAGCTATTCATTCATTTTCACAGCTGTATAACATTTCATTTTGTGAATATGACACAAAAATATATTTTCTTTTGGTTTTCTTCTTTGTACAGTAATAAAGTGTTGTTTTTAACATTACTATACATGTAACCAATGTTTTTTCAATTCAACAAATAATGCTTCTCATTTTAGGATTTTCATGTCATTGTTTATCAAATTTTTCTCTTCACTAATGAGAATCTGTCATTGCTTGTTCACTTTTGTGACTAAAAAATAAATCTTTAAACATTTTTTACACAGACGTTCTGTAATCCACATCTGACAATTCACACATCTCCAGCCTTTTGGGATCTAAATATGTGAGTTTTTATTTCTACTAATACTTAATACAAGATCGATTATCATCATTTGTGCCTGGTAATATCTGATGTGAACTTTTAGAGTTCCTGGCATCCTCAATTGAGGAAGCTCTTAAAAACAGAACGTTCCCTAATGTTTCTGGTGGAATACAGAAATAGTCACCAAACTGGGATCACTTTAGTCTCCATCAAAAGCTTTCACTTATTTTTGTTTTAAATATATCTCTTGTCACGGATTGAATTATGTCCCCCCAAAAATGTGTGTATCAGTTTGGCTGGGCCATGATTCCCAGTATTGTGTGGTTGTCTTCCATTTTGTGATTGTAATTTTATGTTAAAGACGATTAGGATAGGATTGTAACACCCTTACTAAAGTCACATCCCTGATCCAGTGTAAAGCGAGTTTCCCTGGGGTGTGGCCTGCATCACCTTTTATCTTACAAGAGATAAAAGAAAGGGAAACAAGCAGAGAGTTGGAGACCTCATACCACCAAGAAAGCAGCACTGGGAGCAGAGCGCCTCCTTTTGATCTGGGGTCCCTGTGCCTGAGAAGCACCTTGACCACGGGAAGATTGATGAGAGTAACCTTCCTCCAGAGCCAACAGAGAAAGAAAGCCTTCCCCTGGAGCTGACGCCCTGAATTTGGACTTTCAGCCGACTTTACGGAGAGGAAATAAATTTCTCTTTGTTAAAGCCTTCCACTTGTGGTATTTCTGTTACAGCAGCACTAGATAACTAAGACATCTCCCTAGACATATAGCTGGCCCAGAGCAAAATAATCCAATAGCAGTACTGCTATTTACATCTGCCAATATGGCAACACCGTGCCCCCATGTACCTACTTTTGTGTGTGTGCGCAGTAATAGCAATATCTCGATGAGAGTGTCATATCATATCTAGTTTTCTAAAGCAGGGTCCCACAGCTTATATAACTCTTCCCAGTGCCAAAAGTAGATAGCTAGTTGAACCTTCTTTCACCTAGGAAGATAAGATATGCATTCATTTTTGTGGATTTCTTTCTCTTTAGATTTTATTTTTATGTTAATTTTTTATTTTGGTTAATTTTTATAACTAATTCTCAAGTTTTATTGTAGTCAGATTGATTCAGAAAATACAGAAACATTATTCATATGCAATTATTTTTTTGAATAACCTGTTTGCTTAAAAACATATTTATGATAGGCTAAAAAATCTGATTTATACTTAAGAATCTACATTGACTTTAAGATTTATATTTTAATGTCTGTTCACATGTTACTTCATTAATCAATTAAGATATAACTCATAAAAATAAATGTTTTTTTCTAAAAAAATGTTTTTCCTTGTATGTTTAGGTTTCTTTATACATCTAAATGAAAAAGTAATTATTGTAACACATTTTTAAAATATTTTAAGTGTGAATTTTATCCTTTGACATTATTAAATAATCTTAATTCTTAACTCTTGGTTACAGTTTTTGATACTTGCCCCATCTTTATTTTAAGACTGTATCATGTAAGTTCTACGCTTTTGAGCCATAATTTTTTCTTTTTAATATAAAGTTTAAAATGAGATTTTTATGATTATGCTTATTATATGGATAAATTATTGACTACTGGTTTAATGTATTTATTTGTAATAATAAGTAGTAAACATTTAACCCATAAAAATGCACAAGTCTCAGTTAATGCACAAATTTGAGAAGCCTATAAAGTAATATCCCTAAAACAAAAACTATATTAATAAATGTCAGGAGTTCCAGCAAAATGACGCTCTAGGCAGAAACACCATGCCGTCCCTCCACAGCAAAGATCTGAAAAACTAAGCCGAACGGAGAAAACAATGATCCTGAAACCCTAAAACATCAAATGAAGAGATAAAGAACTCAGCCAAGCACCAAATGGAGTGAGAAAACTGACAGAGTACAGAGAGCAAGGAGAGATTCATGCAGAGGTCCTCTATCAGCTAACGCAGCGCGGATCCACCACCTTGGACTCCTATCGGAGACCAGCAAACAGGGGGTACAAGAAAGCAGCTTCACGGAGCTTCCAGTGGGAGACAAAACAACTGGTAATTTGCGATAACAGCTTTCCCACCCCCCACCCTTCTTCACCCCCACTTGGCCTCCTCTGTTTCCCGCAGCCACAATCTCTTGTCTGGGTAGCACGGGCTGCTTGGATTCCACCTGCCTGAATGGGCCAGCTCTCTGAGTGCCATTTCTGGGCTGCTGGTGTTGCTTTTATTCCACTTCTTTTGATTTCTTCCTTACCTCTCACCACCTCCCCCACCTTTTGCTCAAATACCTGGCTCCATGCGCCATCTTTGCTACTTCCTGAGGTGCTGCGGAGCTCCGTTAGAGTGTGGAGCTGCTTCCCGGTCTGGGCTGCTGTGCTGGTGGGATCCCGGAGCTTTTGTTCATTTGTTTGTTTTGAATTTTTTGTTTGTTTTCTTTTCCTTTTACTCAGTTGGGAGCCCGTTCTGGTCAAGCAGCGCTGCATGGCTTGGAACCTACCCCCTCAGCTTCCACAGACATGCAGAGGGATCCCTGAGGACATTACTTTTTTCTTTGGGGTTTTTTTTTTTCTGTTTTTTGGGGGGCTTTTCTTGTTCCTCTTTTTTTTTAAATTTGTTTTGTTTTATTTTCCCTTTTTGTCTCTCTTCATTACTCAGTTCCTCATCTCTCTATATCTTCCTTCTCTTTCTGTTCCCTGATTACCCGGCATTGTATACCTCTATGCCTTCTAGCCAGGCTGTACTACAACACCTGAGAAAAACTTCCCCAGACTTCATAGCTGCACCGGTGGGATCCCTGGGAACTTTGCTGTTCTTTTCCCTGTCTGATTTTTATTTATTCATTCTTTTCTTTTCTTTTTTTTCTTCCTCTTCCCTTTTTTGTTTTTCTCCATTTCACAGGCAAGCTCCCATAGCATTCTTTTTTATTTGTTTGCATGTTTTTGGCCCCTGTTCCTCTCTCCTCTCTCCCATATCCATCTTAGCTCCACCCATAACAATCTCCCTGCTACATCCTGCCTACCTGCACAATGCACTTAACATCACACCACCAAGCAGCACAGGCATGGCCTACTGGAACCTGTCATGCACTAATTACTTACCCACCCTGGTGGCTGTAGTAAGTGCCACAAACAACCCGTCCCAGTAACTCGTCTTGAGCTAGACCTGCTCTGCTGTACCATATCTGAGTTACTGACCCTGCCAATAGGAGAAGGAGATGAAAAGTATTGTGCCCACAGAGGAGCACACAACAAAGACCTCACAGCCCGCCTGCTCAGACATAGCCAAATTTAAAAAAAGGGATGAAACAAACAAATATACAATCAATAAATGAGAAAGATAACTACTGAACGCCCTGAAGACAGCAGACAATATAAAAACATCTACAAAAACAGGACAGGATGGTTCCAGTAGGCATCCAAAATAAAACACCAAACGACTTTCCAGTGGAAGAAAAGGCACTAGAACTACCTGATAGGGAATTCAAATCTCTAATACTCAGAATTCTCCAAAAGCTGAGGCAAAAAGAAGACAAACATGAGGAAAAAATAGACAAATTCATGGAAAATACAGACAAAAAATTGGAAGAATTCAGGAAAATAATGCAGGAACAAAATGCCAA
>NW_004444099.1:5666653-5709393 GCF_000243295.1 Trichechus manatus latirostris | reverse complement strand
GAGATTGTTAACCATTGTCATAGGGCAACATTTGTAGTAACTGTTAAATGAGAAACTATTTTGTTCTGTAAGCCTTCATCTTAAGTGAGAATAAGAGCACAATTGGAAGAGTGTAGTCAATGTCACTGAACTGTGCATATAGAAATTTTTGAAATGGTGTATCTTTGGCTATGTGTATTTTCACCAAAAAATATGTTGAGAAGAGGGTTGACATGTTGTGGGGTTGTTAACCAATGTCATAAAACAATATGTGTACTACTGTTTCATGAGAAACTATTGTTTCTGTAAGCCTTCACCTGAAGTATAATAAAAAAAAATAAAAAAATAAAAAAAGCCAAGAATAAATAAATAAACCTCTTGCTGCTCACCTCACCCCGTCTCAGAATTGGCTATTGTGGCAGGTGGCTCCAATCCGCGTTATTGCAGTAACATTGACTGATCAGGACTTAATAGATTTGGACAAGGAAAGAAATTCTGAAAAAGAAAGAAATAATGAGGAATAGGAAGGAGAGAAGTTGTCAAAACACTTTACGTTGAAAGAATTAGCTAAAGTTTTCTTTTAAACAAATCGGAGGCTTCAGTTGCTTGAAAACATGGAACCAAACACTGATTGCTTTGCAAAAGTCGATACGCAGTTTTGGGAAGCAGTGAGATGTTACTGCAAAATATATGAAGAAAAAAAGAAAAGGACCATACAACAACTCTCACTAATTTTCTGACTAGGAATGCCATCCCCATTCCCAGGGATAATCCAGATGATCCAGAATCTTCTATAAGTGGAATTATTACCATAACTGACAAAATCCATAACATTGTCCAACTCTTTTTCATTGTTGGAGTAAGTTTTTATGAGTATTGTATTTTTTATGTATGTATGTATTAAAATATATCTATAAGTTTATATGTAATATTTCAAACCCCAATGAGAAATAAATATTGGATTTATAAAGATACTGATAATAAAAGACAACAACAATGAAAACTAAAAAAAAAAAAAAATGAGGTATTTGACTTACCTCAGAACTGACTTGCTACAGAGTCTACCTGTATAGCCTTCTATTCTGTTTTCTCTATCCTATCATTGTGTCGTTAGGTGCCATTGAATTGGTTCCAACTCATAGAGACCATATGTACAACAGAACAAAACACTGCCCAGTCCTGAGTCATCCTAACAATTGTTGCTGTGTTTCAGCCCACTGTTGCAGCCACTGTATCAATCCATCTGGTTGACAATCGTTCTCTTTTCCGCTGACCGTCTCTACCTTACCAAGCATGATGTCCTTCTCCAGGGACTGATCCCTCCTGATCTCACCCTTGCGTCTAAGGAGCATTCTGGCTGTACTTCTTACAAGGCAGATTTGTTCATTCTCTGGTAGTCCATGGTATATTGAATATTCTTTGCCAATACTATAATTCAAAAGCATGAATTCTTCTTTGGTCTTCCTTATTCATTATCCAACTTCCACACACATATGAGGTGATTAAAAATACCTTGTCTTGGGTCTGATGCATGTTAGTCCTCAGAGTGACATCTTTGCTTTTGAACACTTTAAAGAGGTCTTTTGCAACAGATTTGCCCAATGCAATAGGTTGTTTGATTTCTCAACTGTTGCTTCCATGGGAGTTGATTATGGATCCAAGTAAAACGAAATCCTTGACAATTTCAATATTTTCTCCATTTATCATGATATTGATCTCTTCCAGCCAGGTAGTTGTCTTCCAAATTTCTTGGCATAGGCAAGTGCACACCTCCAGCACTGCATCCGTTTTCTGAAACATCTCAATTTCACTTTTTTGCCCATAGATTCCTTCAATATTGCAATTAGAGGCTTGAATTTTTCTTTTCCCCAGTGCTTTCAGCTTGATAAATGCTGAGCATGTTCTTCCCTTTTGGTTTTCTAACTTCAGGTCTTTCCACATTTCATTACAATATTTTGTCTTCTCAAGCTGCCCTTTGGAATCTTCTCTTCAGTTCTTTTACTTCGTCATTTCTTCCTTTTGCTTTTAGCTACTCTACTTTCAAGAGCAAGTTTCAGAGTATCTTCTGACATCCATTTTGGTTTTTTTGTTTTTTTTTCTGTCTTTTAATGACCTTTTGCTTTCTTCATTTATGATGTCCTTGATGTCATCCCACAACACGTCTGGTCTTTGGTCATTAGTGTCCAATATGTCAGATCTATTCTTGAAATGGTCTCTAAATTCAGGTGTTATATATATGTTTGTGCTTTGGCTCTGGTGGACTTTTTCTAATTTTCTTCAACTTCAGCTTTAGCTTGCATGTGAGCAATTGAAGGTTCATTCCACAGTTGGCCCCTGGCCTTGTTCTGGCTTCTTCATCATCTCTTTCCACAGATATAGTGGATTTGATTCCTGTGTATCCTAACTGTGTATTCCTGTGTATTCTCTACTCTAACACCCTCAGATTGGGCAGAGGCAGAACAGTGGCACAAAAGTCTTAGAAGTTGGCTAATTTGGTTGTTGGTGGCTTGTTGCTCTGAGGTATTGCAAAATCAGAACATATATTACTTTTAAATGTAAATTTCGCCATCAGCTTGGACCTTCTATCAGTTCCTAGAAAACATTAGGGTCTTTCCCATCTCAGGAATCTACGCATGCTTTTCCCACTATATGGGAAAATATTCCCCAGTTCTTTTGATTGCTAGTGCTTCTTACATAACATATTAATAAAAACATTAACTAAGCAAGGCCAATCCCAACCACATAATCTAAAGTTTTTTCCTACTGTTTTCAGTATCAATGCTCTGGTCTGTTTGTTCATTTATTTGTTTTTCATCAGAAAATTTATTACAGCCTGTAATAGTTTTGTCTATTTGCTTTTATCTGTCTCCCTTCATTCTAATGCAAGCTCCATGATAGCTGAAATCTTGTCTATCTTGCATACAGTCAACACTTAGCACATAACACTGTACCCAATGCTTGTAGGCCCCTAATGAAGATTAGCCGAATTAATAAATGGAAACCTAAAATATGAAATTTTCAAGTATGTTGGTAAAGATACTATTTAAGGGCATACTAATTATCCCAACTCCTTTCAAATTACATTTCATGAGTAACTGTCTACTCAAAAAGACTGCCCCTTATAATTAAAATTATTTTAGTACAGGGGGAAAAGAAAGAGGAATAAAATGGGAAGAAATAAAATAAATCATTTCTACCCTCAAGTTCTAAAAGATGAAAATGTTATTACCATCATTTAAGCATTTACAAAATTTCATATATGATTCCTGATCAAAATTATCTCTGAACCATAAGCGACCTAAATGAACTTATTGATTCAAAGTGAATTTGAATATAGGTGAATGTTAGTAATATTATGTATATTTCCAAGAATAAAGGAAATAGGTTGAAATTGTCTAATATAGATATGTTAATGCTCAGTTTTTAATTACAAAAATCATATTTCCCAAATTTGTGCCTGCTCTGACTAGCTATTTATCTGGAAACAAATGATTAGTACCTCCAGAACAATGAATTTTGCAACAGAACTCCAATCAAATAACTTTTGTCAAGAAGGGGAAATAAATAATTATACTCACACAGTAGAATACAATTTTTAGGTGATTTTCTGTAGGTTTTGTGCCAGAATTTTCACATATTCCTTATTCCTTCTTTCTATAAATTTAAAGGAAGTAGAAATCAACATTCTCATAAAAGGAGCGTGCTTCACTTGACTCAATACAGTAATATGACTAATTGAAGTTTTCAGAAGAAAAAAAATCAATTTAGAACATCACTAAATATTCAAATCATCCCATACCTATCTGAATATATTGAAATTATATTCAAGGTCATGCTACTGATTTTGACTATATAGGTCATATGAACATAACAGACATTTGCCACTTAGTATAGACCACATTATTTAACTGAGCTGATGAGGCTGCAAATATAGATAACTGAAGTTTTAATTATGTTGTTGTGGTGCTTAAACAGAGTTTAGTCTTAAACAGAGTTACCAAGGAAACCACTGACATTTAGATAAGAGAAATAATAAACTCTGCACTATATGAAATAACAGGGGTGAAAATCATTTTAAGAAGAAAAACGGGGTAAGAGGATATAGATGGAAATCTCGAATTGAACACAAACATAAGCAAGCTCTGTCTGGTGTGTGTGGGAGGAAGGATGATTTTTAAAAATTAAATTCCCAAAATTTGTGTGTGCCTAGCAATTTTAAAACCATGGTTTATCATTTTCTCAAATGCTTCCTTCTTAATTAAGAGAGCAAAAAACTATGGTGTGTGTACAACATAGACCAAAGATTTGGATATAAATCCTAACTCAAGCATTTACTAGCTCTGTTACCTTGAGGATGTGGTTAAATATTTTAGACATCAATCTTCATCTGTCTAAAATATGGAGACTATACATACTTGTCCAGGTTTCTGGAAAATTATATGGCAAATATGTTTAAAAATTCTTAAGCTCTTTTTTTTTTTCTCAAAGCATAATAGCTATTAAAACATTCTGGCACAATCACAATGCTAAATTATTAATATTCTCAATCTTGTCCCTGAAAGAGTCTCTCTTTCTCTATATATGTATATATGTTATATATACATGTACATGTACATAAATATACATATATACATGTGCAACACAGTGGTTAAGAGTTGGGCTGCCAACCAAAATGTCGGCAGTTTGAATCCACCAGCCCTTCCTTGGAAGCCCTATGGGGCAGTTCTACTCTGTCCTATAGGGTCACTATGAGTAGGAATTGACTCGATGGCAGTGGGTTAATGAGTCAGAATCGACTCGACGGCCACGAGTTTATATATATACACACACATACATATGGAGCCCTGGTGGCCCGCTGGTTAATAGCTATGACTGCTAACCAAAAGGTCACCAGTTTGAATCCACCAGCAGTTGCTTGGAAACCCTATGGGGGAAAACTCATAGGGTCACTATGAGTCTGAACCAACATGGCAGCACCTAACAACAACATGTATAACCTCAGCCAAAATAGATTCTGTAGCTGTATGCATTAAGGACCTATAGAGAACCCCTTATTTATCTTGCCTTTTGTATTCCCTCCATGCCCTTTCATCTATGACCTTTCGGTTTTTACAAGAGGATTCCTTGTCTGTGTTTCCGGTTTCAGATCTTTTCTGGAAAATAGCACCCCCTACCACCCCCTGAAGGAATTTCCTATACTGACATTGCAGAGTCAGTTTTATTTTTTTCATCAAAATGTCATTTTTTTTTTTTTTGGTCTGCAACTTACTTTGAAAAGCATCAAAAATATAACAAAATAAAAGATGGATACATAGGAATGGTGAGATGGCTAGAAGCAAGTATGTTGTTGTTAGGTGCTGTCTAGTAAATTTTGACTTAGAGATCCTATGTGACAGAGTAGAACTTCCCCCATAGGGTTTTCCTAGCTGTAATCTTTAGTTAATCAGATCCCCCAGGTCTGTCTCCCATGGAGCTGCTGGGTGGGTTCGAACCACCAACCTTACACATGCAAGGTATATGAGTGTTCTCTGTAAAATTCTTTCAGCTTTTCTGTATGTTTGCACATTTTCATAGTAAAATGTTTTAATCTTTTCTCCAGTTCAGGAGTTTACCCTATATATGTCATTCTTAAATATTTCTTCATATTGTTATTATTTTTCTTGCAGTTGAAAAGGAAAGAAACATAGTAATGCCTTTTCCTTCTAATTTTCATGAAATAATAAAACCACTATATTCCTGTCAGTATATTTTTCTGCCCCTATATTAAGCTATGTTCAGATCAGGCAAAAATAACACAACTGCTTGCTCAGTAAGTAGTTCCCCTGAAAGGTAAGATTGCCAACCATCTAAACATATTACTTATCAAGATTAGTCTTGCATAAAACTTTTGACTTTCTATGCTCACCAATTCAAAGCTATCATTATCATCAGCTGTGTCCTATCCCAACCTATCCCAACTAGTTTACTACCTTGCAAATCTACCTTAAAATCATCTCATCTATTTGTTAAAATTATATGAATCCATGTTTCTTTTCCCCACTTGAGCCACTGCCTACGACTGTGTTGAGGTATTTTTCTCCTTTATTGCAATATACGTAATGTATATCTGATTGATCAGTAGGTTTTTCTAGTTGTGATTTGGATTGTCATCAGAAGACAACAGAGTTATGTGTAATGCCTTCAGGGAAAGGATTATAATATCAAATTTATCCTACTTTAGGCATCTACTCAGCAGTGCTCTTGAAACTATCAAGTTCAATAAACTTACAGAAGATAATATGTTGATATTTTCTTTGTGAAATTTAGAGTCAGAACTTTATTTTGTATTTTGAAAATAGCTGTGCCTGAGTATAGGTTTGACAAATATTAGTAATGAATTTGGTCAATGCATAACTTCTCTGGGTCATTATGATCGTTAAGGTTGTGTGTCATCTTGGTTGGGCCATGATTCTCAGTGGTTTGGCAGTTATGATGTAGTTTGGCAGTCGTATGATGATGAGATCACTTCCATAATGCTGTGAGTAGCCAATCAGTTGAAAGGGAGTTTCCTTGGAGGTGTGCAACCTGCATCAAATATAAGTGGACTTTCTGGCAATGCTCAAGGGCTTTTACTCATGGACTTTTGCTTGCTCTGGATCCTGCAGGTGGCTCCTGTTCGTCTGAGCTCCAGTTCTTGGCACTTGGATTAGCAGCTTATCTGTAGTCTTGCCTGCTGATCTTGGGATTTGTCAATCTTCACAGCCTGTGAGCAAGAGCCCTGTGGTCTGACCTGCCAATCTGGGATTCACCAGACTATGTGAATCAGAAGACTTTTCCTTGGAAATGCTATGGGGTATATATATATGGAAAAAGACAGAGAGTTAGACAGACAAACACACACTGACTGGCACAAATGGTTAAGTGCTCCCCTATTAACAGAAAGGTTGTTGGTTCAAATCCACCCAGAGGCACCTTGGAAGAAAGACCTGGTGATCTCCTTTCAAAAAATCATAGACACTCAGACATTGAAAACCCTGTGGAGAACATTCTACTCTAACACACATGGGATCACTGTGAGTCAGAATAAACTCAACAGCAACAGGTTTGATTATATGTATATAATCATATACTATATATATATATATATTTTATATATATATATATATATATATATATATATATATATATATATATAAAATACAGCCCTGGTGACACAGCCACTCCTTGGAAACCCTATGGGACAGTTTTACTCTCTCCTATTGGGTTGCTGTGAATTGGAATCAACATGATGGCAATGGGTTTTTTAATGTATGTATATCACAACTGAGTCGCAGGAGGAAGGAGATGAGGTCATGCATTAACAGGTACAGCCCTATTTTAATGCAGAGATTGTCTGCCTAGCCATGCAAAGGTAATTGTCTTGCTTGTCAATCACTTTGGGACTGCAATATGCATATTGTTAAAAGTTACTATTTATTGAACACATAGTGATTCATAGTACATGTTCAATAAATAGTAACTTTTACGATGAATATTCCTTTTGCATGTTGATGTCAGTAAAATAAATATATTTAATTACAAAGCACTGATACAAGTTCACTGAAAGGTATTGTAAAATTGCTGTGGCAGTGGAGTCTGACCTCTTTTAACTTCTCAAGGGGGAAGGAGAATCAAGATCAACATCCCAAGGCTGATTCCTATGAGGCAGAGGTCAGACATGCTTCGTTTTTCCACCATCTTTACCAATTCTGACACCAACCATCCCTCCCATGGCACTCTCTACCTCTCTGCCAAGTTCGATAACTCATTGCAACAGCCACACAGAGCTCACAGACCATACTCAAAGTCATTGGGTTTATTAGGAAAGTAACACGTTACAATTCACGTTCAGGAATGCTCAGGATACAGTTCTTCCATCAGGAGAGTCTCTTCTCAGCTCTGCCTGCAGGTATGCCCCTCTCTTGCTCTAGACCTGTGTCCTGCTCAGGCAAGTATTACAAAGCTCTTTTAGCTCTCCCGATAAGTGCCCAGAGGCACCCCGCTCTTCCAGTAAGCACCCAAAGGTGCTCAGCTCTAGTTCCACAAAGTACCTGGAGGCACCCTACTCTACCAGCAAGTCTCCTGCCCGAAGGCACTCAGCTTTCTCACTCCATGGGCTGGGATGCACCTTACCATCTCCTGCTGGTCTCCTGCGAGTCTCTTGCCTCTCCTGCTGCTGTTTCTCTGCCGCTGCTTCTCACCATCATCCTTGTTATAGCTCTTTCTCTTGGTCTCCTGGTTCCAAGAGCTTCTCACTTCTGCTCCTGGCTCTTCTTACTTAGTGGTGGTGAGATCCTATCCTCCTGCCTCTGGGATGGTTCATTTTAAGCCTAGTGGGATGGCAAAACTGACCAATCCCTTCATTAGCATTCCATAGATGTTATTTGCATGGCCCCACCCCGACACAGGTGCCATGAACTTTATTTACATTACTAGCAAGCTATCCAATCCCCTTGATGGGCCACAATTACCTTATTTGTGTACTCCCACCCAATCACTCTTGTGGGAGTTACAAGACCATGGCAAAAAGGCCATATAAAAGTGATCCATCGTACTGCAGTTACAACTCTATTTCTTCCTTCCTCGTTATCTGATTTTGTTATAATCAGTTAAGTAATAACTATATTTGGTAGTAGTATTAAAAAAGGGGTCTGTGCCCAACTACTAGCCTCCAGAGGCAACTTGGGAGATAGGCCTGGCGATCTGTTTCTGAAAAGTCACAGCCTTGAAAACCCTATGGAGCATAGATCCTTTCTGACACACATGGGATCAACATGAATTGATATCAACTCAATGGCAACAAATACTATTGGAAAACATTCATTTATTGACTTAATATTAGTCCTTAGATCATATTTTATTCAATTAGTACTATTTGGCTTTTTTTCTTTAGCTGAGGTCCTTAGCTTATCTAGATTTCCTAGTTTTTACCTAACGACTTCTGCTACAGGATTCCATCAAGGATACCACATGTACTTATGGTGTCTCCTTAGACTCCTCTTGGCTGTAACAATTTCTCAGACTTTCCTTGTTTTTGATGGCCTTGACAGTTTTTAGGTATACCAATCAAATGTTTCATAGGATGCCCCTATACTGGAATTATACTGATTAGACTGAGATTATGGGGTTTTGCAAGAGACAGCACAGAGTTACGTACCATTTCATCACACCATATCAAGGGTATATATCATGAGCATGGTTTATTACTATTAATATTGAACCTGATAACCTGGTAAGATAGTGTTTGTCATGTTTCTACACTTTAAAGGTACCGGTTTCCCTCCTTTTCATACTGTACTCTTTGGAAGGAAGTCACTATGCCCAGTTCACACTTGAGTAGGGAGTTATGCTCCCCCATCTTTAAGTCGAGTAGCAACTTAAATTATTTGGAATTCTTCTGCATGAGGTATAGAAAAAAAAGAATTTTATTGAAGTATTTCATTTTGGGAGGGGCTATTTTAAATGATACTGTGTTTTTAATTTTAAATTTCAATAGTTCATTGCTGGTATATAAGAAAGTAATTGACATTTGTGTATTAAACTTGCATTCTGCAACTTTGTTATAATCATTATACACAAACACACACACACACATATATATATACATAGAGAGAGAGAGAAAGTATGTTGTACTGTGGTGGCTGGCGTGTTACTGTGATACTGGAAGCTATGCTACAGGTATTTCAATACCAGAAAGGTCACCTAGAGTGCACATGTTTCAGCAGAGCTTCCAAATTAAGACAGACTAGGAAGAAGGACCTGGTGTCAACTTCTTAAAAAAATGACCAGTGAAAACCTTGTGAATAGCAGCAGAACATTATCTGATATAGTGGAACCTGTATAGTGTGGAAACTGTTCAAAGACCAAGAGGCAGTCATTTGAACAGAACAAAGGGGATACTGCATGGTTTAAAATCAGGAAAGGTGTGCATCAGGGTCGTATACTTTCAACATACTTATCCAATCTGTATGCTGAGCAAACGATCTGAGAAGATGGACTATATGAAGTAGCATGCAGCATCAGGATTGAAGGAAGACTCATTAACAACTTGTGATATATAGATGACACTACCTTGCTTGCTGAAAGTGAGGAGGACTTGAAGCACTTGCTGATGAAGATCAAAGACTACAGCCTTCAGTATGGATTACACTTCAACATAAAGAAAACAAAAATCCTCACAACTGGACCAATAAGCAACATCATGATAAATGGAGAAAAGACTGAATTGTCAAGGATTTAATTTTACTTGTATCCACAATCAACGCGCAAGGAAGCAGCAGTCAAGAAATCAAACGATGTATTGCATTAGGCAAATCTGCTCAAAAGAGCTATTTAAAGTGTTGAAAAACAAAGATGTCACCAAGAGGACTAAAGTGCACCTGACCCAAGCCATGATATTTTCAATCACATCATGCATGCAAAGCTGATAAGGAAGACCAAAGAAGAATTGACACCTTTGAATTGTGGTGTTGGACCTGACCCAAGCCATGATATTTTCAATCACATCATATGCATGCAAAAGCTGATTAATGGATAAGGAAGACCAAAGAAGAATTGACACCTTTGAATTGTGGTGTTGGTGAAGAATATTGAATATACCGTGGACTGCCAGAAGAATGAACAAATCTGTTTTGGAAGAAGTACAGCCAGAATGTTCCTTAGAAGTAAGGATGGAGACACTACATCTTACATACTTTGGTCATGTTATCAGGAGAGATCAGTCACTGGAGAAAGATATCGTGCTTGGTAAAGTAGAGGGTCAGCGAAAAAGAGAAAGACCCTCAACAAGACGGATTGACACAGTGGCTGCAACAATGGGCTGAAACATAGCAATGATTGTGAGAATGGCACAGGACTGGGCAGTGTTTTGTTCTGTTGTACATAGGGTCACTATGAGGCAGAATGGATTCGATGGAACCTATCAACAACAATATATATATACACATATGTACACATATATACGTACATATATTTTTACATTGTTGTATTCAATTTGCTAATATTTTGTTAAGGATATTTGCATCTACATTATAAGAGATACTGGTCTGTAGTTTTCTTGTATTGTAATGTCTTTATTTGGTTTTGGTAATAGGGTAATGCTGGCTTCATGGTGTGTTATGAAGTGTTTCTTCCGTTTTCTGCAAGAGATTGTCAAGAATTGCTATTTTTTTTTCTTAAATATTTGGTAGAATTCACCAGGAATACCATCTGGACCTGATAATTTATTATTTGAAAGTTGTTATGAATTGAATTGTGTACCCCAAAAAGACATATTGAAATTCTAACCTATGTACCTGTGAACATAACCCTGTTTGGGAATAGGGTTTCTCTTTTGCTATATTAATACGGTCAGACCAGAGTAGGGTGGGTCCTATATCTAATCCCTTCTGAGTGATGTCTTTCAAAAAGAGCAGAACACACAGCAAGAGACACACACAGGGGGAAGACATCATGTGACTACAGAGGCAGATGCATCTACAAGCCTGGGAATGTCAAGTATTGGTACTAGAAGGAATGCTACTTCAAGGAATTCTTAGAAGCCCAGAAATGCCAAGGCAGATACTGATGTTGTTGTTAGGTGCCATTGAGTCAGTTCCGACTCATAGCAACCCTGTGTACAATAGAACAAAACACTGTCCAGTCCTGTACCATCCTCACAATCCTTCTTATGCTTGAGCCCATTGTTGCAGCCACTGTATCAATCCATCTTGTTGAGTGTCTTCCTCTTTTACGCTGGCCCTCTATTTTACCAAGCATGATGTCCAAAGTGTGTGAGACAGAGTCTCATCATCCTTACTTCTAAGGATGCATATGAGGCAATTGAAAACACCATGGCTTGGGCCAGGTGCACCTTGGTCTTCAAGGTGACATCTGCTTTTCCACACTTGAAAGAAGTTTTTTACAGCAGATTTGCCCAATGCAATGCGTCTTTTGATTTCTTGACAGCTGCTTCCAAGGGTGTTGATTGTGGATCCAAGTAAAATGAAATCCTTGACAACTTCAATCTTTTCTCCCTTTATCATGATGTTGCTTATTGGTCTAGTTGTGAAGATTTTTGTTTTCTTTACATTGAAGTGTAATCCATACTGAAGGCTGTGGTCTTTGATCTTTATCAGTAGGTGCTTCAAGTCCCCTTCGCTTTCAGTGGGCAAGGTTGTGTCATCTGCATAATGCAGGTTGTTAATGAATCTTCCTCCAATCCTGATGCCCCGTTTTTCTTCATATAGTCCATCTTCTAGGATTATTTGCTCAGCATACAGATTGAATAGGTATGGTAAAGGATACAACCCTCACGTACACCTTTCCTGACTTTAAACTACGTAGTACTCCTTTGTTCTGTTCAAACGACTGCCTCTTGATCTATGTACAGGTTTCTTATGAGCACAATTAAGTGTTCTGGAATTCCCATTCTTTGCAAGGTTATCCGTAATTTATCATGATCCACACAGTTGAATGCCTTTGCATAGTCAATAAAACACAGGTAAACATCTTTCTGGTATTCTTTGCTTTCATCCAGGATCCAGCTGACATCAGCAATGATATCCCTGTTTCCACATCCTCTTCTGAATCCTGCTTGAATTTCTGGCAGTTTCCTGTCGCTATACGGCTACAGTAGCTTTTGAATGATCTTCAGAAAAATTTAACTTGCATGTGGTATTAATGATATTGTTTGATAATTTCTGCATTTGGTTGGATCACCTTTCTTGGGAATAGGCATAAATATGGATCTCTTCCAGTTGGTTGGCTAGGTAGCTGTCTTCCAAATTTCTTGGAATACAGAAGTGAGCACTTCCAGTGCTGCATCCATTTGTTGAAACATCTCAATTGGTATTCTGTCACCTCCTGGAGCCTTGTTTTTCGTACAGCTTGGACTTCTTC
Organism: Trichechus manatus latirostris; assembly: GCF_000243295.1. Classification (NCBI taxonomy): domain Eukaryota; kingdom Metazoa; phylum Chordata; class Mammalia; order Sirenia; family Trichechidae; genus Trichechus; species Trichechus manatus. Next base: position 5,696,517 of record NW_004444099.1, on the reverse strand, counting down.
CTTCAGTACCATTGGTTCTTGATCATATGTCACCTCCTGAAATGGTTGAACATCAACCAATTATTTTTGATATAGTGACTCAAGTTGCAATAGTGAAGGATTCTATGGGGAAAATATTAAACAATGCAGGAAGCATCAAAAGAAGATGAAAGGAATACACAGAGTCTTTGGAGGATTGGAGGAAGACTCATTAACAACCTGAATTATGCAGTTGACACAACCTTCCTTGCTAAAACTGACGAGGACTTGAAGAACTTACTGATGAAGATCAAAGACCACAGCCTTCAGTAGGGATTACACCTAACATAAAGAAAACAAAAATCCCTACAACTGGACCGATAAACAACATCATGATAAATGGAGAAAAGATTTAAGTTGTCAAGAATTTCATTTTACTTAGATCCACAATCAACACCTGTGGAAGCAGCAGTCAAGAAATCAAAACACTCATTGCACTGGGCAAATCTGCTGTAAAAGACTTCTTTCAAGTGTTGAAAAGCAGATGTCACCTTGAAGACTAAGGTGCACCTGATCCAAGCCATGGCATTTTCCACCACATCATATGCATGTGAAAGCTGGACAATGAATAAGGAAGACCAAAGAAGAATTGATGCCTTTGAATTGTGGAGTTGGTGAAGAATATTGACTGCCAAAAGAATGAACAAATCTGTTTTGGAAGTACAGCCAGAAAGTTCCTTAGAAATAAGGATGGAGAGACTACGTCTTACATACTTTGGTCATGTTATCAGGAGGGATCAGTCACTGGAGAAGGGTATCATGCTTGGTAAAGTAGAGGGTCAGTGAAAAAAAGGAAGACCCTCAAGGACATGGATTGACACAGTGGCTGTAACAATGGGTTCAAGCTTAACAATGATCGTGAGCATGGCGCAGGACTGGGCTTGTTTCATTCTGTGGTACATAGGGTCTCTATGAGTCAAAACCGAGTCAAAGGTATCTAACAACAACAACAACAACATAGTGACTCTATGTATTCCTTCCATCTTACTTGGAGGCTTCCTGAGTCATGTAATATTTTCCCAGTAGAATGCTTCAATCTTGCAACTTCAAGCTTGAATTTTTCTTCGGTTCTTTCAGCTTGAGAAATGCCGAGCGTGTTCTTCCCTTTTGGTTTTCTACCTCCAGGTCTTTGCACATGCCATTATAATACTTTACTTTGTCTTCTCAAGCTGCCCTTTGAAATCTTCTGTTCAGCTCTTTTGCTTTGTCATTTCTTCCTTTCGCTTTAGCTATTCAACATTCAAAAGCAAGTTTCAGAGTCTTTTCTGACATCCATTCTGATCTTCTCTTTCTTTCTTGTCTTTTTAATGACCTCTTGCTTTCTTCATGTATGATGTCCTTGATGTCATTCTGTCTGGTCTTTGGTCATTATGTTCAATGTGTCAAATCTATTCTTGAGATGGTCTCTAAATTCAGGTGGAATATGTTTAAGGTCATACTTTGACTCTCGTGTACTTGTTCTGATTTTCTTCAGTTTCAACTTGAACTTGCATATGAGTAACTGATGGTCTGATCTACAGTTGGCCCCTGGCCTTGTTCTGACTGATGATATAGAGCTTTTCTGTCATCTCTTTCCACAGATGTAGTTGATTTGATTTCTGTGTATTCCATCTGGCAAGGTCCACATGTATAGTTGCCCTTTATATTGCTGAAAAATGGTTTTTGCAATGAAGAAGACGTTGGTCTTGCAAAATTCAATCAGGTGATCTCCGGCATCATTTCTATCACCAAGGCCACATTTTCCAACCACCCATCCTTCTTCTTTGTTTCCATCTTTTGCATTCCAATCACCAGTAATTATCAATGCATCTTGATTGCATATTTGATCAATTTCAGACTGCAGAAGTTGGTAAAAATTTTCAATTTCTTAAACTTTGGCATTAGTGGTTGGTGCATTAATTTGAAAAATAATCATATTAACTGGTCTTCCTTGTAGGCGTATGGATATTATCCTCACTGTCAGTGTTGTACTTCAGGATAGATCTTGAAATGTTCTTTTTGACAATGAATGCAACGTCATTCCTTTTCAATTTGTCATTCTCAGCATGGTAGACCATATGATTGTCCAATTCAAAATGGCCAATATCAGTCCATTTCAGCTCATTAATGCCTAGGACATTGATGTTTATGTGCTCCATTTCATTTTTGAGGATTTCCAATTTTCCCAGATTCATACTTCGTACATTCCACATTCTGATTATTAATGGATGTTTGCAGCTGTTTCTTCTCATTATGAGTAATTCCATAACAGCAAATGAAGGCCCCAAAAGCTTGACTCCATAAATGTCATTAAGGTCAACTCTACTTTGAGGAGACATCTCTTCCCCAGTCATATTTTGAGTACCTTCCAACCTGAGGGCCTCATCTTCTGGCACTATATCAATGTTCCGTTGCTATTCATAAGGTTTTCTCTGGCTAATTCTTTTCAAAAGTAGACCACTGAGACCTTCTTCTTAGTCTGTTTTAGTCTGGAAGCTCAGCTGAAACCTGTCCATGATGGATGACCCTGCTGGTACTTGAATACTAGTGGCATAGTTTCCAGCATCACACCAACACACAAGCCCCCACAGTATGACAAATTGACAGACGTGTGGAGGAGGCAGATACTAGAAACTGAAAAAGACAAAGAAGGACTTTTCCCTAGAGCCAATATACTAAATTCAGAATTCTACCCTCTAGAAATGTGAGGAAAATTAATCTGTATTATTTTAAAACACCCACTTGAGATAGTCTTGTTATGGTAACACTAGGTAACTAAGATAGGGGTTATTAACTATTGACTCAATTTTTTTTATAGCTATATGCCTATTCAGAGTATCTATGTCTCATTGTGTAACTTTTGATAGCTTTTACCTTTCAAATAATTGATCCATTTCATCTAAGTTATCAAATTTGTGGGTATAGAGTTGTTCATAGTATTCTTTTATTATCCTTTTAATGTCCGTGAGATCGGACTTTCTTTAATAGCTCATGTTAGTAATTTGTGTCTACCCTCTTTTTTCTTGGTTAGCCTGGCTAGTGGTTTATCAATTTTATTGATCTTTTCAAAGCACCAACTTTGGTTTCAATGAGGTTTTCCATTGTTTTCATTTTCCAATTTCATTAATTTCCACTCTAATTTTTATTATTTCTTTTCTTCTGCTTGCTTTAGTCTTAAATTGTACTTTTATTGACTATATCTATTAAAGTCTTATTAGTCCTATTGTATTTCCAAAATGTTTGTGTTATGTGAATTTTAATAAAATAATCAATCCAATGCAACAAAATATCTATGATTATTTTTTCTTAAATTCATTTTGCCTATGTTTTTATGTCCTTTTTGAAAGAACAAACTTCTGGACTAAAGGACTTGAACTGCCTCTTAATATTTAATGTAAATGTATTTAATCTGGAAATTCTATCACCAGTTTCTGTCTTTCAAAAGTCTTTATGTATGCTAACTCTATTAATATGCTGAGATGTTGTTGGGTCAAAAAAATTTTTTTTACATATTCATGCATGATTATTTTACAGAGAACTAATTATAACAGCCTGTGTATGATGATTTCACTATCAGAGCTTAGTCTCCAGTGCATTCATTATAAGCAAGTCAAGAGTTTTATATAGAACAAAATCGTATTGTATGATGGCTTTTGTATACACCTATTACTTACTTATCAACAATCTCATTATCCAACATTTCACATTTATGACAATAGTAAAAAATCTAGTACCTGACTATTTTGCACATTAGCAACGTAAGTCTGGCAGTAACAAATACTGAGGTACAAGGCGAGAGTAACACTAGCTACAAAGGTTATGGTTGTGTGTCAACATGGCTGGACCATGATTCTTAGTGGTTTGGCAATTATGTAATGATTTATTTAGGCGGTTATGTAATGATGTAGTCATCCTCCATTTTGTGATCTGATAAGGTCATCCTCCATTTTCACATAACACCAATTTTTGCATAACCACCTATCTTTGGAACCTAACCAGGTTGCTAAGCGAGAGGTGGGTATATTGTCATAAATACAAAATTCCTCATAATGAGATAGTTGATAAGTGAGGAGAAGGTATACAGAAAACTGATTCAGGTCACAAAATTTAAACCACAAGTTATTGCATTTTGTTTGGAAGAATAGAAGGTGGGATTCTGAAATCCATTGTTACATTTCTCTAAATTGATAAATGAGCACTCTATATACCCCTAAAGAGTCATTCATGATAATTTTGTCAGAATAAAAGAAGGAAAGTCATGCATTTAAAGTGAGTACGTATTTATTTATATCTACGTATAGATATAGCTAAAAATGCTCTAACATTTCTGGTTTGCATGTGAAATATATTAATTCAGACCTATGTACAAGCATCTGTGAATGTTATACAATTTGGAATTTAAAATGAGCTGTTGACCTTCTAGTGAGTTTAATATTTATTTAATTATTTAGAGATTTGGTACTAATGAGATAATAAGTCTTTGGTTGAAATGTTACAATTACCAAGCAGCTTTGCATGAAAGAAAAAATAAACCCATAGGTATAAAATACCCTGTTAACTTTTTACAACAGCTATATTACAAAAGGAGAGAGAATAGACCTTCAATAGTGTGTGGCTGGTGGTACAAACTAATTACTGGCACAGTAGAAATTATTAAGTTTAGTATATGTGAAGCTGAAAATCGTGAGGATTATCACTGCCATGCATGTATACAGGTGCATCTATTATGGTCATGAATTTACAAAGGGATGGTGTGAGTGGTAGGAAATTATTAGCTCCCAATATCTCAGTGTCTGAAAAGGATGCCTTTGCTGTTCTTAGTTTTCCTTTTCAACGCACAAGCGTTTCTTTCTTTATTAATACACCCAAATAAATTGGAGGAATAAGTTAAATGTAAGCTGAAGCTACATATTACACATTTTCTTTTATACTTATTCAATACTTAATAATATATGTTTAATACGTAGCCAATCTCAGTAGTCTAGGAGGTGATAATAAAGTGTTTATTAAGGGAGTAGAAGCAAATTTAAAACATATTTATCTGATAAGTTGGCTAATTGAATGAATGAGAAAGTTAGAAAAAGGAAGAGTCAAGATGAGTGTGACAATGATGAGCGGAAAAAGTCTTCATAGGAAATGAATGAAGTAGTCTGATTTGGGGAAAAAGAAAACAAGCTCAGGGTTGGACATGACAAGATTGAGGGTCCTATGAAAGTTTTAACTTCATCTATTCGGTTGAATTTTAAATACACAACACTGAAGCTTAAGGGAAGGGATCAATGCTCTAGCGAATAAAAAACATGCTTCAAAGGAAAACTCTGCATAGTTTAAGATCACACACTTCCTAATTATCTGATTCAGATTCTATACAGGTTCTGGCTAGAGGTTTATCTAGCCTCCTCTGAGCTATTTTACTATGTTAATTGTAGATAAGTGATAGCAATGCAATATAATTTTTTGGTATAGACGTGTATTCATTTCCCATTGCTGCTGTAACAAATTACCACAAAAGATAGTGACTTAGAGTAACATAAAGGAATCCTGGTGGCACAGTGGTTAAGTGCTTGGCTGCTGTCTTAGTCATCTAGTGCTGCTACAACAGAAATACTACAAGTGGATGTCTTTAACAAAGAGAAATTTATTTCTTCATAGTGAAGTAGGCTAAAAGTCCAAATTCAGGGCATCAGCTCCAGGGGAAGGCTTTCTCTCTCTGTTGGCCTACTTCTCATCAGTGTTCCCTGGACTAGGAGCTTCTCTGGACAGGGACTCCGGTCTGAAGGACGCACTCTGCTCCCATCACTGCTTTCTTGATGGTATGAGGACCCCAATGTCTCTCTGCGCTACTTCTGTCTTTTATATCTCAAGAGATCGCCTCAGGACACAATCCAATCTTGTAGATTGAGTTCTGCCTTACTAACACAACTGCCACCCATCCTCCCTCATTAACATCATAGAGGCAGACTTAAGAACACACTCCAACTAGGTGAAATTTGTCTGCATGGAAAACAGTAGCTTATTAAAGCATGTGAAATAGCCTCAGGGTGCATGCATCTGAAGCTAAAGCACAAGGCACTGCTCATTCCTCATGTTTTAGCAGCTGCTTAATGAAAAGTGCCAGCTCAGTGTGTAGTTAATCTATCTAATAATTAATACAACAGCAGCCTGGGACCGATATGGATATAACTCCAAAGTTCTTGTTCATTTGCAAATTAATACTGAGGCTTGCTTTTATAGCCTGTTTGTTACACAGGAGGGAGACTGGTATATTCAACATCCTGAATTTCAAGGCTTCTATTTGATCACATTTCATTTGAATACATCACATTAAACAGAATTTAAAAGGATAATGCATAAAAACGTAATACAGAAAATTAATCTCCTTATGGTTATTAAGATACACGTGTAACCTTGAAGGCTAAAGGGAAACCGGTGTGTTTTCTATCCACAAAAAAAAGGCTACTTTGAAATCAAAGTTATTTCTAATGACTTTAATAATATGTAGTCCCTTAATTTATTTGCATCTATTTATTTATTTGTATTTGTTTGTGCTAGTCAGAAATATGAAAAAGCCTGTCAAATTGACTAGTTGATTCTTTTAAAATTGTAATGTAGAAGGTTTTTTTTTTTTTTTTTTAAAGGAGACCTGGTGGCACAACTATTAAGTGCTTGGCTACGGACCCATCAGCTGCTCAATGGAAGAAAAGACCAGGTGATCTGCATCCATGAAGATCTCAGCTTAGGAAACCCTATGGGGCAGTTATACTCTGTCCTACAGGGTCGCTAAGAATCAGAATCAATTGGAAAACACATAATAACATTAGTTTCTTGGTTACGAAACAGTGGGAAATTCTCAGATGCTTTCTGGGTATAAATAATTGGAAGAAAATATTAGCCAAAAGCAAACTCAAACCAAAAAACATAAAATAATAAAAAATTGCAAAGGAAAATCGTGTTGAGTTAGGAAATATTCTATGCTTATTGTTGCAATTGTAGTTAGTAATCAGAAGTGTTGCTGGTGAGTAATTCCAAGTTCCTGCCTCAAGGACACCAAAGTTCAGTGAGTTCCTCTACAATAGGAGCCCTGCCACCCTGAAGATCTCAGCAAGTTAGCTTCAATTTTTTTTTTCTGCTTTTATCCATCAGTATGTAGATAGACAAAGACTCAAGCCTTTTAGGGCCTCTAATGATCTGGGGACAATAAAACAAGAAAAATATTTATATAATTAAAGTTTACATTGTTACTCTTGTGAAATATATTGAATTTATGGGAAAACAGTTTGGCTGTTCTTCAAAATGTCAAACAAAGAGATACGGCATGACACAGCAACTCCACTCCAAAGAGAAATGAAAGCATACGTCCACACAAAAACTTGCACACAAACATCCATGGCAAAATTATTCAAAATAGCCAAAAGGTAGAAACAAATCAGATGCCTGTCAACCGACGCATGGATAAATAGAGTGGAGCATATTCAGCAATTAAAAAGAATAAGTTATTAATACAAGCTACCATATGAATGAGCCTGGAAAACATTATTCTAATTGAAAGTAGAGTACTGGTTTCCATGGACTGGGGAGGGTGCTAAGAGGGGGCAATGAATAGTACCAGGTAATGCAACAGGCTGCTTTATAAGAAGATGAAAATATTGTAAAATTAGAGTTTGGTTATGGTTGTACAACTATGGAATGTAGTAAAATCCATTGAATTGTATACTTAAAGTAGATGAATTGTTTGGTATGTGAATTATATCTCAATAAAGCTCTAAAACATGGACAGTGAGCTAACCTGAATAATTTCATTGATACATACGTAAATAAAATCTTAAAGGCCCTGTTATGGATTGAATTGTGTCCCCCCAAAATGTTTGTCAACTTGGTTAGGCCATGAGTCCCAGTATTGTGTGAAGGTCCAGCATTTTGTCATCTGATGGGATTTTCCTATGCATTGTAAATCCTACCTCTATGATGTTCATGAGGCAGGATTAGAGGCTGTTATGTTAATGAGGCAGTACTCAATCTACAAGATTAGGTTACATCTTAAGTCAATCTATTTTGAGATATAAAAGAAAGAAGTGAGCAGAGAGACAGGGGGACCTTATGCCACCATGAATGAAGCACCAGGAAGTGAGTGCTGAGAAGCTCCTAGACCAGGGGAAGATTGATGACAAGAATCTTCCCCCAGAGCCCACAGAGAAAGAAAGCTTTCTCCTGGAGCTGGCACCCTGAATTCGAACTTCTAGCCTCCTAGAGTGTAAGAGAATAAATTTCTGTTTGTGAAAGCCATCCACTTGTGGTATTTCTGTTATAGCTAAAACATGCCCTCCAAAGTAAAAATACATCCTAAAGCAGGAGAATATTGTTGAATTTGACAACCATAATTTCAAAAAATCATCTCTAAGTATACTTAAGAATGGGTTTTTAAAACATTGTTTTTATAAGCAATCAGAATTTCTCAAGTGTTTTCTAGATTTAAAATAGAATTTCAAAAATAAATATAATTTAAAAATGAAGCAAAATACAGAAACATAACCAGAAATGAAGCTCTACATACACACACTTGCACATGCGTGTGCACATACACACACACACAGTGATTTTAGGAAGGAGACCTCAGTAAAGATTTGGAAACAGTATTATGGGAAAGTCAACCAAGCGTCTCTAGAGAAGTGACTTGATGAAAGAAATATGTCTATATTCTCAGATATAGATGTTCATGATTGGAGTAAAAACTTCTTAATACGCAATTATGATCGTTAAACAAACACTGGGAATTGTGATATGGCATGAGCAAATTGAATCTTGCTACATAAATGACAAGATATTACTAATAAAGATCATCTTGGCTATACCCCCAAAATAAGCCATTTGAATACACCTATTCCTTTACTTAGGAATATACAAAATGTTTTGATTAAGGAAAATGAACTAAAATCAAACCTCAAATTTTTTAAGTTCTTTTGTTTTTTAATTTTATCTTCTCCCAGCTTTTTAACATTTCTTAAACTTACATGAAATCTATATGAATAATACAAAAAACGCCTCATAGTTTGCTAAAATTTTCCATATTAATTTTAAATATCTCTCTTTTTTCTTCTGAACTATTTGAGAATTTGTTCGCCTTAGAACAAGGACATTTTTTCATGTAACTATAATGAAATATGACGCTCCAGGAAATTTAGCATTCACAAAATAGTATTGTCAAATAGATAGTCCCTACTCAAATTATTACAATTGCCCCATAATGTAACACTTAAGTATAAAATAGTACGTATTTTATTGAAAGGACCATAAATTTAGCCCTTTGATTTATGTCCAGTTCAAAATTAATTTTCTTGAAATTTTCTGTTGCAGTAGTTTATTATCATGTGACATTTAGTAGAATGATGTCTAAATTATGCATAAAATGTATTGATTAAATGTTGGATAAAATAATATTTAATTTGTAGTTTATTATTTATAAATAGACATTAATGGCAAAATACTGGTGTTTCTGACAGAATAAATAGATATTTGTAGGGAAAAATTATCCATGGTGGATTAAAACAAAAGCTAAACTATGAGCATAGCTCTAAATAGTAGTCAAATAACTCCTCTATGTCATTTTGGGAAGGAAATATATGAGGAAAGAGAAGGAATGAAATAATGAGGTGAAGTTAATTGGCTGACAAAAAAATTACCCGGCTTCTTCATGATATGACTTCTGTTTTCTTGGAAGTCTTTCTCATGCAAATTACACTCCAGTTGAGGGACTTATATAATATTTCTCAAACATATTATGTAATCTCTTGCCTCTGTGACTTGACACACATTCCTTTCTCTATATTTGCATTTGTATGGAAATGACTGTGGGAGGGAAAAACTGACAATATAGAAGAGAGCAGTAAGAATTGCTAGAATAATACATGTGATTAGATGACATGCGTCTTAGTCATCTAGTGCTGCTATAACAGAAACACCACAAGTGGATGGTTTTAATGAAGATAAGTTTATTTCCTCATAGTCAAAGTAGGCTAAAAGTCATCAGCTCCAGGGGAAGGCTTTTTCTCTCTGTCGGCCTTCTCATCAGTGTTCCCCTGAACTAGGAGCTTCTCGGTGTTGGGACCCCGGTCCAAAAGACGCACTCTGCTCCTGGCACTGCTTTCTTGATGGTATGAGGTCCCCCTGTCTCTCTGCTCACTTCTGTCTTTTATATCTCCAGAGATTGCCTCAGGACACAATCCAGTCTTGTAGATCATGTCCTGACTTACTAACACAACTGCCACCCATCCTCCCTCATTAACATCATAGAGGCAGGTTTACAACATACAGGAAAATCACACAGTACCAGGAATCATGGCCTAGCCAAATCGATACACACATTTTTTGGGGGACACAATTCAAACCATGACATTCCACCCTTTGGCCCCCAAAAAATCACATCCTTGCAACATGGAAAACATATTCACCCCATCGTATCATAGCAAAAGTCTTAATTCCAAGTCCAAAATCCAAAAATTCCTCTTCATCTGTGAAATCTAGAATACAAGTTATCTGCTTCCAAAGGTACAAAGGCAGAACAGCACAAGCTAGACATTTCCATTACAAATGGGAGAAATTGCAGGGAAAGAAGGCATAACAGGCACCAAGCAAGTTAGCAGAATACATTACATTAGCCCTCAAGGCTTTGAAAATAATCCTCTGTTCTCTGAGACAATTTACACAACGGCCCTGCCCTCCAGACTCTAGGTATTGGCCACAGTCTCTGGATTCTGAGTAGAAGCCCCTAGGCCCTGGGCTTCAGCTCCGCCTTCCAGGCCCACTGGGACAGCAACTCTGCTCCCTTGTCTTTAGGCGCACCATTCTCCTAGTCCATTGGAGTGACAACTCCACCCTTAGAAACACCAAAGGCCATGGCTCCACCCTTTGAAACCCCTGAGGTCATGGCCATACCTTTTGAGGCTGAAGCAGCTCAGCTTCTTGTGTCCCTTGTCTCTTCAGCTTCTGCTTCCTATGGCCTCTTGGCCATCGGGCCTCACGCCCGCATCTGCCCTGCTGGGGCAAGTGTTCCAAAGCTCAGTAGCTCCACTGGTATAAGTTCCCAGAGGCACCCCACTCCTCCAGGAAGCCTCCTGCACACAGGCACTCAGCTCCCTTGCTCCACCAATAAGTGCCTGGAGGCACCCCACTCTGCCAGGAAGCCTCTGTCTCACAGGCACTCAGCTCTCTCGCTCCGTGGGTCGGCTCCAGTGCCATCTCGCACTGGTCTTCTGGTTCTGCTGCTGTTGGTTCTCTGCTGCTGCTTGTCCTCTGTCACTGCTGCACGTCTATCCATTCACAGTTTTAAAACTGCTTCCACATTTTAGGTATCTGTTAGAGCAGCACCCCACTCCTGGTACCAAATTCTGTCTTAGTCATCTAGTGCTGCTATAACAGAAACACCACAAGCGGATGGTTTTAATGAAGAGAAGTTTATTTCCTCATAGTCAAAGTAGGCTAAAAGTCATCAGCTCCACGGGAAGGATTTTTCTCTCTCTCGGCCGTCTCTTCAGTGTTCCCCCAGACTAGGAGCTTCTCAGCGCAGTGACCCCGGTCCAAAAGATGCACTCTGCTCCTGGCACTGCTTTCTTGATGGTATGTGGTCCCCCTGTCTCTCTGCTCACTTCTGTCTTTTATATCTCCAGAGACTGCCTCAGGACACAATCCAGTCTTGTAGATCAGGTCCTGCCTTACTAACACAACTGCTACCCATCCTCCCTCATTAACATCATAGAGGCAGGTTTACAACATACAGGAAAATCACACACTACCAGGAATCATGGTCTAGCCAAATTGATACACACGTTTTTTGGAAGACATAATTCAAACCATGACAACATGATATAAGCTTCACTCCACAAGTAGAGAATTTGGCTGTAGACAAAAGAAAGGACAGTTCAAGTTATAGCAATGGGAAGGAAGGCACAGTATAAATGTAGAGACACAGTTAGGTTGGTAAATGTGTTGGTTGGAGCATGTGGACATTCTCTAGATTGCCTCTGTTTTCTCTGAGAAATAGGATGTAAGGTCATCAGCTGAAAATGCAGAGGGTGGAAGTTACATGGAGGCTTGAGGTGAGAATAATAGTTTTGACATATTTGTTTATCCAATTTTCCAGGATGAAAAAGTTATTGGACTACTCAAAGGTAGTAAGATTGCCAGGTATCACTCAAATAAAAAATCCATTGCTGTAGAGTCAATTCCAACTCATAGCGACCCTGTAGGACAGAGTAGAACTGCCTCATAGGGTTTCCAAGGAGTTCCTGGTGGATTCAAACTGCCAACATTTTGGTTAACATCCAAACTCTTAACCACTGCGTCACTAGAGCTCACAAGTAGCACTTAGGGTGATTAATTTACATGTGGTCAGTAGAAGGAGTTTTATTTCAGTTGTATTCAACTGAATGAGCCTAAATGTGAAGCAGAGTGTTGCTCATATTTAATTGGGTTTTGGGTTTTGTCTGTTGAATACTTAAAAGGGAGAGAAGACCAACGGATGAGTGTCATGAAAGAAAGTGATTATCATGATGATCATAAAGGACCAAAGAAAGACACGAGAGTGGCAAGGAAAATATTGTAGAGTCAATGAATCTCAAGTGCTAGTGTGGTGGAAGCATTGTTGGAATCCAGGTGCTCTCAAGGAGTAAGTTGGAAAAATAGGGATTAGTAAGGGGTGAGTGGATACTTAAAAATATGGTTATGTTGAAAGTGCATATCATTAGTACTGTCAAGAACTAGTATAGGATCATGAGAGTGTCTCTCTGAGATGAAGTGGAGCTAAGGACCATTGAATGAGTCAAAGAACTGAGATGACTCAATCAACATACCAATGACTGGATATTTTGGAATAACCAAGAAATGTGATAGGTATCTGATTGGAAAGAATGAGAGTAATCCAAAAGTTTAACTCTCTACAAATCAAAAAAGTAGTTCTATGAACTCTAACTAACCGTAACAATGGTTTAATTTGATGGTGTGAGTTCACAAATTTATTTTTAATGGAACATAAAGGGAAATGGGCTAGGGCTGTAATAAAAGGTAAGGAGGTCCTTACTGACTTCCAGGACCAATGCTATTAATTGAGTATGGAAGAAAATGTAGCCATCACTTGAGAAAGCTGCAGGAAAATCTCTCAGGGAGCATTAAATTTCCGTTTGGTTCAATGGTTAAGGGACTATTCACAGAAGAGCTTGAGGATATAGGGGGTTTTGCTGATACTAGAATTTTTTTAAATAATATTTTATTGTGTTTTAGGTGAAAGTTTACACAGAAAATTAAGTTCCCATTTAACAATTTTTATACAAATTGTTCCATACTATTGGTTACCATATTCACAATGTGTCACCATTCTCATTTTCATCTGTTTGTTCTGTTTCCTTTAATCAAGATTGCCTTCACCTTCTTGCATTCTCATCTTTGCTTTTGGGTAAATGTTGACTGCTTGGTTTCATATAGTTAATTTTTTAAGGAAGCACATTACTCATGGGTGATACTATTTATTTTATAAGTCAATCTATTATTTGGTTGAAAGGCAACCTTCAAAAATAGCTTCAGGGCCAAGTATTTTAGGGTGAGTTCCTCTAGTTTCTATTAGTCCAGTAGGTCTGGCCTTTTTAGGAATTTGAATTTTATTCTACATTTTTCTCCCATGCCATCTGGGACCTTCTATTGTGTCCCTGATCAGAACGGTTGGTAATGGTAGTCAGCAACCATCTAGTTCTTCTTGTTAGAAGAGGCTGCGGTTTGTGTGACTATTTAGTCCTGTGTACTAGTTTCTTCTTTGAGCCTTTGGTTTCCTATGTTCTCACACCATATTCTGACATTTGCCTTTATCTTCATGGGTTTAAAACAGTCGTCTGTCATATCTTGATATTGTCTTGACTTCTCCATATGGAAGTTCTATATCTCTACCATTTATGCACCCTTTTTGTTTTGAAGTTGTAGTTGTTTACAGACTAACATCTCTGTTTCCTTGTTATCAAGTTTGAAGCTTTGTTTCGTTTTTGAGAATTCTTTATCTGGATTGATATCTAGGTGCCGTGGTCGTGTATCTTAATCTCAGGTTGTTGTCTGATGTTGGTGGTTCTCTGCCCAAAGGATTTCCTTTAATATTTCTTGTGAGTTTGGTCTGGTTTTTACAAATTCCCTTAATTTTTGCTTATCAGGGAATGTCCTACTTTTGCCATTGTATTTGAAAGACAGTTTTCCGGGACATACAATTCTTGGTTGACAATTCTTTTCTTTCAGGGTTTTACATGTGTCATCCCATTGCCTTCTTGTCTGCATGGTTTCTGACAAGAAATCAGAGTTTAGTCTAATTGGTGCCCTTTTGTAAATGATATTTTGTTTTTCACAAGCTTCTCTTAGAATTCTTTTTTCATCCTTGGTTTTGGAAAGTTTGTTTATGATATGTCTTGGTGACTTTCTTTTAGGGCTATCCCGTATGGGACTTGTTAATCTTCTTGGATAGAACCCTTCTCATCTTTCATAATATTAGGGAAGATTTCTGCCAATACATCTTCAAAAATTCTCTCTGTACTTTTCTTTCTTCTTCCTCTTCTGGAATTCCTATTACTCATAAATTATTCCTCTTAATGGTGTCCCACATAACTCTTAGGCTTTCTTCATTTTTCTTCATTCTTTTTTCTGATTGTTCTTCAAACAAATTAATATCAAGGGATTTGTCTTCTATTTCACTGATTCTTTCTTCCACTGACTGAATTCTACTTCAATGTCCTTCTTTTGAGTTATCTATTTCTGATACTTTATTATTTATCTTCTGGATTTCTAGTTGTTTTTTTACGGTGTCTATTTATCTTGTCATTTTGTTCTTGTATTGTTTGCCTGAAATCTTCTAGTGTTTGCTGTGTTTTCCTTGATCTCTTTGAGGAGCCCTAATATAAGTCTTTTGAATTCCTTATCAGGTAATTCTATTCCCATTTCTTCCTCAGGAAGGTTTTCTGTTCCTTTATTTTTCTCACTTGCTTGAGCCGTCTCATCATTTTTATTCATATGATTTGTTATTGTCTGCTGTCTCCGATGCATTAAGGTGTTAATGTATTTATTTATATACTTCTTTATTGATTGTATGTTTGTTTTGTGCTGATTTTTTCTTTTGTTTTGATGTATTAGTTTGTTCTTCTCTTCATCTTTAGAATATCTTTCTTCTTTTGTATTATTTTAATTGTTGTTTTGAAGTACTGATTTATGTGTGACTTTGGTAGTGTCGATTGGCTGGGTGTGATTTCCTCTCACCAGTGGGTATGGAGCCCTGTGGCAAAGTGGTTAGGACCTCAGGCTGATATCCAGAAGATCAGCAGTTCAAATTCACCAGCCACTCCTTGGAAACCCTATGGGGCAGTTCTACTCTGTCCTATAGGGTCACTATGAGTCAGAATTGACTTAACAGCACACAATAACAACAACAGCGGGTATGGTGGGTCACAATCACATGTGAGCCCTCTGTGGTTAGGATTGAATTTCTTCCCTTACAGGACTGTGTGGAGGTGGGAGAGCAGGTTCTTTCCCTGATATTGATTAATAAGTGTTGGGTGGTCAGTGTGCCTCCACAGCTCTCGTGAGACTGTGGGGTCCTCTCAGGTTGGTGGTAGAAATTAATGCATTCTCTGGAGGTTAGGGCAGGATGTCTTCATATTCACTGTGAATAAGTGATACTTAAATGGATGGGGAAGTCCACTGTGTGTGCACAAACTGGCATTTCAGTAGGTGGTGGGGGATCAAGGTGTTTTGGTGAAAGTGCAGTCAGCATGTAGGAACTCTTAGGATGTGGAATCACAACATTGCAGCCAGGCAGACACTGGATGAGGGCCCTAGGATCTCCTGTTTGTCATTTGGCAGGAGTGCAGATGGCATATGTCAGAATGTGACTGACGTTGTTGATGAAGTGATGTGTCTGCCCGGCTTATCACTGTGTGTGGGTGTAGGGAGCATTCTCATCAGTCACCAGGTGTTTGGGGCAGGGGGGCATGGATCATCAGTCACCAAATGTATGGCATGGGAGCTCACACTGCAGGTTGCCTGGGGAGGGGAGAGGAAGGGAGCTTGGTCTTGTTATGTGGTAGGGCTCATCACCTGTCACCAGGCAGGCGGGGAAGTAGAAGGAAGAGGAGGACTTGCTACATCAGTCACTGGCCTGTTGGCACGGAAGCGCACACTGCTTATCCCTGGGGAAGCAGGTCATTGGGGAAGGGCAGGTGGGGTCCACATGTGCTTCCTACTGCCATTCTGGCACCGTGGAATCACATGCCACCGATTGCCAGGTGAGTGGGGTGGCAGAAGGGGTTGGTGGGGCAGGTGGGACCTGTGCATACCTCCAGTCACCAGTCTGGTGGTGCAGAAGCATGTGCATCCAATTGCTCAGTGGGTGGGGTGGGGTGGTGGGCAGAGCAGACAGGTGCTAGCCTGGTGGCATGAGGAGTGAGCACCATTGATCACCAGGGGAGTAGGGTGGCAGGGGAGGGCAGGTGGGGCAGAGTTGTGCCTGCAGTTGCTGGTCCAGCAGCATAGCAGTGTGCTCCACTGATCACTGGGCAGGCAGTGTGGTGAAAGGGAGCAGGTGGAGTGAGCAGGCTGGGTGCACCTCTCTGATTTATGCTTCAACAGCATGGGAGCATACACCATGAATCACTCAGTTACTCCTCACAGAGTGCAACCGGTGATCAGGACCTGGCCCTGACCAAATGCGAGGAGGGAGGGGTTGTCTGGAGTCTGGTTGTGTAGGGTATCTCCAGCTGCCACTCTATGGATCCTCTATTCCATAAGCACACTTATCCAAATGATCAGGGACCTCTGGTGGTAAGCAGTTCTGTCCTTATTTTCTGTCTCCCTTCCTGATTTGTGTTCACCTGGATCCCTAGGGCTATCGCCCACCTTCCTGCACTTTCCCTCATTAGATCTGGTTCTTTTTCTGCTCACTTTTCTTCCCTATGGGTTCTTCTACACAGTTATCTCTGTCTCCTATTGGGAATTCCATGAAGTTGCTTTTCTGTGCTCCTCAACCGGTAACACGGTCTCAAGATGGCCACACTGCACCAGGCCAGCTGGCAGGGCACGTACAATCTGTAAATCTTCTCATTTGCTGTTTTCTTTCAGTTTTTCCTTCCATTTGGTGTTTGATCTAATTCTGCATCCTTCTATTTGCTGTTCTTGGTTCCCAGATTATAATCTATATCTGTTTCACTTGGTGTTTTGGTTTTTTGCTGTAGGGGGATGAGTTGGTGTATGAGACAAAGCTGCCATCTTGGACCGTCTCCACTAATATTAGAATTTGAGTTCCAAAGGGTGCAGTTGGAAGGGTTGTAGTAGTTGAGGATAGGTTTGAGGTGGGATTAGGATAGGGAGTTGGCAGAGCCATTGTGTTTTCTAACATTACTATGGATAAAGGTTTTCAAAGATTGTCCTGATGGTTACCATGGTAGATTGTGGTGGTGAAATTCAGTGTGTTGGGTGAAAGGTAGAGCTAGATTCTTACCAGTATCAGACAGATCTATTGGATCCCCTGTTCATTCCTGCCAAAAGGAGTGTGGAGCTAAGAGCCACTCAGTAAGTATATAACTGTCTAAAATGACTACACCAAAGGGATTGATTTTATTTCTTATTTTATTTTTGGTGAAAATATACACAGCAAAACCTGCTCCAATTCCACAGTTTCTAGACATAATGACCAGTAATATTGGTTAAATTCTTCACATTGTGTCAACATTCTCATTATTTCTCTCATAGTTGTTTCACTTCCATTTACCTAATCTCCTGCTCCCAATTTTCTCATACGTATTTTAAAATAGCTGTTGTTGCCTCGGTCTTATATAATTTTTGTTTTTTTTTTTTTAAAGAAACACAATCCTCAAAGGTGACAATCTTTACTCTATGGGCTATACAGTTACTTAGTCTAAAGGTGACTTCAGGGGACAGTTTTAATTCAAGGTTTGAAGAGCAACTCAAGGCGATAGTCTTAGGGACTCCGCCAGCCTCAATAGATCCATTAAGTCTGAATTTGAAGTTCTCTTCCACATTTGTCTCCCTTTTTATCAGCATTCATTCTACTGTGTTCTTGATCAGAAAGTTCAGTGGTGGTAGTCAGGCACGATCTAGTTCTTCTGGTCTCCAGGTGGAGGAGGCAGTGGTTCATGTAGACAATTAGTCCTGTAGTCCCATTCCTTCTCTGATTCTTGGGTTTCCTTCTTTCTCTTTTGTTCCAGACAAATAAAGACAAAGAGCTATATCTTAAATGGTCAGTCATAAACTTTCAAGACCCAAGAAATTACTCATAAATTTAAGGAACTATATTATACTAGTTGACTGGATTGTCCCACAAGACCATGATCCTAAGCCCCCAAATCAAAAGAACAAATCCCATCAAGTGATTGGCTATGTTTAACTAACATCAGCATCTGTACCTGTCTTAGTCATCTAGTGCTGTATAACAGAAATACCACAAATGGATGGCTTTAATGACGAGAAATTTATTTTCTCACAGTCTAGTAGGCTACAAGTCCAAATTCAGGGCATCAGCTCCAAGGGAATTCTTTCTCTCTCTGTCGGCTCTGGAGGAAGGTCCTCATTATCATCAATCTTCCCCCGGACTAGGAGCTTCTCTGCGGAGGAACCTTGGGTCCAAAGGACGTGCTCTGCTCGTGGTGCTGCTTTCTTGGTGGTATGAGGTCCCCAACTCTCTGCTTGCTTCCTTTTCCTTTTATCTCTGTAAGATAAAAGGTGTTGCAGGCCACACTCTAGGGAAACTCCCTTTACATTGGATCAGGGATATGACCCGGGTAAGGGTGTTACAATTCCATCCTAATCCTCTTTAACATAAAATTACAATCACAAAATGGAGGATAAGCACACAATACTGGGAATCATGGCCTAGCCAAATTGATACACATATTTCTGGGGGGATATAATTAAATCCATGACAGTACCCCACCCTCAGCAGTATTTGGATACAAAAAAGCAGGCATATTTTTCAGCCCCCCAAAAAAAACTTTATTTTACTTATGCCTCATTAATTTCAAGTCTTATTGTCATTTTCTCTGACTATGATCTCTCCTTTCACTATCATAGCTTCATAAGAAAGACCAGATTTAAGTAGATCTTGTGGAAGCAAGATGAACAACACTTTTGGCTAGATGTTTTAACGAGTGTAATTTTGAAATGTTAGTTCGTACACAAAGTATTCTGATATATATATAACTGATCCTTGGTATATTGAATCACTCTCCTGCAAAAGAGAAGACTAATTTTGGATATTCTAAATGCCTCCTGCAAAAGGGGGAGTAAACTGATAGTAAATCACCTTTGTCATATAAATATACTGACGTTTTAAAAGAGGATTATCAGGGTACTAAATTGAGGTAATCAAAAGATGTGGTAGAGGTGGAGCCAACTTGGCTCTATAGACAGAAGCACCATGCTGCCCGTCTACAGCAAAGACCCAAAAAACTAAGTAAAATAGATATAAGCATCAATCCTGGAACCCTAAGTGTCAAATGAAGGGATAAAGTACTTGATCAAGTGCCAAATGGAATAAGAAACTGACAGAGAACCAAGAATGAGGAGAGCTACGGAGTGGAGGTCCCCTACCAGCTAACACAGCATGGATTCACCATCCTGGACCTTAGCTTCCAAGAATGGCAAACAGGGAGTACGGGAAGACAACTTCATGGAGCTCCCAACAGGAGACAGAGCACCTGGTAACCAGGGATACATGCTCTCCCACCCCCACCCATCTTTCTTCTGCATGGCCTCCACCACTTGCCAAGGGGCCACTGTCACTCAGCAAGAGAGACACTGGCTGACTGCCACCTGGGCCTCCCTGCCCCCACTGGCTGGCTCCTTTAGTGCCATTTTTTTGACTGATTTTTTTGTCATTATTGTTGTTGTTCTCTTTCTCCCTTCCTTCTTTTCCTTTCTTCCACCTCGGTAGCCCCATGTGCTGTCCCCACTGCTTCTTGATGGGCTGTGCCACACCACTTGGCTAGACAGCCTCTGGCACACAGCCTCCCCAGGTCCATGCCATCCCCACTGGTAGGATCCTTCAGTGCATTTTTTTCTTTGTTTTTGCTTTTTTTCCCTTTTTGTTGTGTTGTTTCTTCTCTCTCTCTGCCTTCCTTCCTTTCCTTCTCCGATGCATCTAGCCCCGTGTGCCAAACTCTCCCTTCTTGAAGGGCTGTGCTGTACCGCATGGATAGAGAGCCTCTGGCACATGGCTTCCCTGGGTCTGCACCACCACCACAGGCTGGCAACTCAGCAGCATATTTCTTATTTTTCTCTTTCTTTCTCCTTCTCCCTCCCATCTAAGCTCTGCACTGCCTCTGCCCTTCCTGACGGGCCATGACATGCTGCCCAGTGAGAGAGACATCAGCTTGCCACCACACGAATTCCACCTCACCCCCAACACCTGGCTCTCCCAGCACCATATTTATCTTTGTAGTTGTTTCTGCTTTGTTGTTGTTGTTTCTTTTTTCTCTTTTCCTTCTTTCTTTTCTCCTGCCCACCTATCCCAATGTGCCCCACCCTGCCCCTTCTCGACAGGCTGAGCCGCTCCACTTGGCTACAGAACCACTGGCACACAGGTCTGGCTGGGTCTGCCATGCCACCATCCTCCAAATCTTACCACACCATCATTTATTTACTTTTTCTTTTTCCTTTTTCTTGCTTCTGCTTCTCTCTCTTCTTTATCTCATTCAGCTAGCTTCACACATGACATACTCTCCCTCCTCTCCTGCCTATCTGCAGTGCATGCTGAGTGCCATGCCCCTGAGTAGACAGGTGTGAACCACCTGGTCCTTCACTGCACTGTCCCCTGGCCCTGCCAGTCAGAACCAGTAAATGATAGAAATAACCTATCCCTGCCCCTACCCCAGACATGCCCTGCTGCACCACAGCTGAGTGACCAGCCCTGCCCACCTGGGCAAGGTGGTAAGAAGTATCATGCTCACAGATGAGCAAGCAACAAAACAAGCCCAGCCCACCTACCCAGACATAATCAAATAAAACAAAAAAACAGTATGAAACAAACAAATCTACAATCAATAAAAGAAGAAAGTAATTCCTAAATGTCCCAAAGACAGCAAACAATATCAAAACATTAAAAAACAGGACAGGATGGCTCTAGAAAGTGTTCAAACTAAAACACAAGATGACCTTCTGGTAGAAGAAAGGCACTGGAACTATGTGATAGGAAATTCAAAACTCTAATATTCAGGGCTCTCCAAGAGATGAAGGAAAACCCAGACAAAAATAAGGAAAAAATAGATAAAAATCATGGAAAATACGGACAAAATCATGAAAAAGACTGAGAAAACAATGGAAGAATTCAAGAAAATAATACAGGAACAAAATGTCAAAATAAACACTGTGAAATCGTACAAAAACAGCAACTAGATATTCAAAAGAAAAACAACAAGATTTCAGAAATGGACGGTGCAATGGAAGGTTTTAGTAAATTTGAAAAAATGGAAGACAAGATCACTGAAATTGAAGACAAATCCTTGGAAATCACTTTACTTGAGGAAAAAATCAGAGAAAAGAATAAAGAAAAATGAAGAAACCCTGAGAACGATGTGGGATGCAATCAAAAGCAGAAATTTTCAAGTGATAGGAATTCCAGAACATGGAGGAGAAAATGTAAAACATAGAGATTATCTCTGAAGAATTGTTGACAGAAACTTCTCTAATATCATGAAAGATGAAAAGCGGACCATCTAAGAAGCTCAACAAAGTCCATATAGGATAGACCCCAAAAGAAAATAACCAAGACCTATCATAATCACACTCACTAAAATGAAGCACAAAGAAAGAATTCTGAGAGCAGCTCAAGAAAAACCAAAAGCCATGTACAAAGGGGAAACAATAAGACTATGCTCTGATTACTCGGCAGAAACCATGCAGGCAAGAAGGCAATGGGATGAAGTATATAAAAATTTGAAAGAAAAAAATTGCCAACAAGAATAATATATCCTGCAAAACTCTTGCTCAAATATAATGACAAAATTAGGACATTTCTAGATAAACAGAAATTAAGAGACTACGTAAAAACCAAACCAAACTTACAATAATTATTAAAGGGAGTCCTTCAGTTAGAAAATCAACAACATCAGACAGCAACCTGAATCTAGGACACAGGAGAGCAACAGCCAGATACCAACCTAGGTAATGAACTATCAAGGATAAAACAAAACTAAACGATTTACAACAGGGAACCAGAGAGGTCAATCTACCAATGACAACAACGTCAGAACAGTAAAAGAGGGACTAAAGAGTGTAGGTATAAAACTTTCAGATGGAGAGGAAGCCAAACGATATCATGTAATAAAAGACTAGTTTAAACTTAGGAAGATGGAGATAAATTTCAAGGTAACCACAAAGAAAGTTAACAAACCTACTCATCAAAATAAAGAAGAAAGAGAATAAAAAATCTCAGTAAACACTAAATCTACAAAAATGAAAGAAACAGAAAAAAAAATCCACAAACAAAGGAATTCAGCACAGGAGAGTAAGAAGAATAAAGAAAACTTTAGTACCACAAAAAAAGCACTACAAAAAGACAGCAATAAATTCCCACCTATCAATAATCACTCTGAATGTAAATGGCTTAAATGCACCAATAAAGAGACAAAGAGTGACAGAATGGATAAAAAACAAGACCCATTGATATGCTGACTACAAACAACACACCTTAGAAACAAAGACATTAATATATTAAAAATCAAAGGATGGAAAAAATGTATTGAGCAAATAGCAACCAAAAAGATCAGGAGTGGCAATACTAATCTCAGATAAAATAGACTTTAAAATGAAATCTACCATAAAAGACAAGGAAAGACAACATATGATGATTAAAAGAACAATCCACCAGGAGGACATAACCATCATATACATCTACACACCAAATGATATAGGGCTACAAAATACATAAACTCTAACAGCACTGAAAATAGAAATTGAGAATTCCAGAACAATAGTAGGACACTTCAACACACCACTGACAGTAATTGACAAAACATTTAGAAATAAACTCAACAAAGATATAGAAGATCTAAAGGTCACAATCAACCAACTTGACCTCATAAACATATACAGAACACTTCACTCAACAGCTGCAAAGTGCACACTCTTTTCCAATGCACATGGAATAGTCTCCAGAATAGACCACATCTTAGGCTAAAAAGCAACTGTCAACAAAATCCAAAATACTGAGGTAATACAAAGCATCTTCTCTGATCACTGCACCATAAAAATAGAAATTAATAACAGGAAGAGCAAGGAAAAAAATCAAATTCATGGAAATTGAATAACATCTTGCTTGAAAATCATGGGGTAATAGAAGAAATCAAAGATGAAATAAAAAAATTCCTAGAATCAAATTAGAATGAAAACACATCATACCAAAACTTTTAGGACACAGCAAAGACAGTGGTCAGAGGTCAATGTATAGTAATAGATGTGCACATCAAAAAAGAAGAAGGGGACAAAATCAAAACATGAGCTATAAAACTCAAACAAACAGAAAGAGAACAGCAAAAGAAGCCCAGAGCCACCAGAAGAAAGGAAATACTAAAGATCAGAGTAGAAATAAATGAAATAGAGAATAGAAAAACAATAGAAAGAATCAACAAAACCGAAAGTTTATTCTTTAAAAGGATCAACAAAATCAACAAACCATTGGCCAAATTGACAAAAGAAAACCAGGAGAGGATGTAATAACCCAAATAAGGAATGAAATGGGTGACATTACAACAGACTCAACTGAAATAAAAGTGATCATAACAGAGTACCAAGAAAAAATCTACTCCAACAAATTTGGAAACCTAGAGGAAATGGATACATTTCTAGAAACACACTACCTACCTAAACTAACACAAACTGAAGCTGAAAATCTGAACAGACCCATAACAAGAGAAGAGATTGAAAAAGTAATAAAACAACACAACTCCCAACAGAAAAATCTCCGGCCCAGATGGCTTCACTGGAGAATTCTACCAAATATTCAGAGAAGAGCTTACACCAGTACTACTCAGACTATTTCAGAACATAGAAGAGACACTTCTGAATTCATACTATGAAGCCAGCATAACCCTTATACCAAAACCGGGCAAACACACCACACAAAAAAGAAAATTATGGACCAATATCTCTCATGAATGTAGATGCAAAAATTTTCAACAAAATTCTAGCCAGGAGAATTCAGCATTATATCAAAAAAAAAAACAAAAAAAACACCCAAACCAAGTGTGGTCCATACCAAGTATGCAAGGATGGTTCGACATTAGAAAATGAAACAATGTAACCCACCACATAAATAAAACAAAATGAAATAATCACATGATCATCTCAATTGACACAACAAAGGCATTCAATACAGTCCAACACCCCTTCTTGATAAAAACTCTCAATAAAATAGGTATAGAAGGGAAATTCCTTAACATAATAAAGGGTATTTATATAAATCCAATAGCCAACATCATTCTTAATGGACAAAGGCTTAAAACATTCCCCCTGAGAACAGGAACCAGACAAAGATGCCCTTTATCACCAGTCCTATTTAACATTGTGGTGAAAGTCCTAGCTAGAGCAATAAAGCAAGAAATAGAAATAGTAGGCATCCAAATTGGTAATGAAGAAGTAAAACTGCCTCTATTTGTGGATAATATGATACTATATACAGAGAATTCAAAAAACTCCACAAGAAAACTACTGGAACTACTAGAAAGATTCAGCATAGTAACGGGATACAAGACAAACATACAAAAATCAGTTGGATTCCTATACACCAACAAAGACAACTACGAAAAGAAAATCAGGAAAGCAATATAATTTATAATATCCCCTAAAAAAAATAAAATACTTAGGAATAAATCTAACCAGTGATGTAAAAGACCTATACAAAGAAAATTACAAAACACTACTGCAAGAAACCAAAAGAAGCTCACATAAATGGAAAAACATACCATGCTTATGGATAGGTAGACTCAACATAGTGAAAATGTCAATTCTCCCCAAAGCAATGTACAAATGCAATGCAATTTCTATCCAAATACCAACAGCATTCTTTAATGAGTTGGAAAAACTGATCATTAACTTTATATGGAAAGGGAAGGGGCCCCGGATAATAAAGCATCATTGGAGAAGAAGAATAAAGTAGGAGGACTTGCTGTACACGACCTCAAAACCTACTATACAGCTACAGTAGTCAAAATAGCCTGGTACTGGTACAATGACAGACACAATGATGAATGGAACAGAATTGAGAACCCAGATGTAAATCCATCCACCTACGGTCACCTGATCCTCAACAAAGTCCCAACGTCCATTAAATATGGAAAAGACAATGTTTTTAACAAATAGTGCTGGCAAAACTGGATGTCCATCTGCAAAAAAAATGAAACAGGACCCATACTTCACACCATAAACAAAACTAATTCACAATGGATCAAAGACCTAAATATAAAGCCCAAAACTGTGAAGTTCATAGGAGAAAAAATAGGATCAATCCTAGAGCCCTAATGCACGGCATTAACAAGATACAAATCATAACCAACAATACACAAACTCCAGAAGATAAGTTAGATAACTGGCATCTTCTAAAAATTAAACACCTGTGCTCATTAAAAGACTTCATCAAAAGAGTAAAAAGAGAATCTACAGACTGGGAAAAAATTTTGGACATTACAAGTCAGACAAAGGTCTAATCTCTAAAATCTACAAGAAAATCCAACGCCTCTACAACAAAAAGACAAATAATCCAGTTAAAAAATGGTCAAAGGAAATGAACAGACACTCTACCAAAGAAGACATTCAAGTGGCTAACAGACACTTGAGGAAATGCTCATGATCACTAGCCATTAAAGAAATGCAAATCAAAACCACTATGAGATACCATCTCATCCCAACATTAGTGGTACAAAACAAAAAAATAGAAATTAACAAATGTTGGAGAAGCTGTGGGGAGATTGGAACTCTTATACACTGCCAGTGGGGATGCAAAATGGTACAACCATTTGGAAAATGATATGGTGCTTCCTTAAAAAGCTAGAAATAGAAATACCATATGATCCAGCTACCCAACATCTGGAAATATATCCTACAGAAATAAGAACCATCACACGAATAGACATATGCACAGCATGTTCATTGCCGCATTAGTCACAATAGCAAAAAGATGGAAGCAATCTAAGTGCTCATCAACAGAATAAAACAAACTATGGTACATACACACAATGGAGTTCTGCATAAAATAAAGAGCAGTGATGAATCTGCGAAGCATCTAACAACGTGGATGAATCTGGAAAGCGTTATCACAAAAGGTCAAACGCTGTATGAGATCACTATTATAAAAATTCATGAAAAGGTTTACACAGAAAGAAACAATCTTTTATGGTTACTAGGGAGGGGAGGGGTGATGAGGGAAAAACACTAAATAGACAATAGACAAGTGGTAACTTTTGTGAAGGGTAAGACAGTACACAATACTGGGGAAACCAGCAAAATTTGACCAAGGTAAGGTCATGGAAGCTTCCTAGACACATCCATACTCCCTGAGGGACCGAATTACTGGGCTGAGGGCTGGGACCATAGTCCTGAGGAACATCTAGCTCAATTGGCACAACATAGTTTATAAAAAAAATTTCCTACATCCTACTTTGGTAAGTAGTATCTGGGGTCTTAAAAGCTTGTGAGTGGCTATCTAAGATACTCCACTAGTCCCACACCATCTGGAGCAAGGGAGAATGAAGAAAATCAAAGACACAAGGGAAAGATAAGTCCAAAGGACTAATGACAATGACCACAACTACCACAGCCTCCACTAGATGGAGTCCAGTACAACTAGATGGTATCCAGCTACTATCATTGACTGCTCTGACAGGGATCACAATAGAGGGTCCCAGACAGAGTGGGAGAAAACTGTAGAACAAAATTCAAATTCATGAAAAACACTAGACTTACTGATCTGACAGAGACTAGAGAAACCCTGAGAGTATGGCCCCTAGACACCCTTTTAATTCAGTGATAAAATCACTCCTGAGGTTCACCCTTCAGCCAGAGATTAGACAGGCCCACAAAACAAAATGAGGCTAAATGGGCACACCAGACTCGGGGTAAGGACGAGAAGGCAGAAGGGTACAGGAAAGCTGGTAATGGGGAACCCAAGGTCAAGAAGGGAAGAGTGTTGACATGTCATGGGGTTGGCAACCAATGTCACAAAACAATATGTATGTTAATTGTTTAATGAAAAACTAATTTGCTCTGTATACCTTCATCTAAAACACAATAAAAAAGGAAGAAAAAATGTGTAGTATATTATATATTTTAGTACCTGGGTTTTTGAGAGTTACTATATTTTTACGTGACTAATACATGCCTTTTATGTTTGTTTGCCAATCATGCCCCCCCACAAGTTATTTTTGTAAGCACCCTATGCTAATTATTTTTACAGCAAGATGTAAAAAAAAAATTGTCATAGAGGCGCTTATGAAAATGCCTTCTGGTGGAAGGGTGTGGTTCCCAAACAAACGGAGAAGGAGGGCGTTATTTGAGTAAAAATAAATTATTGTTAGATACAGTCAAGTTCATTCATATTAAGGCTGTATCCCACTCAATCAGTGGATTACAGTTTAATTATCCCTTCCCTCCATCACCCTGGGCCCTCTTGGCCACCCTTCAGGTCAAGGGGATCATTATCTCAACGCATGTGTAGTCTATTTAAAGAATACTGGTTGGGAAGCTTTGCTCTAGGGTATGTAACTAGGAGTGACAATGCCAGGTTGTAGCATATTTTACAAAATTGTACTCCTACTAGCAGACATTTCCCTATGTCTTCTTAGAAACTTGATATTTTCAGATTCTTTTTTGTTGATTTAATGTGTGAAATGGTAAAGTATTATAACCTAAATCTGCATTTCCTTATTTACTAATGATAAACCTGAAAAACCAAACCCACTGTCGTTGAGTGATTATTTTAAACACTATTTTGCCATTGAAATTTGTCTAACTATACCTTTTAACCTTGCCTATTTTTCTATTGAGGTTTTCTTTCTTTTTTTATCATTGAGACACACTCACATATTCTGCCGACTAGTTTTTGTCAATTATATGCATTGTAAATATATTCTAATTTATGAC
Organism: Trichechus manatus latirostris; assembly: GCF_000243295.1. Taxonomy (NCBI): domain Eukaryota; kingdom Metazoa; phylum Chordata; class Mammalia; order Sirenia; family Trichechidae; genus Trichechus; species Trichechus manatus. Next base: position 5,668,365 of record NW_004444099.1, on the reverse strand, counting down.
TTATATATTTGCTGAGTTTAAGATGAGTTATCTCTTACAGAAGGAGCCCTGGTGGTGCAATAGTTAAGTACTAGGATACTAACCTAAAGATTGGCAATTGGAACTCACCCAGAAGCTCTGAGGGAGAAAGACCTGACTACCTGCTTCTGTAAAAATTACAGGCAAGAAAACTCTGTCACATGAGGTTTCTATGAGTCAAAAATCAACCTGACAACACCGAACAACAGCAATCTCTTGCAAAAAAAAATTTTTTTTTAAGGTACAATTTTATTTATACTGAAGAAGCATTGTAGTGAGGTGTATAAAAGCAGGGACTCTGGATCCAAACTGCTTAGATTTGAATCACTCTGCTTACTAACAACATAACCTTAACCATGTATTTTAACCTCTCTATGCCTCAGTTGTTTTTTTGTAATTTTTTTCATATTGTTGTGCTTTAAGTGAAAGTTTACAATTCAAGTTAGTCTCTCATACAAAAATTTATACATACGTTGTTATGTGACCCTAGTGGCACTCCCTATACTGTGACAGCACACTCTGCCTTTCCACCCCAGATTTCCTGTGTCCATTCGACAAGCTCCTGTCTCTGTCTGCCTTCTCATTTCGGCTCTGGACAGGAGCTGCCCATTTTATCTCATGTATCTACCGGAGCTAAGAAGCACACTCCTCACGAGTATCATTTTATGTTCCATAGTCCAGTCTCATCTTTGGAGAGTTGGCCTTGAGAATGATTTTAGTTTCGGGCTAACAGAGAGTCTGCGGGCCATGTCATCTGAGGTCCCTCCAATCTCAGTCAAACCATTAAGTCTGGTCTTTTTACTAGAATTTGAGTTCTGCATCCCACTTTTCTCCTGCTTTGTCAAGGACTCTGTGCTGTGTTCCCAGTCAGGGTGGTCATTGGTGGTAGCCAGGCACCATCCAGTTCTTCTGGTCTCAGGCTGATGGAGTCTCTGGTTTATGTGGCACTGTCTGTCTCTTGGACTAATATTTTCCTTGTGTCTTTGGTGTTCTTTATTCTCCTTTGCTCCAGGCGGATTGGGACCAATTGATGCATCTTAGATGGCCGCTCGCTAACTTTTAAGACCCCAGATGCCACTCACCAAAGCGGGGTGCAGAACATTTTCTTAATAAATTTTATTATGCCAAATGACCTAGATGTCCCCTGAAACCATGGTCCCCAGACCCCCAACTCTACTACTCTGTCCCTTGAAGTGTTTACTTGTATTCAGGAAACTTCTTAGCTTTTGGTTAGTCCAGTTGTGCTGACTTCCCCTGTAGTGTGTCTTGTCCTTCCCTTCACCTAACATAATTCTTGTCTACTATCTAGTTAGTGAATACCCTTCTCTCTCCCTCTCCACCCTCGTAACCATCAAAGAATGTTTTCTTCTGTATTTAAATCTTTTCTTGATTTCCTATAATAGTGGTCTTATACAATGTTTATACTTTTGAGACTGACTAAATTCACTCAGCCTAATACCTTCCAGATTCATCCATGTTATGAGATGTTTCATGGATTCATTGTTGTTCTTTGTCGTTGCATAGTATTCCCTTGTGTGAGTATACCATAATTTGTTTATCCATTCATCCATTGATGGGCATCTAGGTTGTTTCCATCTTTTTGCTATTGTGAACAGTGCTGCAATGAACATGAGGGTGCATATATCTATTCGTGTGATGGCTCTTATTTCTCTAGGATATATTCCAAGGAGTGG
>NW_004444099.1:5631990-5653442 GCF_000243295.1 Trichechus manatus latirostris | reverse complement strand
GTTGTCTTTGTGTAATTTCTAGTTGTGAATTTATTTTGGTATTTTGTTCCTGTATTATTTTGCTGAATTCTTCCAATTTTCTGTCTGTATTTTCCATGAATTTGTCTATTTTTTTCCTCATGTTTGTCAGCTTTTTGCCTTGGCTCTTGGAGAATTCTGAGTATTAGAGACTTGAATTACCTATCAGGTAGTTCTAATGCATTTTCTTACACTGGAAAGTCATCTGTTGTTTTATCTTGGAGGCCTACTGGAACCATCCTGTCCTGTTTTTGTAAATGTTTTGATATTGTCTGTTGTCTTCAGGGCATTCAGTATTTATTTTTCTCGTTTATTGATTGTAGATTTATTTGTTTCATCCCCTTTTTTTTTTAAAATTTGACTATGTCTGAGCTGGCAGACTGTGTGTTCTTTGTTGTTTGTTCATCTGTGGTCACAGTTATTTTCTCCTCCTTCCTCCAATTGGCAGGGTCACTGACTCTGATATGGTATGGCAGGGCAGGTCTAGCTGAAGAGCAGTTACTGGGATGGGTTGTTTTTGGCACTTATTACAGCCACCAGGGCCGGTCGGTGATCAGTGCAGGGCAAGATCCAGTAGGCAGTGCCTGTTCTGCTTGGTGGTGTGATGTTAAGTGCACGGTGCAGGTAGGCAGGATGTAGCAGGGAGATTGTTATCTGTGGAACTAAGATGGATATGGGAGTGAGGAGAGAGGATCAGGAGCCAAAAACATACAAACAAACAAAAAAGAATGCTAGGGGAGCTTGGTGTTGGAGTGGAGAGTTGAGAGACTATGAACTGGAGAAAAACAGAAAAGGGAAGAGGAAGAAAAGAAAGGAATGAATAAATAAAAATCAGAAAGGTTAAAGAACCGCAAAATTCCCAGGGATCCCATTGGTGGAGGTATGAGGTCTGGGGAAGTTGCTCTCAGGTGTTGCAGTACAGCCTGGTTAGAAGTTGTAGAGGTATACAACACCAGGTATTCAGGGAACAGAAAGAGAAGGAATATATAGAGAGATGAGAAACTGAGCAATGAAGAAAGACAAAAAGGGAAAAAGAGGGAAAAGAAAACAATACAAATTAAAATAAAAGGAACAAGAAAAGCCCCCCAAAAAGCAGAAAAAAAAACTGCTCTCATGGATCCTTCTGCACGTCTGTGCATGCCGAGGGGGTAGTCTCCTTGCCATGCAGCACCGCCTGGCCAGAAAGTGCTCCCAACTCAAGAAAAGGAAAAGAAAACAAACAAACAATTCAAAACAAATGAACAAAAGCCCCGGGATCCCACCAGCACAGCAGCCCAAACCGGGAAGCAGCTCCACACTCTAATGGAGCTCTGCAGCCCCTCAGGAAGAAGTAAAGATGGTGCATAGAGCCAGGTGTTTGAGTGAAATGAGGGGGAGGTGGTGAGAGGTAAGGAAGAAATCAAAAGAAGCAGAAAAAAAAAAAAGCAACACTGGCAGCCAACAAATGGCACTCAGAGAGCCAGCTAGTGCGGGCTGGTGGAATCCAAGCAGCCGGTGTTTCTCGGATAAGAGACTGTGTCTGTGGGAAGCAGAGGGGGCCAAGTGTAGTTGAAGAAGAGTAGGGAGTGGGAAAGTGTATATCACAAATTACCAGAGCTCTGCAACCTCTCAGAAAGAAGCAAAGATGGCGCACGGAGCCAGGTATTTGAGTGAAAAGAGGGGTAGGTGCTGAGAGGTAAGGAAGAAATCAAAAGAAGCAGAATAAAAAAAGCAACACCAGCAGCCAACAAATGGCACTCAGAGAGCCAGCTAGCGTGGGCTGGTGGAATCCAAGCAGCCGGTGTTTCTCGGACAAGTTATTGTGGCCGCGGGAAACAGAGGAGTCCGAGTGGGGGTGAAGAAGTGTGGGGGGTGGGAAAGCGTATATCGCAAATTATGGGTTGTTTTGTCTCCCACTGGCAGTTCCGTGAAGCTGCTTTCTCCTACCCCATGTTTGCTGGTCTCCGATAGGAGTCCAAGATGGCGGATCAGTGCCGCATTAGCTGGTAGGGACCTCTGCATGAATCTCTCCTTGCTCTCCATTCTCTGTCAGTTTTCTTACTCCATTTGGTGCTTGGCTGAGTTCTTTATCTCTTCATTTGATGTTTTAGGGTTTCAGGCTTGTTTTTTTCTCTGTTCAGCTTAGTTTTTTGGATCTTTGCTGTGGAGGGATTGTGTGGTGCTTCTGTCTAGAGTGCCATTTTTCCCTTTCTTCTTTTTTGATGTGTGCATCTATTACTATAAATTTTCCTCTGAGGACTGCCTTTGCTGTGTCCCAAGGTTTTGGTACGATGTGTTTTCATTCTTGTTTGATCCTAGGATTTTTTTGATTCCATCTCTGATTTCTTCTATTACCCAGTAATGTGTAAGCAGAGTGTTATTCAGTTTCCATGTAATTGATTTTTTTTCTTCGGTCTTCCTGTTGTTAATTTCTACTTTGATGGTGTTGTGGTCAGAGAAGATACTTTGTATTATCTCAACCTTTTGCATCTTGTTGAGGATTGTTCTGTGGCTTAAGATGTGGTTTATTCTGAGAAATTTCCATGTGCATTGGAAAAGAATGTGTATTTTGCAGCTGTTGTGAGTAGTGCTATCAATATGGCTATGAGGTCAAGTTGGCTGATTGTGCCTCAGTGTTTTAGTTTTAACTTATTTTTGTGACTTCCCTATCTGGGTTGATAGCTGGTTGATCTATCAGGTATTCTAGGATTGGGTTGTTATCTGATGTTATTGATTTTGTAACAGGAAGACTTCCTTTAGTATTTCTTGTAATTTTGGTTTGGTTTTTGCAAATTGGATAAAGTACTGTTCATCTGGAAATGCCCTAATTTTGCCATCATATTTGAGAGACAGTTGCGGGATGTGTAATTCTTGGCTGGCAATTTTTTTTCTTCAAGGCTTTATGTATGTCCTCCCATTGCCTTCTTGCCTGCATAGTTTTTGCTGAGCAGTCTAAGCTTAGTCTTACTGACTATCCTTTATAGATGACTTTTCACTTATCCGTAGCTGCTCTTAAAATTCTCTCTTTATCTTTTGTTTTGGCAAGTTTGATTATAATATGTCTTGGTGACTTTCTTTTGGGTTCTAGCTTATGTGAAGTTCAATGAGCATCTTGGATAGATATTTTCTCATCTTTTGTGATATCAGGGAAGTTTTCTGCTAACAAATTTTCAATAATTCTCTCTGTGTTTTCTGTTATCCCCCCTGTTCTGGTACTCCAATCACTCGTAGGTTATTCCTCTTGATAGAGTCCCACATAATTCTTAGGTTTTCTTCATTTTTTAAAAAATTCTTTTAACTGATTTTTCCTTAAATTTGTTGGTATCAAGTGCTTTATCTTCAGTCTCACTTATTCTAACTTCCATTGCCTCAGTTCTGCTCCCAAGTCTTTCTATTGAATTGTCTAATTCTGAAATTCTACTGTTAATCTTCTGGATTTCTGATAGCTGTCTCTCTATGAATTCTTTCAGCTTGTTAAAATTGTCATTTTGCTCTTCTATAATCTTCTTAAGTTCTTCTATTGCTTTGTCTGTGTGTTCTTTAGCTTGGTCTGCATTTTGCATGATCTCCTTCCTGATCACTTGAAGAGTTCTGTATGTTAATCTTTTGTATTCTGACTCCAGTAGTTCCAAAAAGTTCTCTTCCTTTGGAAAATTGCTTGATTCTTTGTTTTGGGAGCTTGTTGAAGCCATCATGGTTTGCCTCTTTATCTGATTTCATATTGACTGTTGTCTCTGAGCCATCAATAAGTTATTATATTTATTTATTTTATGTTAGCTTCCTGTGTCCTAGCTTGCTGTTTTGTTGAGTTTTGATATGCCCAAAAAGGCTGCTGGTGTGAGCTAGTTTGATTATTGGCAATTTTGATGCTCTAATGTCTGTCACCAGGTGGTTAGATCTGTTACTAGGTATGTGAGCCCAGGAGTCTGTTTACTTTTCTTTTATGGATTCAGCTCAGGTGTCGAGGTAGTTGGTCACCAAATGTGTGAGGCAGGCTCTCACCTACAGTCCTAGATGGGCAGAGGTGATTGGAGTAGGCACAGGTATCTGGCTGCAGTAGAGGGTCATACGCTGATCAAGGCAGGGGCTGATGGTTGCCCCTGAATGTCTGGGAGGAAAGTGTGTCCCTTTTCCCTAGAGCACGTAGGTGCGTGGGTTTTGCAGCTGGACTACGGGCCCCCAGTGCTGTTGGCTGTAAAGACTGGCAGGCATCATTTATTCTTGGACCCCTGTTGGGCCTGGCTAGGTTGTGTGGGTGTAGCCACCAGTCTTCAGGACCCTGATGTACCTACTTAATGGGCAGAGTGGTATCAAATGTCACAAATCTGCCACTCCACAATTTAGCTGATACAGTTGAAGTTAGGCTTCAGGTATATACCCTGTTGTACTGTGCTAATTAGGGCCTACACTGTTGAAACTGGTCCACACTGGTCTATGTAGGGGTGAGGGGCATTCAAAGACCATGGACCCCTTATGCCTGTGCCTAGGCAAAGGAGCTGTGCCTAACCTGAGTTCCCAGCTTAAGGGAGCTGTCAGATTATTTTTTCCTTATTGTTAATTTGTTCCCTCTCCAAGACCGGGAGAATGGCTCAGGGCACATGACAAATCCTACTTCCAGCCCAAGGGACACTGCAATCACTGAAGCTGGGCCAAGACCCAGTGCAGATCAGGGAGGGGGCAGGTAAATGGGAGAGAGGTTTTTCCCAAAGGGGATGTTTTTGGATCCATGTGATAAGTTAGACGCATGTACTTATCTTTTGCCAATTGAGCACCTCTTTTCACTGGTTCTGGAGGCGTGAGGAGACTCTCTGCAGCTGGGTCTCTTCCAATGTGGAAAATGCTCCTGAGTGCCACTGCTTGCCTCACCTCACATACCAGCCGATCTGGCCTGAAGGATGCCAGCTCCTGCTAGGTCAGGTCTGGCAACTCCTTGCTGCTTCTGAACCATCTCTCCCTCCCCCTGCTGCTCAGTCCGAGTCCTCAACTTTACCTTTGATATTCAGGGCTCCTAGATTGTCATATATAATCGATTCACTTGTTCTTTTGGGTCTTTGTTGTAAGAGGGACCACAGGAAGTGTCTGATACTTTGCCATCTTGGTCTTTCCCCTAATTTAATTTTTTAAATAATTTTATTTTATTCAGCATTTAATGTAGTAATGGAGAGTGGAGAAGTGATGAAAGGAGATCTGTTACCTTGGTCTACCATGTTGCTGAAATGAGACATTTTTTTTTTCTTCTTCTTCTTACCTTTTTATTACTTTCTCCAGTGTAATCAAAGGTTTTTTTTTTTTTTTTTTAGGCTAGGTGTGTTCTATATTTATTTGGAAATCAGACCCCTTAATCAACAAATTAATTTTGTGGCATCAAAGTCATCATGGATTATACTAGGTTGAATCTTATGAAATTGTCATTTTTAAGTCAAAGAAGTTGAATAGCAGCAATTTCATATAGTTCATCATAAGTTTCATTAAGAACTTTTCAGGTGATTAATTTTCTCAGAAATGAATTTGATAGATATTATTTAGCCAACTGTAAGATGATGGCAATTTATATAACTGATTACCTTTTCCTACAAGTCTGCTCAGCTAAGGGAGTTTCATCATCAGTCGTTCAGATTCCACACATTGCACTAATGTAATTTTCCTAAAGAAAAGTTGTGACTCAGTCACAAACTAATCAACAGTGCTTAGTGGATATCCATTGCCAAGGTAGAGTAGTCTAAATTCATCAAAATGTTACTCCAATCTTCTCATGATCTTTTCCAAATCAAATCTGTTCTTCAACCTCGTTCCCTCCCAAACATACCGTGGGCCTCACAAAAATACTCACAGTGTCTTGAATAACATCTGTAAATTCTCTTTTCTCAATATTTGTTCAAACTAGTCCTCCTTAATGTACCTCTCTACCATAGTCCTCTATGTTTCTATAAAACTCCTCCCAAACCATTAAGGGCCAGCTCCAATGCTATTTCTTCTTTATATCCTAAAGCATAATCAATGACTGGTTTTTCTGTATTCCCATAGTTCATTGTCCATATATTTATCACTTTTCACATCTTTGTCTTTCTACATTTATCTTGACATTGAGTATATTAACTTCTTGAAAGAAGAAATCATTCTTTCATTCATGTTTTTGCATACAATAGGCACTTAGTAAATGCGGCAGAATTGATTGAATTAAGCAGTACATTTTAAACAATGAATATCATGTTTAAGGAAATGTTAAAATATTTCCAATTGTAATATTGAAAAACAAGTCAACATGTTAAGATATAACCTAGATTATAGTTTGAGAAATAAACAATTAGATTAAAACAATGGATTCATCTGACCCAAACAATACTTTTTTCTTCTTTTATTTTATCTTTTTAAATTAATACTTTAGAAAGTTTGAAGTGCTTTTGAAAGTTGTTTTTTTAACTAAGTAAGATTTACATAAAAAAACAGTTATTTGGAAAAGCCATTCATTGCCTTTTGGCACCTAACTAATCACATGTTTTGTAAATAGTTGCTTATTCCCCCTTGTTTCTTGAATTCAATATAGTATTGCATTGAAAACAAAACTGTTCATTTTTTTCATTATTATTATGCATTAAAACTGTTCCTTTTTTTCATTATTATTGTGCATTAAAGCTGTTCCTTTTAATTGAATAGTCACTGTCTTAGGCTGGGTTCTCTAGAGGAGCAAAACCAGTGAAGTGTATATATAAATATATATAAAACCAAAAAACAAACCCTTTGCCATCAAGTTGATTCTGACTCATAGAAACCCTACAGGACAGGGTAGAACTGCTCCATAGGGTTTCCAAGGAGCGGTTGGTGGATTTGAACTGCCAACCTTTTGGTTAGTAGCTATAGCTCTTAACCGCTGTGCCATCAGGGATCTATAAATATATGTAGAGAGATTTATTTCAAGGAAATGGCTCACACAGTTGTGGAGGCTGGCAAGTCCCAAATCTATGGGTCAGGCATCAGGTTGGGGGTTTCTCCTGACTCATGTCATTGCAGGGGCTGATGAACCAAAAGGCAGCAAGTCAAGCAGAAGACTGCTGGCTCACAGGATTATGGGAGCTGGTGAATCCCAAAATCTGCAAGTCAGGCAGCAGGCTTCTGGCTCACTTCTCAAGAACCGAAAGTCAGAGGAAGACAAGTCAGATGCAGGATCCACAGGGGGAGCTTTGCTAGAACATCCACTTATATTGGACACAGGCCACACCTCCAAGGAATTTCCCCTTTCAACTGATTGGCTGCTCACATCAGATCACACAATGGAGGATGATTACACAATATCTGCCAAACCACTGAGAATCATGGCCTAGCCAAGGTGACACATAACCTTAACCATCACAGCCACAAAGGATCAAAATCACCAGGCACCTAAAAAGCCTTACCTTTCTTTTGTTCTTCTCTGAGTTATATTGCACTTTCAGAAACCTCACCATGGTTACTTGACATTTCCTGACTAATCCCTAATTATAGATTTATAAGAACATTAAAAGCCCAGATGAAATACATCCTTCTTTTATAACAATAAGAATCAAATGGTACTTCCTTATATTGCCTCTGTAAACCAAGGTAAGGCTGATGTTACAGATTTCTGCATTTGAACGCAGGCCTTGTTGTCACAGATCTTTTCATTGCATATTTGCACCTCTGATTTTAGAAGTTGGCTTTATGTTTTGGCCTTTCTTTGTAATGAAATTCTGAATACATTCATTGCACATTAATCCACTTTTTTTTTATTCTCAGAAAAAATGCAAATGTCAGTCTGTTAGTTCTTTGTGTGATGTTTGAAAAACTGTATGTCATGAGGCCTTTCTGCACTCTGTTGATTCCAAATTTTATGCTATTATTTCTTTCGTGAATTATGTTCCTTCGGCTTTGAACTCTTGGATTAGTTTTGGTTTCTAGCATTTTTTCCCCTTCTTTTCTGTAAATCTACATGCCTTATTATAGAAATCTACTTTTGTGGGAAGCATTTTTTTTAAAAATAATAGGACATATTTTCTCTTGCAGTAAGTTTTTTCCATTAGTTATTAACTTTCTTGTTCTCCTCACTAACGCCAAACTTTCAGTGTCAACCATTCGATCTCAACAATATAATCTACAAAACCTACAGAAAAGCTCAAAGCAATAGAAAATATGATGAATTCATAACTATATTTCTAGCTCTGGGCTGGAAACACCATGAGAAATAGAAAAACCCTCCTTATGCTAAGCCAGGAGGGCAGTGGTTGTTCAGTGCAAGAGATACCACTGTCTGTCAGTGCAGTCTTGCATATTGCTGTGATGCTGAACAGGTTTCAGAAGCACTTTCAGACTAACACAGTCTAAGAAGAAAGTCCTGGCTATCAACTTCTGAAAATCAGCCAGTGAAAACCCTATGGATCACAATGGTCCAATTCCATTGTGCACAGAGTTGTTATGAGTCAGGGGCCGACTCAATGGCAACTAACAATAACAATAGGCTAAGCCATGCTGTTTCCTTTTTTTACAGTTTGTGAGCATGCTTGGAATACTCTATCCTGTTCTCCACTCCATTTCTCACCTACACACCCTGAACAACTCATAGCAGATGGTAACACCTCCTGGAAACTATTTGGTAAACTCTACCTCTGGACTATATTGGATTTCCCCTCTTCCGTATTTTCCTAATACTTTGCTTTGTAGATCTATAATGACCCTTTAAGACTCTGGCTTCATCTTAATTATCTTAGTTTCCTCTGATTATGGCCCAGTATTGGGTGATAGCAGAATAAGTATGTTTTCACAAAACCTTGCATTCCGCAAAATCATGCATTAAAAATAACAGAGCTAATGTGAAAATGAGAGCTGGGCAGGCTATCCAATACCAATGTAGGTTTGTAATCCAAGAACAGATAAAAAAATCGTATGGGTTTGTAGAAGTCTGGTAATTAAGTTTTGCTTTTAAAATATTTAAAAAGTAGTATTAAAATTCCTAAATATAGAATTGTTATTAGTTGCCATAGAGTTGGCTCTAACTAATGGTGACCCTATGTAAAACATACCAAAGGTTACCTGGTCCTGTGCCATCTTCATGATCATTGGCATGTTTGAGTCCATTGTTGTGGTGTCTTCCGAACTACGGAGCTCATCTTCCAGCAACTATATTGGACGATATTATGTTGTGATCCATAGGGTTTTCACTGGCTAATTTTCAGAAGTAGTTTACCAGTTCTTTCTTCTTAAGCTGTCTTAGTCTGGAAGCTCTGCTGAAACTTGTTCACCATGTATGACCCCACTGATATTTGTAATATAGGTAGCATAATTTCCAAAAACACAGGAACATGCAAACCACTGTAGTATGACAAACTAACAGACGGGTGGTGGAATATATAGAACAGGCCTTAATAAAAATGAACTTTACTTTAAAAATAAAAGGCAAAATCATCTTGATGCAGGAGGTGTAAAGTGGATTTAAGACCACCAGTTATGAAAGCAAGAGACAAATAACAAAGAGCATGGAAAACAGAAGTGCAAACAGGAATAATGTCAGGTGAATGATCCTTGTGTACAAGACTATTTCTCCGTTCAACACCCAGCTGTGTTAGCAAGCTCAGCATTCATTTGAATATCTGAAATAACACAGATGAATCAACTTCACTTCTGCATTATACTGACATCATCCTTCTACTTATCAGTTATGTATAAACTAACCTGTACTACAGAAATATGTCTTATAGCATATTTAAAAAAGAATGAACTTCAATAAAAGCAAAGTTTTCGTGACAATATATTCCCTCAAATTTCTTCGTTGTGAAGTTTCCTACAAATTAATAAAGCTGGTATTTCAAGGACCATGGCAAATTTACTCACTCAATTGAATCTGCACTTCAAAGTAGTTACCATGAGAGCTTGGTACTTGTTCCAGAGATGAACAAAAGTTTGGAACCCTCCTTTAGGAAATGCTAAAATTTGTTGGAGTACAATGTTTCATAATATTCTGTTATGATCCCTTTTATTTCAGTTGGTTCTGTCATAATGTCACCCATCTAATTTCTTATTTTGGTCATTAGCATCTTCTCATTTCTTTCTTTGTCAATTTTATTGATCTTCTCAAAGAACTAACTTCTAGTCTTGTTGATTCTTTCTGTTGTTTTTCTGCTTTCTCTTGTTGTTAGGTGCCGCTGAGTAGGTTCCAACTCATAGCAACCCTATGTACAACAGAACAAAACACTACCCTTTCCTGAACCATCCTCACAATCATTGCTATGTTTGTGCCCATTGTTGCAGCCACTGTGTGAATCCTTCTCATTGAGAGTCTTCCTCTGTTTTCTATTTCCTTTATTTCTTGTCTGATTTTTATTATTTCCTTTCTTCTGCTAACTGTGGTCTTCTTTTGCTGCTCCTTTTCTATTTGTTCAAGTCGTCAGGTTAAGCTATTGATTTTGGCTCTTTCTTCTATTTTGATGTGTGCATCTAATGATACAAATTCTCCTCTGAGCACTGCTTTTGCTGTGTTCCAAAGGTTTTGGTATGTTGTGTTTTCATTCTCATTTGATTCTAATAATTTTTTAATTTCATTTTTATTTTCTTCTATTACCCAATAGTTTTTAAGTAAGGTGTTATTCAGAGTCCAAGTTTGTATTTATTTTTCTTTGTTCTTTCCTTTATTGATTTTTAGTTTTATAGTGTTATGGTCAGAGGAGATGCTTTGCATTATTTTGATGTCTTTGAATTTATTGAAGCTTGCTTTGTGGTTTAAAATATGGTGTATTCTGGAGAATGATCCATGTGCGTTGAAGAAGAATGTGTACTGTGCTGCTGTTGGGTAGTGTGTTCTGTATATGTCTATGAGGTTGAGTTGCTTGATTTTCCTTTAGAAAATAAGATCAACAGGTATTTAAAGAGTAGTTCCTGAATAATTAAGCAATGTTTAATGGTATTTTGTCCATTATTCTATTTGTAATGCATATCAATATGTTGGGAATATTTAATTTGAAATTGTTTCGATGAACCCAAGAACAGAATTGTGTCTCATATTCCAGTTTGTTGAGTTTCATGGGTTTTTTTTTTTTCTTTTAGTGCTTTTGAGCCCATTTCATTTATCATGGGCTCAGAAATAAGTTCAGCAGATAGAATGAACATCTGCACTGTGGTCAGAAAACTGCACAGCTGTCAGAAAATATGACAAAATCTTAAATCTGACAGCTGGAAGTTACCCCAAGAGATCAAATTTAGGCAGTTTAATTCAGCAAGCATTCTTGCGTACTTACCGTATGCTAGGCACCATGACAGACTCTGAAGACAAATGATAAATAAGATAGAACTTCTGTCCTCAAAGATCTCATAGGGTAAGTGACTTAACTGAAGTTTGAACCCAGGCTTTTTCGTTAATTGTGTTTGTGGACTTGGTTATCATTCTCTTAGCAAGAACAAGATTTTTCCCTATGTTGAATGAAAAGAAATGGCCAGATGTTTTTAGGATAAATATAACTTTGCATTTTTTTTTCTTTTTCATTTTTCATGTGTCTCTGGGAATGTAGCCAGGCAGAGTGGAAGGTGTTTGAGCAAGGGGACTCATATCACAGTCTCTGCTGGAGCAATGCCTGGGTCTGTGATATCAGGTAATTTGCTTACCTTTTGGATCCATAACTTTCTCACTTGTAAAATAAGAATTTGGACCAGGTTACCACCACGTTTCCTTTCAACTTAAACATCTAGGCCTCTGTTAATTTCATTAAAGATACAATTAGAATCAGTACATGGAAATTATATTCTGTAAGATCATAGGTGTTTAATCTGGTAGCCTTTTGGAAATATACAGCTTTACCAAATGCTTGAGACTGCAAAAATAAGGACTATAAAGTCAGGAAGGGGGTAAGTTTTTATAATATAAACTTAATGATGCAATGTACTGCAGGCTGTGTACATGGCTACTGCCTGGCTGAGTTTCATACTGACTGCCTATTTGTTATAACAAGTACATTATAGCTATACAATTTCAATCCTTAAATCCATAACCTAAGGCTTTTTTTTTCCTGTTTCTAAGCCAACATCATATCCATTTAATGACCTTAATTACATCCTTTGAAATAATCACAATTACTTAACCATTTGTTCTTGAAGTTCAGAAAAAAAAAAAAAAATTATTCCCCAAGTTGAGGCAATCCTTCAAATGCTTCCAAGACCAAGGTACTGCACTCAGTCATTTAAAACATAGTCAGCTGTCACTGACTTAAGTAGGTCCCTCAAAGGCCACAGTAGCTCATTTCTTGTCACTTTTTTTTAATCAGAAAAGAATAAAATTTCAGCTGTGTTAATTCCGAATTACATAGCTACACAATAGCTGTGTATATACAGATATAATTGTTAAGCTTGCCTGTGGAATCATATAGAAGCTTGAATTCCATAAAGTCAGTTTATGGAACATGGGTAAAAAAAATATTCCAATAATTTCACTGTTCTTCTGAGGATTTCAGTTATTTGCCAACATACACACTCCTGCATGTAGTATAAACATATATACACAAAATTTAAATACGTACTTACTCTGTTCCATAGATTGAAGTACTTCACATGAATTTAATATTCACAATCATTGTATGATAAATATATTATCGCTGTTATACATATTTTATAGATGAGGACACTGAAGGTTAAAGAATGTAAAGTGTTGGAGCTTGGATTTGAACCCAGGCAGCCTTATTCCATGGTCTAGGCACTTAACCTTCATGAATTGTCTGGCACTGAGTAGGTAATCAGATGAAGGCAGTTACTCACAGGTATTTATTTACCTAGTCTTTCATAAAAGCTGCTGATATTGGAACAACGTGCAATTATACCTATGATGGCTTGAGGTGGAATACCCATGCAAAGAGTTTATGTATCTACTGTTTAGGCAAAATCTACAAACCAGCCTGGATATTCCTGGGGTACAGATGGTTTCAAACTGAGTACCTGAAACAAGCAGACATGAAGAGTAGAGGCTGCTTTCCACCTCATTTTATACTGCCTCGTGGTGATGCCATCATTTGTGAGTACTTATGGAAAGCAGAAAAAAGTCAGGAGACGTAGATGATTCCAAGTTCAGTTTGGGACATTAACAGAAGTTCCCAAGCAATCTTAAGAGACTACCTTCTAAGTGTATAAAACACTGACTTAGGAAATACACCAAGTATCCAAGGGACACAATCCTTAGTTTCAAGCTAGGATAAACATAGATGTCATTGTGAAAAAGCAACACCATTGTGAAAAAATATAGATACATGAAAAATAGAAAAAACCTTAAGTAAAAGTTAAAGGTAACAATACAGGAGTTGATACAATTCACAAGTAATCGTCAGATGAATTGTATAATTAGAGAATCTCAAAGCAGAGGGAGATGGCCTTAGTAAGACACTGCAGGAAAATGTATACAAGTGGTATACATTAAGTCTAGTTTGGGTTTGAGAACTGGGGTTGTTTGTTTATGCAGCACACACTACCTTATCTAGACAAAGTAATTCATATACAACCGTTGAGTAGGAATCATGAAACTATCTTTAGACCTAGATTGGTCTCTAAAGTAACTCAGTGCAGTTGGACAATTTACTTGGTCTTCCTATCCTAAATGCAAAAGAGCTTGATTCAAACTGATCATCTCCAGAGTTCTTTCAGTTCTGAAATTATATCATTCTACCTAATGAGAATATGTGAAGAGGCTTATAAATAAAATTAAAGAGAAAGAATCTTCCCAACAGCTGTGTTTAAGAAATGCTCTTTCTCTTTTTGTAATCTTAGTAAAAGATTTTCTATTATAATTGCCATTATTTGGAGAAGATTTGTATTTGTTAGTAGTCCAAAATCTTTATAATAATAAGTGATCAAGGAGTTAAAAAATTGTCTTATTTGGTTCAATATATATTTCAGAGGAAATGTTTTGACTTCTGTTAGGAAAATGATCATTTGTTTAAAACGTATGCCTTGACTGAAAAATTTACTTTAGCTATATATGCCTATGAATGTTCCTCATTCAGTATTGGTTCTAAAATTCAAATAAATTCTATATTAAGTAAAGCTTAAATATATTTAAATAAAACTCATGCTAAACTTTACTCAGAATGAATGTGAAACTAGACTGTAATTTCCATGAGGGTGGTGTTATTTTTAAAATGTCTCATACATTGTAGGTACTCATTAAAAGGTATAATGATGAATGACATTAAGAGACCATATTATGAGATATAAATAGTCATTTCTGATTTTGTACATATTTATGTTCCTTTGAATCTAGAAAAATACAAAATTAAATATTAGTTGAGGTGTGAGTTAAAGTAGCATTTTTGTGATTCTAACATTAATTCATTAACTCATTTATTCATTCACTTGACAAATATTTATTGAGCCTACTATTGCTAGGCAATATGGTAAGTACTAAGAATACAAAAAGAGAATAAAACATGGAAAAAATTTTAGATTTAGAAAGGATTTGCTGAAAATTATTGTTATATTATTTAGAAAATATTATTTTTTATGAAAAAAAGCATTTACACAACAAAACTGATCATATACAATCATATTGAAATGCTCTTCTTAATATTTGCCTTAGATTAAACAATTAAGTGTTCTCAAACTCTGTGTGTATATTAATTAAAATATGCCAGGATCCATAATCCTTGCTGCCTAATTCGTAAGGAATCAATTGTTTATCACTAACATATACCTTCTACAATCACCATGATTTGAGCCCCTGCAATCCCTTTTTCCTTGGATACTAAGACTCATGATCATGTGAGAAATGGAATTCCAACTTTTTGATGATGTGAAGGAACATAGCTTAAGTGTAGAATAATTTATTGGCAAAGTAGCAATCAAATAACAGAAGCTAATACAAAATAATGTGAGTGGAAATTTTAAAAAATATTTGGGATTAGAGTTGTAATTATTGATCCATACATACAGTTATTTGTGTAATTACTGACATGATATTACTATAATTCTTTAAATTAAGCTGTTCATTATAAAAATGGCTCCATTACAAAATCAATAAAACTCAGCAAACATAAACCAGACTCTGCACCCTCTCAGCTTGTCTATGTTTATTCATATCTTTCTCTACTCTACATCTGTTGTTTTTTCTCTACCTTGAACAGCCTGCTCCAAGTCCCTTTCCCTGGTGCATTCTAACTAAATCCTTGCTAACTCTTTTGTGTGCTTTCTTTGATTGTCTATTCCTATTTTTACCAAGGCAAAGGGAGTGACTCCCTCCTTTCTGCTTAAGGTAGTATATTTCTTTTCTAAATTTCAGTTACAGCATATCACATTTAATTTTACGTATTTGTGACTCTTCTATCTTCACCACTCTGTTAAACTTTTATAGGAAGAAATATTGTTTTTATACCCCCAGCTGCTGAAACAATGTCCTGGTAGATGGTACATACTCAGAAATATTAATTATATAAAAGAATGATTGAACATCAATTCTCTTTCTCCTACGTATATAGCTATTGGCTTAAAAAGTTTCTTCTAACCCTAATCTGAATGTGAGCACCAGCTCTAGATAGAGCTAGAACCATCACCAGCTCCAGCACCATTGTCAGAAGCAGAACTCCCAGGTACCCAGTGCCAACTCCAGAATCAGAATGATCCCTAGAAAAGGCTCTAGCACTAGCTCCAACGCAGGAGACAGCATTATCACCTGCTCTAGCGCCACCTCCAGTACCAGCACCAGGGTTAGAGCCACTCTGAGAGCTGAAGTCACCTCCAGGACCAGCTCTAGCACCACCTACTGAGGTAGAGCCAGCTCCTGCACCAATACGAGAGCTAGATCTAGCACGAGCTACAGATCTACAGTCAATTTCATCACCAGCTTCTACAACAACATGAGAGGTAAAGTCAGCTCGGGAGCTAGAGCCAACCCCACTGTCAGCGCTAGCACCAGTTCTAGAGCTAAAGCCAGTGTCACTCTAGCATCAGTTTTAACACCAAATCCACAGCTATGACTACCTCTAGTACCAACTTCAGAGGTAGAACCAGCTTTAGCATCTCCTTCAGCACTAGCTCCTGAGCTACAGTCAGCGTTAGTTCCAGCATGAGAGTCTTCCTGTTCCTCACCTGTAAGGGCATCTCTTTGGTTTACGCATAGTTGTTTTCTTGCTTTTTGTGTACTTTATGGTGTCACTTATTCAAGTTTTAGGTTATATAAAATAAAATTATCCACTTCAAAGTGTAAAATTCTCAGTATCTTTAAGTACATTCACAATGTTGTTCAACTATCACCACTATCTAGTTCCAGAACATTTTCCATCACCCCAAGCAGATGTCCCATAGCCCTTAAGCAATCACTCCCCATTACTCCTTCCCTCGGCCAATCTGCTTTCTGTCTCTATAGATTTATATATTCTGATTTTTTCATCTAAATGGAATCATATAACATGTGGTCTTTTGTGTTTGGTTTCTTTCATTTAGCTTAATGTTTTTAAAGGAGTCCTTGGACGGCATAAATGGTTAAGCACTGGACTACTAACTGAAAGGCTGGCAATTCAAATTTACCAAGAGGCGCCTCAGGGGACAGATCTGGTGATCTGAAAACCCTATGGAGTGCAGTTCTACTCTGCACACACGGCAGTCAGAAAGGACTCCATGGCAACTAACAACAACGTTTTTGAAATCATCCACATTGCAGCATATATCAGTATTTATTGCTTTTTCATGGCTTTTCGTTATCCCACTATATGGATATATCATGTTTTGTTTATCCATTCATCTGTTGGCTTATTTCTCACCTCTTGCCTATTGTCTTAGTCATCTAGTGCTGCTATAACAGAAACACCACAAGCGGCTGGTTTTAACGCAGAGAAGTTTATTTCCTCACAGTCAAAGTAAGCTAAAAGTCCAAATTCAGGGCGTCAGCTCCAGGGGAAGGCTTTTTCTCTCTGTTGGCCTTCTTCTCTTCGGTGTTCCCCTGGACGAGGAGCTTCTCTGAGCAGGGACCCCGGTCCAAAGGACGAGCTCTGCTCCCGGCACTGCTTTCTTGATGGTATGAGGTTCCCAACTCTCTGCTTGCTTCCCTTTCCTTTTATCTCTTGAGAGATAAAAGGTGGTGCAGCCCATACCCCAGGGAAACTCCCTTTACATTGGATCAGGGATGTGACCTGGGTAGAGGTGGTGTTACAATCTCACCCTAATCCTCTTTAACATAAAATTACAATCACAAAATGGAGGCCAACCACACAATTCTGGGAATCATGGCCCAGCCAAAGTGATACACACATTTTTGGGGGGACATAATTCAAACCATGACACTTATTTTGATTAGTGCTATGAACATTAATGTACAGGCGTTTGAGTACCTGTTTTCAGTTTTTTAGACCTACACCTAGGAGTGGAATTACTGTAGCATATGATTATTCTATGTTTCACTTTGGAGAGGAACGCCAAAACTGTTTTGGGCTGAACCATTTTATACCTACTAGCAATGTACAAGTGTTCCAATTTTCCACATCTTGGCCAACGCTTGATATTTTCCTTTTTTTAAAAATTATAGTCATCCTAGTGGGTTTGAAGGAAGAAAGGTATGGCAATCTACTTCTGAAGTACCATCCAATGAAAACCCTATGGATCACACAGGTCTGACACCGTTGTTCATGGGATCACCATTAATCAGGGGTGACTCAACAGCAACTAATAACAACAGTGAACGTGAAATGGTATTTCATTGTGGCTTTGGTTTGCTTTTCTCTAATATCTAGTGGTGTTGAGCATCTTTCTGTGTGCTTGTCGGCCATATGTACATGCTTTGGAGAAATGTCTATTCAAGTCCTTTTCCCAATTTTTTAAAAAATTGGGTTGTCTTTTTATTTTGAGTTATGTGAGTTCCTTATATATTCGGATACTAGACCCTTATCAGATTTATAATTTTCAAATATTTCTACAATTCTTTGGGTTTCTTTTTCATGCTATCATAATGTCCTTTGATACACAAATGTTTTTTCATTTTGATTAAATCCATTTTGTCTATTGTTTTAGCTGTTGCTTGTGCTTCTGGTGTTATATTTAAGAAACCATTGTCAAATTCAAGGACATAAAGATTTCCACTGTGTTTTCTTCTACAAGTATTTTAGTTTTAACTTTTAAATTTCAGTCTTTGATTCATTTTTAGTTAATTTTTATATATGGTGTGAGGTAAAGGTCCACATTCACTCAATTGAATGTGAATATCCAGTTTTCCCAGCACTGTTTGTTGAAGAGACTGTTTTCTTCCTCTACTGAATGGTCTTGGCACCCTTGTTGAAAATCAATTGATAATAGATGTATGGATTTATTTTGGGACTCTCAAATCTATTCCATTGATCTATATGGGCTGATATTGTATTCTGCAATTTTGCTGATTTTGTTTATGAGCTCTAACAGGATTTTTTGTAGACTCTTTAGTACTTACTACATATCCATACTTCCTCCTTTCTGATTTGGATGGCTTTCATTTATTTTTATTCCTAATTGCTCTGGACAGAATTTCCAGTTCAATGTTGAACAGCTGTGTTGAAAGTAGGCATCCTTTTCTGGTTGCTGGTGTTATGGAAAGGCTTTCAGTATTTCACAATTGAGTATGACGTTAGCTGTCCTTTTTGCATATATGCCCTTTATCATGCTGGGAAAGTTCCCTTCTATTCCTAGTTTCTGATGAGCATTTTTCATGAAGGGGTGTTGGCTATTTTGAAATCTTTTTTTGTATCAATTTAGATGACCATGTGTTTTCCCCCCTTCTTTTTTCTAATGTGGTGTATTACACTGATTGATATCTGTATGTTGCACAACCCTTCTGTTTCTGAGATAAATTCCATCTATCATGACGTGTAATCCTTTTGACGTACTGATGGATTTGATTTGCTAGCATTTTGTTGAGGATTTTTGCATCTACATTAATAATGATCTGTAGTTCTCTTTTCTTGTGAGATCTTTATCTGGCTTGGTATCAGGGTAATAGGTCTTACAAAGTTATTAGAATGTTCCCTTCACTTCTATTTTTGGAGTTGTTCGAGAAGGATTAGTGTTAAATCTTTTTTAAACGTTCAATAGAACTACCAGTGTGGGCAACTGACCCTGGTCCTTTCTTTGTTGGGAGGCTATTGATTACTGGTTCAATCTCTTGTTATAGGTTCTATTATTTTCCTAGGACTTTGGTAACAAAGTACCACAAACTGGGTTTGTTAGAGCAACAGAAATTTATTATCTTATAGTTATGGAGGCTGGAAGCCCCAAATCAAGGTGCTGACTGGGCCATACTCTCTCTGAAGGCTCTAAGTGAAGATCTTTCCTTGCCTCTTGGTTCCTGGAAATCCTTGGAGTTCCTTAGGATGTACATGCATCACTGAAATCTCTGCCTCTGTTTTCACATGACAGAGACACACACATCTATGTCTTGGTCTCTTCTCGTTTTATAAAGAAAGATATCAGTCATATTAGATTGGGCCCATTCTACTCCAGTATGACCCCATCTTAATGAAATCACATTTGTGAAAACCCTATTTCCAAATAAGTTCACATATACAGATATGGGAGGTTGGAATTCCACGTTTTTTCGGGGGGGGGGGGGCCACTATTCAACCCATAGGACATTGTTAGTTCAGTGGTAAAATTCTTGCCTTCCATGTGGGAGGCTCAGGTTCAACTCCCAGCCAATACACCTCATGCACAGCCACCACCCATCTGTCAGTGGAGGCTTGGCATGATGCTGGACAGGTTTCAGTGGAGCTTCCAGACTAAGACAGACAAGGAAGAAATCAGCCATTAAAACCCCATGGATCACAGTGGTTCTATTCTCAACTGATCAGGGGGACAGCGCAATACTGGACACCATTTTTTCCGTTGCGCATGTGGTGGCCAAGGGTCAGGGCCCACCTGACAGCAGCTAACAGTAACAACCTAGACCTTGAAGCCCTAACCCCAGCCCCCTAAACCTAACCTAACCATGCAGAACCTCCTGGTGCTAAGTGTGTATGGAAACGTCCTCTCCCAGAACTTACCTGAGTGGCCCCAGGTTTGGCAAACAGCAGACAACAACCCTGGTTCAAATCCCAGTTGGGCAGCCCCTTGCTGACCTTCAGTGAGCTGGACTTTCCTGGCAGGCCCCTCCAATCAGGGACGATAGTAGTCCCTCCCTCATAGGCTGTTTTGAGAAACCAATTTAATTATTTGCACCTCTTCCTTGGTGCCTGGAATACAATAAGTGTCACATAAATGTTTAAATACACAACATGAGCATCAGTGCTCAGGGAGTGACACCCAGGGTTGTCAGGTGTCCCCTGGGGACTCCTCCCTGCTGTCACCTGGCCCACCCCACAAGGTATCTCCTCTGGGACTGGGAAGAAGATGGCCTGGCATCTGCCACTAGACTGGTTGACTCCTCCCTCCCCTCATCGTGGGCTGAACCTCAGGAGCCAGGTGGGGGTGGAAAAGGTGAATTAGGCCTCAGGGCCTCTAGCCCAAGGGCTGAAATCTGAGGTCATTTTCCTTACTGCCCTAGGGCAAACTGTTGGCCTTTGTTTCTGGCCAGAGTTAGGGAGGGATCTAAGGTCAATGCTTCCCCCTACTCTGGTCTGCAAACCGGCCCAACAGGTTGGGCCACGGTTATTGGAGAGCCCCTTTCACCAGCAGCCCTGGGTCAAGCCTTTCTCTCCAAACTCTTCAAGCTCTAGGCCTGATAGGAGGGGCAGCGGGATCCTTTCCACCCTCGAGGGTTCCCATTCCACCAACCCTGTGTGTCTCTAGCCAGAGGCAGCCTTCTGGGAGCCCATCAGGAATGCCAATTCCTGGGGAAGGGCGGGTCCCCATGGAGGTGATCGTGGCCGACCCCCGCGTGTATTATCCGGGGCTAGGCGGGTCAGGTGGGGAGGGGAATGCTCGAGTGGCCCTCTGCAGTGACTTTCTGCTGCCACCGGCTGGGGTTGCTGACTGGCACCCAGGTCCTTTATGATCCTTTATGGCACATAGGACATGCGTGGACACTGAGGCCTGAGAGTGTGCACAGAAAACCAAGCCACAGATGAGGCCATAGCGCAGATGTGGGGCGCGGGAGTGTCCTCCTGGTGCTCCACCCCAGGGAGCTTGCAGGAGTGGGGCGCTACACTCCCCCCCCTTCCTACACGCCTTCGCGGGGCCAGGCTTGTCCAACCTAAGAACAGGTCACCGCACCCCCAAACCAGTCGCCACGTCTTTTATTGACCAGGAAGCTCAGCACATCGAGCTACGCAAAGATCTACGTTGCTCCATGCTGCACTACATTAGTAGGCGACCGCAACTCTCCACCCTATCCCGGCACATCTTGGCCCGTGGCGGTAACAAGAACACTGTGTCCCACCCAACAGAGAGGAGGTGAGAATGGTGCTGTGGAGTGGCCCGAGGGGAGGCAGGAACCCGGAGAAGGCCCAGGTGTAGGGAGTGAGAAACTGGGCAGCATCAGATTCCCCAAGTGTGGGGAATAAAATGAGGGCGAGCTGAAGAATGCCCAGGTG
>NW_004444099.1:5621250-5631890 GCF_000243295.1 Trichechus manatus latirostris | reverse complement strand
GGGGAGGGCATGGGAGGGGAAGAGGAAGTGAGGGAGGTCAGGAAGAAGCTCAGATATGGGGAGTGAGGAGGTGTTAGGTGTCCTGAGAAGACCCAGGTGTGGAGAGTTAGGAAGTTGGGGTGGGGGGAGTGTCAGAAGGCTCATGGGTGCGGAGTTGATAATCAGAAAACTGTGAAATGGGGTATCTACAGTAGAATGGTAAGAGAAAGGGATTCTTCTGAGTATACATTTTGGAACATTAAGTATATTCAGTAATAAAAACAAATCAACAAGATTCGTAAAAAAAACATTTAAAATGGAATACAAAAATAAAGACATGGACTTAACTGTATTTCAAATTAATTCTATAATCACAAGAGAGAAATAAACACACAGAAAAGAACCAATCCATTGTATGTATACAATACATACAATTGAGTATTACTCAGCCATAAAGAGAAATGAAATCCTGATATGTGCTGCCACATAGATGAACCTTGAAAACATTATGCTGAGTGAAATAAGACAGTTACAAAAAGACACATATTGAATAACTGCAGTTATATGAAATACCTAGAATAGGCAAGTGTATAGAGACAGAAGTTTATTAGTAGTTACCAGGGACTGACAGGTGGGAGAGGAAAAGGAGAACACAATGCTTGGGGCACACTGAGCTTAGGGGACTCTTAAGGGTGATGGAAAAATCTGGGAATGGATAAAAGTAATGGTTGAGCAACATGATGAAATAATGCCACTAAACTGTGCATATGAGGAATGTTAAAATGGCAAATGTCTTGTTACATATATATTTACCACACACACACAAAAAGAACCAAGTAAATTAAAATACAAGTGGAAGACTACAATAACTGCAAATAATTCTTACATCTAGTTAGGTTAATTTTTTACAGTAGTATGATTGTAGCAATTATGAAATTATTTTGTGTGTATTATATATCTGAGCAGAGACCTGGTGGTGCAGTGGCTAAGAGCTCAGCCGCTAACCAAAAAGTCAGCAGTTCAAACCCACCAGCGGCTCCTCTGGGGCAGTTCTACTCTATCTATAGGGTGTCTATGAGTTGGAATCGACTTGACAGCAACAGCTTATATAACTGAGCACATCATTAAGTTCATTGATTATTGTTGAAACCTAGGGTTTTCTCTATTGGAGAAAGGAGATACGGATACTGACAGGAAGGAAAGGACAGTTCCCAGGGTGTTAGGTTAGAATTAGAGTTATCAGCATCAATTCATAATATGCATATATATTTGTTGTGGTGCGATGTTATATGACCTTTCAGGCTGTGGTCTTGTGACTCCTACACAATGATTGGGTACCCCCCAAAAAAAAACCTGTTGCCGTCAAGTCAATTCTGACTCATAGCAACCCTATAGGACAGAGTAGAACTGCCCCATAGGGTTTCCAAGGAGCACCTGGTGGATTCAAACTGTCGACCTTTTGGTTAGCAGCCGTAGCTCTTACCCACTATACCACTAGAGTTTCCAATGATTGGGTATGACTATGCAAATAAGGTGTTTGTGGCCTACCAAGAGGATCGGACCGCTTGATAACAATGCAAATAAGGTGCTAGAACCCCTGTGGGGGTGGGACCATGCAAATAAGGCATATGAAACCCTAACAAGGGGATTGGTCAATTTTGCATTCTGCTAGGCTTAAAAGAGAGCCAATCGAGGGCAAGGCCAAGATGGCAGAGTAGTCAGATGATCCATCTATATGCTGCCTACAAGAGACACCCATTAGACTTAAAGACACAAACTAAAACTCAAAAGATGGAAAAAAATATATCAAGCAAATAACACTCAAAAAAGAGCAGGAGTGGCAATATTAATCTCTGACAAAATAGACTTGAAAGTAAAATCTACCACAAAGGATAAAGAAGGACACTATATAATGATTAAGAGGACGATCCATCATGAACACATAACCATAATAAACATCTACACACCCAAAGACAGGGCTCCAAAATACATAAAACAAACTCTAACAGCATTGAAAAGAGAGATAGACAGCTCCACAGTAGTAGTAGGAGACTTCAACACACCACTTTCAGTGAAGGACGGAACATCCAGATAGAAGCTCAACAAAGACATGGAAGATCTAAAAGCTGCATTCAACCAACTTGATCTCATAGACATATACCAAACACTCCACCCAACAGCAGCCAAGTATACTTTCTTTTCCAATGCACATGGAACATTCTCCAGAATAGACTACATATTAGGCCATAAAGCAAGCCTTAACAAAATCCAAAGCATCGAAATATTACAAACCATCTTTTCTGACCAGAAAGCCATAAAAGTAGAAATCAATATCAGAAAAAGCAAGAAAAACAATCAAACACGTGGAAACCTTGCTAAAAAACTACTGGGTTATAGAAGAAATTTAGGATGGAATAAAGAAATTCATAGAATCAAACGAGAATGAAAACACGTCCTACCAGACCCTTTGGGACACAGCAAAAGTAGTGCTCAGAGGTCAGTTTATAGCAATAAATGCACACATCCAAAAAGAAGAAAGGGCCAAAATCAAAAGATTAACCCCACAACTGGAACAAATAGAAAGGGAAAAAGAAAAAAGGGCAAAAGAAGCCCTCGGGTGCCAGAATAAAGGACATAATAAGAATAGAGCAGAATTAAATGAAATAGAGAATAGAAAAACAATCAAAAGAGTTAAGAAGACCAAAAGCTGTTCTTTGAAAAGATCAACAAAGTTGATAAACCACTGGCCAAACTGACAATAGATAAACAGAAAAGGAAGCAAATAACCCGTATAAGAGATGAGATGGGTGATATCACAACCTACCCAACTGAAATTAAAAGAATTATAACAGAATACTACAAAAAGTTGTACTCTAACAAATTTGAAAACCTAGAGGAAATGGACAAATTTCTAGAAACTCACTACCTACCTAAACTAACACAAACAAGGTAGAACAACTAAATAAATGCATAACAAAAGAAGAGATTGAAAAGGTCATTTAAAAACTCCCAACAAAAAAAAGCATTTTTATTTCTCTTGGTTATTACTGTTGCAGAAAAACACTGAAAAGATATACAGTGTAAAGAGATACTAGTATACTACATTTACCTTCTACCTTGATTAATCATAATTGAAAATAAAAGTTCTATGCAGTCAATATCAACTTGTCTTTTAGGAAAAATGGCTCTTGGTTATTGTTCCTTTCTTCTTAAATGTTAAGATTTAAAAATGGTTTTCAATAAATAAAGATTTAACCATAACCCTTATGATTATGTGAGAATCATGAGTGATATGAGTTTCCTGAGTCTATTGAAATTATATCAAAAAATTATGTGCATATGTATATGTACATTTGTTGTGGTAAAAATATATAACAAAACATTTGCCAATTCAGCAATTTTTACATGTACAATTCAGTGACATTGATTGCTTTCATCATGTAAACAACCTAAATATATGCCTAGCAATATACTAAATTACTGCATGTATTTTTGTCTAGGTTATTCATCAACTGATGAATGAATAAGCAAAATATGGTATATACATACCGTGGATATAATTCAGTCATAGAGAGAAATGAAGTCCTGATACATGCTACATTTGGTTTTGGGAGAGGGGCCTAAGACTCACAGGTTTATGCTAATACATGGTGCACATTGAACTATTTCCTTGACTCTGTGACATTTCAAGTTTTAACTTTAAGGGAACTCAGTAGTTATGCAACTGGCTTATGAGGCATTGCATATACTATTTAAGCATGCTTTTTATCATTTCTAGATTTTTTATGTTCTCTGTTAAATTGAGAAGGAATCACTATCAGATATGAGGAAACTTGGTGGAGAACATGGAGATGGGTTTGTAAGGGAAGAGGAATAAAGGCAACATTCATTGAAAAGCATCTGCTATTGACCAGGTGTTACTGTAGGTACTATACATATGATGTATTATTTTAGTCCCACAACACTTGAGTGAAGTAAGGCCAAGAGAGTATTTTGCCAGAGACTCTGATGTTAGAAATGCTGAACATTGTCGAGCGCAAATTCAAGCCTAGGTATATCTAGGTCCAAAACCTGTGTATTCTTTCTGCCACACCATATTGCCTCCATTGGAGGTTAAAATCTTTTCCTCCAAATCTGTGATTGGAACAGATATATTTGGAGTAGTTTTACAGATCTAAAGCACATATATTTATTTAAAGAATAATCAAAATTGAATGCTCAAGAATCCTTCACTAACTTCAAGAAACAGAATTTTTATTAGCGCCTTAGAAGCCAGATGTGTTCCTGCCTCCTACCACAGCCTCATCCATGTGCACCAGAATTAACCACTATCGTGGTTTTGTGTTAATTATTTTCTAGCTTTTCTTATAGCTCTGCTATCTCTGTATATATATCCCTAAATCAAATTTTCTTCTTTTAAAAATTTAGATAATAGAATCTTCTGTACAGAGACTTACATGATTGCTTATGTTGTTAAACATTTTTTTCCTAGTCTTATGCATGTTGATACTTATAGAGCATGCCTTATTATTGCTGTAGAGTATTTCATTGTATAAATTATGGTAGACAACATTTAGCCATTTTCTTGCCTATGGATGTTTGTGGTATTTGGGGGATATTTCTATTACAGAGCTGCTATAAATATTATTTTATGTTTCTTGGTATACATATGCAACAGTATGTTTAGGGTATGTACATAGGGTTATAATTTCTGGATTTTAGGGGGTGTATCTTCAACCTCACTAAAAAAAAACCCATTGCTGTTGAGTTGATTCTGACTCATAGCGACCCTATAGGACAGAGTAGAACTGCCCCATAAGGTTTCCAAGGAGCACCTAGTGAATTCGAACTGCTTACCATTTGGTTAGCAGTTGAACTCTTAACCACTACGGCACCAGGGTTTCCCAATCTCACTAGGTAATAGAAAATAGATTTCATTAAGTTATTCATTGACTGTAAGTTCATAAGACAATCCAAAGTTCTATATTCTCCACAACACTAGATATTATTGATTTTTTTTAAAGTTAGTCAAACGGTAGTTGTGCGATGATACTTCAATATAGTTTTAATTTGCATGTCCTTGATTACTAATGAGCCTTTAGCATCTTTTCGTGTTTATCTGTTATTCTATGAAATACCTGTCTATGTCTTTTGCCCTTTCCTTCCTAATGGATTGTCTTTCTCTAATTAAATTTTAAGAATCATTTTCTATATTCTGGATCCTAATCCTTAGATTAATAGGCGTTGCAAACAATTTCTCTCAGTTTGGGGCGTATCTTTTCATTTTATAGTATCTTGTTATGAACAGATAAATCTGATTTTAATGTAGTTGAATCTATTAATCTTTCTCCTATGGTTTGCAAGAATCAAGTTTTATTTTTTTAAAGAAAACTCCCTCTTTCTCCAAATTATAGAGCTTTTAGTTTTTTCATGTTTTCCCTTTCAAATTTAAATGTAAAATCCATGTGAAGTTGCTTTTGAGGTACAATGTTTTCTACATACAGAACTTATTATTTCAGCACCATTTACTGAATAGCCCATCTTTTCCTCATTAAAAGAAATTCTATATTTGTTTGAGTTAGTTTGTGACCCCTCTATATTGTTCCATTCATCTATTTGCCTATTTCTGCACAGATACTCCACTATTTATTGTAGCTTTATAATAAATCTTGATAAATGGCATAGCCTTTTTGCCAAATTATTGTTCAGAAATTATTGATTATTCTTGGACTTTACACTCCCATATACGTTTTCAATCCATTTGTCAAAACAGGACCATTTTTGCTTTTTACTCCCAAGAAATAACTTTGAGGTTATTTTGGTTATAGGTTAGTCATTTTACTTCCTAGCCAGTCAGTTTTCTTTTCTGTAAAATTGCATAATATGCTATACTTACTTCGCAGAACTTATGTGAGAATCAAGTAAAATATATGTAAAACTCAAAATATATAATTATCATGTGAAGCACTATGGACACTGTTGCTGCAAGAATTGTTATGTATCTTTTTTTATTTTTTGAGTTATTAGTATATTTGCCTGTCGCCCTCCCAACCCTACCCCTCCGTGCCCAAACAATTGATACAGATATGCCGCAATTTTAATATCAATGGAAGGCCTGCTAGAGCTCATTCGTGCCCGTATAAATCTACCATGATTTTTCTCTATTTGTTTCATAAGAAACTGTCTTTTTAGTTCATGGATTTAAACTAATCCTCACACTTAAAAAAAGTAAGAAACTCTGAAGAAGTCTGTAAGTTTTCAATTCAGGGATCAGTAGAGAATAACTTGCTTCTTAGTAAGAATGAGAGGTTTAATTAGCATAGTTTTGGTATATGGTTTGGAAATTATACAAGATTTAGATTCAAACTTAGAGATGATAAATGAACTGCCTGACTTTGGCTAATTTGCTTAATGCTTTTGAGTGCCAGTTTCCTCATATATAAAACAAGGACTGTAATAATAAAAACCTCACTTTATCGTGAGAGATAAGTGGCCCAGGGCAGTTTCCTTTTGAAAGAAATCTGACAAACTTGTTTATAGAACAAATAATCTTTTTGTAATCCAGATAAATCCACACAATTGGAAAGTGTAAACTAAAATTTTTGAATTACCATCTTATGATGATTCAGTTATTTACTCATTCTAAAACAGCGTTGAATCTAGGGAAGTGGGAAATATTTCAGTTTCTGTGTAAAACAGGAAAAAAGAATCAACTGAAGCATTAAAAGAATCTCATGAGAACATAAAACTAACAAATAATTAGCTACTCATCTGCGAAACCACTCGCGTTATGAGTATTAGGATTCATCGTATTTTCATTTGGAAATTACATTTTTGCCCTTTCATTGAGGAAGGTTATGAACACTATAAAACCAAAAACCAAACCCGCTGCCGTTGAGTCGATTCCAACTCAAAGAGACCCTATAGCGGCCTTATAAGTGAACACTATAAGTTCTTCAATTTAAGAAGCAAGAAAGGCCATTGCTTTGAAAAGTAAATGAACAAATCAATAAATGTTTTCTATTTAGTATAAGAATATATGAATTGGAAGGGAGGTAAGAGAAAGTATAAAAGTATAAATTCCCTCATCTTTCATAACAGAGTCAATCAATATTGTCTAAAATTGAAATATGGATTTAAAAAAATGACTTCAGCTTCTTAAACATTATCACTTCAACTAGGGGAACTGGTTAGAAAACAATATTTCTGTGGTAAATGTCCTTTATCTGAAAATTTGTGATTTTTACAGATTCTTTTCTTTATTTTAGACTATTATTTTCAAGTTTAATAACACTTATACATTAAAAGAACACAAATTTACTTTTTTGACATTAATAATTTCTAACCACAAGGAATAAATTCACACAAGCCTAACAACAACAATGAAAATATTATACATTTCTCTTGAACTCTTGGAAATCTGCTAGAGAAAGAATAAAGAAAACAGGATATTGAATCTCGATATTTTTCTAAGTCTTTTTGGAATATGTAATGCTCTAATGTAGCTGAGTCACTGTGAAACTCTATTATTTCTAATTTCTTCGGCTGCTAAATGGCTCATGGCTTAAAACGTGTAAAGCATAGTACTTGGGATTGAGTAAGGGCTTAATAAATGGTAGAAGTCCCTGGGAAGTGCAGTTAAGCTCTGGACTATTAACCGACAGGTTGGTTGTTCCAACCCAGGCTGAGGCACCTCAGAAGACAGGCCTGGCAATGTGCTTCTGAAAGGTCACAGCCTTGAAACCCAATGGAGCCGTTCTGCTTTGCACACATGGAATTGTCATGAGTTGGAATCAACTCCAAGGCAACTAACAACAACAGTTATCATTACATTTTAGGTTGTAGTTTAACTTGTAAGAAAGGCAAATTTTTTTGTAAAATATCCAGATAACCTGACCAAAAATTAGGATAGTTCATGAGAAAATATCCTGATTTTTTTTTTTTTTCCTGATTTAGTGATTAACTTCCTTCTAGTAAGGGAAGAGTGTTCAAGTGTATAAATCCTCAGAAAAAACTAAGTTTGAATGTGTCATTCTCTGGTTTGTTCTCTTGGAATAGCTGGAGTGACAATTAGAAATTTAAGAGACTGAGATGATAATAGTGAGCTTTTAAGAAATGTTGGTGAGTGGAGGACAATTAACTTTTATAAACCAGAAAATTTATGTTTCTTTCAATCATATTATTTTCTGCCCTTTGCTCTAATGCTTAGTTTCCATAAAAATAAACAGAATGTTCATCTTACAAGTAAAACTGGCAAAGCACGTGCAGTTCCCATGTTGCCAATTGCCTATTTAAATCAACTTTATTGAAGTATAATTTACATACAGCAAAATGCAACCGTTTGATAAGTTCAATGAGATTTGATAAATAGATATATTTGCGTACTCACCATCACAGTCAAGACAGACAATATTGCCATCATCTCTTTCCAGTCACTCTCCCTCTATCTCCCTCCAGCTCCATTATCTGCTTTATATAACTAGATATTTGATTTGACTTTTCTAAAATGTTTTGTAAATGGAATCATACAGTTTGTATTCTTATTAGTCTGACTCATTTTGCTCTCGGTGATGTTTTTGCAATTCATCCACATTGTTGAGTATTTCAGTAGCTTGTTCTTTTCACTGCCAATTAATACCCGTAGGGTTGCTATGAGTTGGAATGTACTCAACAGCAATGGGTTTGGTTTGGTTATTTGGGTTGTATGGATGTTGCTGTTGTTAGGTGCCCTCGAGTCGATTTCAGCGTATACCGACCCTATATACAACAGAACGAAACACTGCCTGGTCCTGCACCATTCTCACAATCGTTGCTATATTTGAACATATTTTTGCAGCCACTGTGTCAATCCATCTCATTGAAGGTCTTCCTCTTTTTCGCTGAGCGTCTGTTTTACCAAGCATGATATCCTTCTCCAGGAACTGGTCCCTTCTGATAACATGTCCAAAGTACATGAGATGAACTCTTGTCATACTTGCTTCAAAGGTGCATACTGGCTGTACTTCTTCCAAGACAGATTTGTTCGTCCTCCTGGCAGTCCATGGTATATTCAATATTCTTTGCCAACACCATAATTCAAAGGTGTCAATTCTTTTTCCTTATTCATTATCCAGTTTTCCTATGCATGTGAGGGAATTAAAAAGACCATGGCTTGAGTCAGGAGCACCTTAGTCCTTAAAGTGACATCTTTGTTTCGAATACTTTGTTGTTGTTTTTGTTATTAGGTGCCATTGAGTTGTTTCTGACTTATAGAGACCCTGTGTACAACAGAACGAATCACTGCCTGGTCCTGAGCCATCCTCACGATCGTTGTTATGCCTGAACCAATTGTTGCAGCCACTGTGTCAATCCATCTCATGGAGATCGTCTTTTTTGCTGACCTTCCACTTTACCAAGCATGATGTCCTTTTCCAGTGACTGGTCCTTGCTAATAACGTGTCCAAAGTATGTGAGACGTAGTCTCCCCAACCTTGCTTCTAACGAACATTCTGGCAGTATGTGAACATTTTAAAGAGGACTTTTGCAGCAGGTTTACCCTATGCAATACTTAGTTTTATTTCTTGACTACTGCTTCCGTGGGAGTTGATTGTAGTTCCAAGTAAGATGAAATCCTTGACAACTTCAATATTTTCTCCATTTATCATGATGTTCCTAATTGGTACTGTTGTGAGGATTTTTGTTTTCTTTATGTTGAAATGCAATCCATACTGAAGGCTATAGTCATAGATCTTCATCAGTAAGTGCTTCAAGTCCTCTTCACTTTCAGCAAACAAGGTTGTGTCATCTGTGTATTGCAGGCTGATAATGAGTCTTCCTTCAATCCTGATGCACCATTCTTATTCATATAGTACAGCTTCTAGGGATATTTGCTCAGCATACAGGTTGAATAAGTATGGTGAAAGGATACAACCCTGACGCATACCTTTCCTGATTTTAAACCATGCAGTATCCCCTTGTTCTCTTCAAACGACTGATTATTTTTATTGTACTTTAGATGAAGGTTTACAGAACAAATAGTTTCTCATTAAACATTCAGTACACATATTGTTTTATGACAATGGTTAACAACCCCACGACATGTCAACACTGTCCCTTCTCAACCTCGTGTTCCCTATTACCAGCTTTCCTGTCCCCTCCTGCCTTCTAGTCCTTGTCCCTGGACTATTGTGCCCCATTACTCTAATCTTGTTTTATGGGGCTGTCTAATCTTTGGCTGAACGGTGAACCTTGGGAGTGACTTCATTACTGAGCTAAAAGGGTGTCCAGGGATCACACTCTGGGGGTTTCTCCACTCTCTGTCAAGCCAGTAAGTCTGGTCATTTTTTGTGAGTTAGAATTTTGCTCTACATTTTTCTCCAACTCTGTCCGGGACCCTCTGTTGTGATCCCAGTCAGAGCAGTCAGTGGTGGTAGCCAGGCACCATCTAATTGTACTGGACTCAGTCTGTTGGAGGCCATGGTAGTAGTGGTCCATTATTCCTTTGGACTAATCTTTTCCTTGTATCTTGTTTTCTTCATTCTCCCTTGCTCCTGAAGGGGTGAGACCAGTGGAGTATCTTAGATGGCTGCTCACAGGTTTTTAAGACTCCAGATGCTACTCACCAAGGTAGAATGTAGAACATTGTCTTTATAAACTGTGTTATGCCACCTGAGCTAGATGTT
>NW_004444099.1:5618764-5619938 GCF_000243295.1 Trichechus manatus latirostris | reverse complement strand
GTTGTAGAGGTGTTGGGTTTTCTTGTAGATTGTAGAGATTAGACCTTTGTCTGACTTGTACTGTCCAAAATTTTTTTCCCAGTGTGTAGGTTCTGTTTTTACTCTTTTGCTGAAGTCTTTTGATAAGCATAAGTATTGATTTTTAGAAGATCCCAGTTATCTAGATTATCTTTTGGGGTTTGTGCGTTGATGGTTATGGTTTGTATCCTGTTAATGCTGAGTATTAAGGCCTGTAGTGTTGGTCCTGTTTTTTCTTCTATGAACTTTATAGTTTTAGGCTTTACATTCAGGTCTTTGATCCATTTTGAAGTAGTTTTTGTGTACGGTGTGAGGTATGGGTCCTGTTTCATTTTTTTGCAGATGGATATCCACTTTTGCCAGCACCATTTGTTAAAAAGACTGTGTGTTCTCCATTTAATAGACTTTGGGCGCTTGTAGAAGATCAGTTGACAACAGCTGGATGGATTTACATCAGGATGCTCAATTCTGTTCCATTGGTCAATGTATCTGTCTTTGTGCTAGTACCAGGCTGTTTCGACTACCATAGCTGTATAGTAGGTTTTGATGTCAGGTAGTGTGAGTCCTCCTACTTTATTCTTCTTCAATAGTGCTTTACTTATTTGGGGCTTCTTCCCTTTCCACATAAAGTTAATTATTAGATTTTCCGTCTCTTTAAAGAATGTTGTTGGTATTTGGATTGGGATTGCATAGTATTTGTAAATTTCTTTTGGTAGAATTATCATTTTCTCAATGTTGAGTCTACCTATCCATGAGCATGGTATGTTTTTCCATTTATGTATATCCCTTTGGGCTTCTTGCAGTAGTGTTTTGTGGTTTTCATTGTATAGGTCTTTTACACCCTGGTTAGATTTATTCCTAAATATTTTATTTTTTTAGGGGCTATTATAAATGATATTGCTTTCCTGATTTCTTTTTCATCGTTCTCTTTATTGATATATAGGAATCCAATGGATTTTTGTATGTTTATTTTGTATCCTGCTACTCTGCTGAATCTTTCTATTAGTTCCAATAGTTTTCTCATGGAATCTTTAGGGTTTTCTATGTATAGTATCATATCATCTGCAAACAGGGACAGTTTTACTTCTTCATTACCAATTTGGATGCCCTTTATTTCTTTTTCTTGCCTTATTGCTCTAGCTAGAACTTCCAGCAC
>NW_004444099.1:5536377-5618122 GCF_000243295.1 Trichechus manatus latirostris | reverse complement strand
CTTGTTATGGGTCTGTTCAGATTTTCAACATCACTTTGTTGTAGTTTGGGTAGGCCGTGTGTTTCTAGAAATTTATCCATTTCCTCTAGGTTATCAAATCTGTTGCAGTATAGTTTTTCATAATATTCTGTTATGATCCTTTTTATTTCAGTTGGGTTTGTTGTAATGTCCCCCATTTCATTTCTTATTTGGGTTATTTCACCCTCTCCTGTTTTTCTGTTGTCAGTTTGGCCAATGATTTGTCGATTTTGCTGATCTTTTTAAAGAAGCAACTTTTGGTTTTGTTGATTCTTTCTACTGTTTTTCTATTGTCTATTTCATTTATTTCTGCTCTAATCTTTAGTATTTTCTTTCTTCTGGTGGCTCTGGGCTTCTTTTGCTGTTCTCTTTCTGTTTGTTTGAGTTTTATAGCTCATGATTTGATTTTGTCCCTTTCTTCTTTTTTGATGTGCATAACTATTGCTATAAATTGTCCTCTGAGGACTGCCTTTGCTGTGTCCCAAAGGTTTTGGTATGATGTATTTTCATTCTCATTTGATTCTAAAAATTTTTTGATTCCATCACTGATTTTTTCTATTACTCAGTGATTTGTAAACAGTGTGTTATTCATTTTCCATGTAATTGATTTTTTTTCTTTCTCTTTGTATTGTTAATTTCTACCTCGATGGCGCTGTGGTCAGAGAAGATACTTTGAATTATCTCAGCATTTTGGATCTTGTTGAGGATTGCTCTGTGGCCTAAGATGCGGTCTATTCTGGAGAAGGTTCCATGCACATTGGAAAAGAATGTGTACTTTGCAGTGGTTGGATGGAGTGTTCTATATATGTCTATGAGGTCAAGTTGACTGATTGTGCCCTTTAGGTCTTCTGTATCTTTGCTGAGTTTCTTCTTAGTTGTTCTGTCTTTTACTGAAAGTGGTGTGTTGAATTCACCTACTATTATTGTGGACTGTCAATTTCTCTTTTCAGTGCTGTTAGAGTTTGTTTTCTGTATTTTGGAGCCTTGTCATTGGGTGCGTAGTTTATTATGGTTATGTCTTCATAACGGATTGTCCCTTTAATCATTATATAGTGTCCTTCTTTGTCTTTTATGGTGGATTTTGTTTTAAAGTCTATTTTATCTGAGATTAGTATTGCCTTTCCTGCTCTTTTTTGTTAGTTGTTTACTTGATATATTTTTTTCCATCCTTTGATTTTTAATAAATTTATATCTTTGTTTCTAAGGTGTGTCTCTTGTAGACAGTATATTGATGGATCCTGTTTTTTTTATCCATGCTGTCACTCTGTGTCTCTTTATGGGTGCATTGAGTCCATTTACATTTAGTGTAATTATTGATAGGTGTGAGTTTATTGCTGTCATTTTGTAGTGACTTTTTTGTGGTGCTGATGTTTTCTTTGTTCCTCTTACTCTCCTGTGCTGAATTCCTTTTGTTTGTGGATTTTTTTCATTGCTTTTGTTTTTACTGAGGCTTTATGTTTTTTGTCTTTATTTGATGAGTAGGTTTGTTAACTTTCTTTGTGGTTACCTTGAAATTTACCCTTATCTTCCTAAGTTCGAAGCAGTCTATTATTACTTGGTATTGCCTTGCCTTCCTCTCCATTAGAAGGTTCTATACCTACACTGTTTATTCCCTCTTCTATTGTTCTGATGTTGTTATTTACAGATTAACTTCTCTGATTCCTTGTTGTATTTTTTTTCTTTTGGATAGTCCTTGAGAGTTCATTTCCTAAGTTGGTATCTGGGTAGTATGATCCTGCAACCTAGATTCAGCCTGTGAGGTGATGTTTTTGTTCTCAGATTGAAGGACTCCCTTTAATAATTCTTGTAAGTTTCGTTTGGTTTTTACATATTCCCTTAATTTCTGTTTATCTGGAAATGTCCTCATTTCACCAACATATTTGAACCAGAGTTTTGCAGGATGTATTATTCTTTGCTTGAAATTTTTTTCTTTTAAGGTTTTATATATGTCATCCCATTGCCTTCTTGGCTGCATGGTTTCTGCTGAATAATCTGAGCTTATCTTATTGTTTCTCCTCTGTATGTGACTTTTTGTTTTGCTTGACCTGCTCTCAGGATTCTTTGTTTGTCATTGGTTTTAGCGAGTATGATTATGATATGCCTTGGTGATTTTCCTTTGGAGTCTATCCTATATGGGATTTGTTGAGCTTCTTGGCTGGCCAGCTTTTCATCTTTCATGATATTGGGGAAGTTTTCTGTCAGCAGTTCTTCAATGAGCCTCTCTGTGTTTTCTGTTTTCTCCCTCTGTTCTGGAAATCCAATCACTCAAAAATTTTTGCTTTTGATTGTATCCCATGTAATTCTCAGGGTTTCTTTATTTTTCTTTGTTCTTTTTTCTGATTTTCCCTCAAACATTGTTTTATCCAAGTATTTATCTTCAATTTCACTGATCCTGTCTTCCACCGCTTCAAACCTCATCCTGAGTCCTTCTATGACATTGTCAATTTCTGAAATCTTGTTGTTTATCTCTTGGATTTCTAATTGTTGTTTTTTACGATTTCTCATTTTGAATTTATTTTAGCACTTTGTTCCTGCATTATTTTTCTGAATTCTTGCATTTTGTCTATATTTTCTGTGAATTTGTCTGCCTTTTCCATGAATTTGTCTATTTTTTCCTCATTTTTGTCTGCTTTTTGCTTCAACTCTTGGATAGCTCTGAATATTAGAGATTTGAATTCCCTATCAGGTAGTTCTAGTGCCTTTTCTTCTACTGGAAAGTCGTCTGGTGTTTTATTTTGGAAGCTTACTGGAACCATCCAGTACTGTTTTTGTAAATGTTTTGGTATTGTCTGCTGTCTTCAGGGCATTCCGTAGTTATTTTCCTCCTTTATTGATTGTAGATTTGTTTGTTTCATCCTGCTTTTTTGTTTTACTTTATGTCTGAACAGGCAGGCTGTGTGTTCTTTGTTGTTTGCTTGTCCGTGGGCACGATACTTTTCCCTTCCTTCTCCAATTGTCAGGGTCATTCACTGAGATATGGTACAGATGGGTAGGTGTAGCTGAAGAGGAGTTGCTGGGGTGGGTTGTTTGTGGCACATACTAGGGCCAACAGAGCGGGCTGGGAATCAGTGCAGGGCAGGTTCCAGTAGGCCGTGCCTGTTCTGCTTGGGGGTATGATGTTCAGTACATGGTGTAGGTTGGCAGGATGGATGGGGGAGATTGTGATGTATGGAGCTGAGATAGGTTTGGGAAAGAGGAGAGAGGAATAGGAGCCAAAAACATACAAACAAACAAAAAAGAGTCCTAAGAGAGTTTGCTGTTGGAGTGGAGAGGTGAGAGACTGAGAAACTGAGAAAAACAAAAAGGAGAAGAAGAAGAAAAAAATGAATAAATAAAAATTAGAAAGAAAAAGAAAAGAAAAGCCCTAGGGATCACACCAGTGTGGCTCTGAGGTTTAGGGAAGTGGCTCCCATGCTGCAAAGTACAGCCTGGCTAGAAGGGGTTAAAGGTGTCATTCGGTGCCAGGTATTCAGGATATAGGAAGAGAAGGTAAGTGTACAGAGATGAGAAACTGATTAATAAAGACAAAAAGGGAAAAAGAGAGAAAAGAAAACAAAACAAATTAAAAAAACAAAAACAAAAACAAACAAGAACCCCCCCCAAAAAAAAACCCCAAAAAGAAAGAAGAAAAAATGTTCTCAGGGATCCCTCTGCAAGTCTGTGCAAACAGAGGAGGTAGGTCTTAAGCTGTGCAGTACTGCTCGGCTAGAACAGGCTTCCAATTCAAGACAAGAAAAAGAAAACAAACAAACAAGTGGAGCAAAACAAACAAACAAAAGCCTCAGGATTCCACCAGTGTGACAGCATGGGCTGGGAAGCAGTTTCACATTTAAGCGATATTTCATAGCCTTTCAGGAAGAAGCAAAGATGGTGCATGGAGCCAGGTATTTGAGAGAAATGAGGGGAAGGTGGTTAGAGGTATGGAAGAAATCAAAAGAAGCAGAAAAAAACACCAGTAACCAACAAATGGCACTCAGGGAGCCGGCCACTGTGGGCAGGTGGAATCCAAGCAGCACTAGCATGAAGCTGGTGCTTCCTGGCCAAGAGACTGTGGCTGCAGGAAGCAGAGGAGGCCAAGTGGGGGTGAAGAAGGGTAGGGGGTGGGAAAGCATATATCGCTGGTTACTGGTTGTTCTGTCTCCTGCTGTAAGCTCCTTGAAGCTGCTTTCCCATACCCTCTGTTCACCGATCTCCAATAGGAGTGCAAAACGGCAGATCCGTGCTGCTTTAGCTGATAGGGGGCCTCTGCATGTATCTTTCGTCACTCTCTGTTCTCTGTCAGTTTCTTATTCCATTCAGTGCTTGACTGAGTTCTTTACCTCTTCATTTGATGCTTGGGGTTTCAGGATTGACGTTTTCTCTGTTTGGCTTAGTTTTTCGGATCTTTGCTGTGGAGGGATGGTGTGGTGCTTTTGTCTATAGAGCCATGTTGGCCAGAAGTCAGGTCCATTTCATTTTTGATGACTTCCAATTTTCCTTGTTTCATATGTCATGCATTCCATGTTCCAATTATTAATGAATATTTGCAGCTATTTCTTCTCATTCTGAGTATTGCCATAACAGCAAATGAAGTTTACAGAAGCTTGACTCCATCCATGTGATTAAGGTCGACTCTACTTTGAGGAGACAGCTCTTTCCCAGTCATATTCTGAGTGCCTTCCAACCTGAAGGGCTTATCTTCCATCACTATATCAGACAATGTCCTGCTGCTATTCATAAGGTTTTCACTGGCCAATTTTTTTCAGAAGTGGTCCACCCAGTCCTTCTTTCTAGTCTTTCTTAGTCTGGAAGCTCCTGTAAGACCTGTCCACCATGGGTGACCCTGCTGGTATTTGGATCACTGGTGCAATAGCTTCCAGCATCACAGCAACATGCAAGCCACAATAGTATGACGAACTGTTGGATGAGTGGTGGTTTGTGTGGACGTACAACACTTATTTTGTCTATTGACCTGATGATGGTGATCTGGGTTGTTTCTAGTTTTTGGCTGTTATGAGTAAAGGTACTATGAACTTCTATATGTCCTAGGAGTAGGGTGGGAGGAGACCTGGTGATTCAGAAAGGTCACAGCCTTGAAAATCCTATGGAGCAGTTCTATCTGCACTTATGTGGTCACCATGAGTCAGAATCAACTGGAAGGCAACTAAAAACAACAACAATAGGATGGATGGATTATTTGTTAAGTGAATATTTAACTTTTATAAAAGCAGCTAAATGTATTTCTGAAGTGGCAATAACATTTTACATTTCCATCAGTGACATACGAGAGATGCAGGTGCTCCATATCCTTACAAACACTTAGTACTGTCAGTATTTAATTTCACCCATGTATCATCTCATTTCATCGTGTTTTAATTTGAATTTCCCTGATTATGATTAGTTTCTTTTCATGTGCTCTTACCTTCCATTTAACTTATTTAATGTCTGTTGATACATTATCCTCATTTTTGTGGTACTTTGTCTTATCATTTTTTGTAAGAAATCTTTATGTATTCTGGATATAAGTTCTCTGTCAGATGTAATATATTTCTCCCAGTCTGTGAATTACATTTCATTTTATATACAGTAAAAATTTTTATGTCAGATTTTAAATTTTGATAAAGTTCAGTTCATCACTTTTAATTTTATGGTTTGTGATTTTTTTGTGTCCTATTTAAATTGTAACAATTTAGCCTATGTTATCATCTAGAAATTTAAACATTTTAGCTTTTATAGTTATTAGGTTTATGATCCTCTTGACTTAATTTCATGTATGGCACAAGATAAGGATCAAGGTTAATCGTTTTCCTCATGGATGTTAAGTTGTTCCAGTACAACTTTTCTTCATTGAGTTACCTTGGCTCCTAGGCTGAAAATCACTTAACCTCATATGTGATTTGTTTCTGAATTCTTTATTCTATTCCATTAATTTATATGTCTATCCTTATGCAAATACCTTCCTATTTTCAATACCATAGACTTAAGATAAATCTTGAAATCAAGTAATATAAATCCTCTACTGTGGTCATTTTTTTTCCAAATATTTTATTTAGCTCCTCTAGTTCATTTGAATGCCAATATAAATTGTAGAATCAGCTGGGTATGTTGTACAAAAATGCCTGTTGGGATGTTGACTAGGATTACGGTAAATCTATAGATACAATTTTTGGAAAGTTGGCAGTTGACATTTTAACATTGTTTTCTCACCCATAAACATGCCATATCATCACTTTTGTTTAGATTGCCTTTAGTTTATCTCAGCAGTGATTTATAGCTTTCAGTATATAGGTCTTGCTTGTATTTTGTTAAATTTATCACTATATTTGTATACTTTTTTTTTCAACATCAAATTATTCATTGCTAGGATGTACAATTACAATTGAATTTTTAATATGTAGTGTTCTACAGCCTTGCTAGTAAATAAATAAAAAATCAAATTCACAAAAAAGACCAGAGTTACTGGTCTGACAGAGACTGGAGGAATCCCTGAGACTATGGCCCTAAGACACCCTTCTGAACTGGAACTGAAGCAAGGCTGTAGAATACAGAAACAAATCACATATGAGGTTAAGTGATTTTCAGCCTAGGAGCCAAGGTAACTCAATGAAGAAAAGTTGTACTGGAACAACTTAACATCCATGAGGAAAGCCATTAACCTTGATCCTTACCTTGGTAAGCGGGATTATCTATCATATTATTTAACTTTTTTTTTTTACATCTCACTGAATTGCAAACATTTCACGTAAAATAAACGTGTTTATATTTAGTGTTTGTAGTTACTGTTCACTCACTTTGACATTTTATATGTAACGTCCTACCTTACGTCTTTATCTACTTTATCTACCACGCAGCAAAATAGACAGTAACTCTATAGTACATGTTGAAGTTACTCTCAATAACCTTAGAATGTGTTGAGCGCCTTTTAATTTTGGGGGCTTTGATCATTTGGGGGATGTGTATTATAATGCTGTTACTAGATCATTTCTCTTCCCTCTGTAAAAAAAAGAAATCTGGATAATAATATTTCCAAGAGTCCTAGTAAGTTTTGAACTGATGTTTAACACTAAAATATGTATAGCTAGCATGCTCCAAATGGCTTCTGTGGAAGTAGGGTAGGAGATTTTAGAATCAGTCAGTCTGCATTTTTGTACTGGTGTGCTCACACATTATTGCGTTAAGGGAATTTTATTTTAGTTTGATGCAATAATGAAATAATGAAATGAATTGAATAGAATCCTTCAAGACTCCTTAATGTGGGATTCATGTTTACGCCAAATTAATGACTATCACTATACATATTTCACCAAAACAGTATTTATTTTAGATTAAATTACCAAATGAAAGTTCTGGTTCTAATTATAATGTAATAAGTAATGATAGACCATTCTCCCACTGCACCAGCTTAAAGAAGAAAAATATAGAGATATTGCAAATCATATTTTTAAAAGGCATTTTATAGCTGTGGAAGTAACCAAATTAAATTAACCAAAATTCCACCGATGGAATATTATTTCCTATATGATCGATCTGTGTTGTTGTTGTTTGTTTTGTTTTTGGCTCATTTATGTCCCAGGCAGTTTTTATTTTTATTTATTTATTTATTTTTCTTTTCTTATTGTGCTTTAGGTGAAAGTTTACAGAGCAAATTAGTTTCCCATTAGATAGTTTGTACATAAAGTGTTCCATAACATTGGTTTCATTCCCCACAATGTTTCAGCACTCACCCATTTCCGCCTTAGTCTCCTCAGTTCCTTTTGCCTTGATTTTGTATCCCTTTCTGCCTTCTCGTGTTTGCTTTTGGGCAAATGTCACCCTTTTGATCTTACATAATTGATTGTTCTAAGAAGCACGTTCCTCTCATGTGCTGTTGTTTATTTTATGGACCTGTCTAAGGTTTGGCTGAAAGGTGGTCTCTGAGAATGGCTTCATAGATGGTAGATTACCTAAGATTTTATATCCATGTAATTTTGTTGTATATGAGTAAAGTTAGTTTCACTTTTTTGCCCAGTCTGTATAATTTTATGCCTCTCAATTATATTATTTCATGGGGTAGGGTTTGCATTGCCGTGTTTGATTAAAG
Source organism: Trichechus manatus latirostris (assembly GCF_000243295.1). NCBI lineage: Eukaryota > Metazoa > Chordata > Mammalia > Sirenia > Trichechidae > Trichechus > Trichechus manatus. The sequence goes on along the minus strand of NW_004444099.1, from coordinate 5,610,045 downwards.
TGGTTATTCTTAATCTAGGCAGAAAACATTGAGTATTTTAACATTAATTATGATATTTGCAATAGGTTTATCACAGATGCTCTTAATCAAGTTGAAAAATTACTTCCTGTATGTAGTTTGCTGAGAGTTTTTGTTGTGAGTAGGTGCTGAGTTTTGTGAAATAATTTTGCTGCATCTGTTGAGAAAATGTTTTCTTTTGTTCTATTAAAATAGCAAATTAAATCAATTTTTCAAATGTTAATCCAATCTTGCATTCTTTTCATAAATCTTACTTTTAATGATGTGTTATCCTGTTTATGTATTGCTGGTTTTGATTCAATGATATTTTGTTAAGTGTTTGATTGAAATCTATATGGGATACTCATTTATAATTTTCTTTTCTTGTAGTGTCTTTGTTTAGTTTTGGTAGAGTGCTACACTTGCCTCAGATAATGATCTGGGAAGTATGCCTTCCTCTTATGTTATCTGAAAAAGTTTATTTCAGGATGGTGCTTTTTTTTTTTTTTTAATAAAGGCTTGAAATAATTCAACTGCCATCAAGGCATTGAGTAGGCTTTATGGCAAGACTTTCATATATGAATACAATGTCTTTAATTGTTATAAAGCTGTTAGTGTGTCTTTTGTAACTTAGTTTTGGTAAATTGTGTTTTCAAGTAATTGGTTATATATATGTAAATATATATGTGTTTCACTCATAGCAATCTACTATCAAATAATATCCTACTGCTTCATATACAAGACCATTATAATATTCTACCTCCATTTCACACCTCCAATTCTTTGTGCTATTGTTTTCGGCCTTTTACTTCTACATCTGTTACAAATCCCACAATATATCATAATTATTTTTGCTTTAAATAATTCTCTTTTAATTATTTTTAATGAAAAAAAGATGTTTATATCATCACCCACATAATTACAATTCCCAGAATTCTTTATTTGTTTTTGTGAATCTACCTTTTTTCTCTCCTCTTTGAAGTACTTCCTTTAACTTTTCATTTAGGGCAAGTTGGCTGAAAGTGGATTATTTCACCTTTTGTTGTATGAAAAGGATAGATTAATTTTTGAAAAATATTTTCTGTCTTTTTTAAAATAATATTTTGTTGAGTTTTTGTGAAAGTTTACATATCGAGTTAGGTTCTTATTTGACAATTTCCACACAAATTGTCCAGTGACATTAGTTACATTTATCACAATGTGTCAACATCCTCTTTAATTGTGATCTATTTGTTCTATTTACAGTACTCTAGTTTCCCTGCCCCTTTATCTTTTCATCTTTGCTTTTGAGTTATTGTTGAATTTTTGGTAAAATACAGATGGCTTTTAAGTATTGCACTGATCTTACGGATAATATCTTTTATTTTGTGTGCCACTCTGCCATTTCTCTAAAAGGTGATCTCAGGAGATAGGTTCAGTTCTAGGTTTAAAGAGTGTCTCAGGGCAATAGTCTCAGGGAATCCTCTGTTCTCTACTCTTCCAGTTTGTCTTTTTTTTTAAAGAATTTGAGTTGTGCTCCACATTTTTCTCCCATTCTATCTGGGACCATCTATTGTTACCCCATTCAGAACAGTCAGTGGTGGTATCTGGGTACCATTTAGTTCTTCTAGTCTCAGGGTAGATGAGGTCATGGCTTGTGCAGACTTGTTTCTTTTCTGAACTATTGGTTACCTTCTTACAGTTTTGCTCCTGCCAAGTAGAGACCAGTAGTTGTATCTTAGATGGCCACTTGCAAGCTTTTAAGACCTCAGACACTATTCACTTCACTAGGAAGGAGATTATGATTTTTGTGTAATATGTTATGCCAATTGACTGAGTTGTCCCATAAGACTATGGTCCTAAGCTTTCAAACCCAGAAAACCAATCTTGGAAGGTGTTTGGTTGTTTGGTGGTTTAGCTTGTCACAGATGTTGACATAAGCAGTGGGGCTCGACTTTCCCATAGTGAAGTTGAGGGCCTCCCTATGTCTTTCCCTCATAGATGCCCCTGCAAAGGCTCTCCCATAGTGTCCCATTGTGGGGAGGGAGCCATGTGAAGTATCCCCCTAACCTGCTGCCCTTGCATTTCCTCCTAGTCTTAGTGCCCATCCATCTTGGGCCTCCAGCAAGATTCAACAGCACTCTCTCAAAATGCCATGGTTACCTTTTACCCCTTGCCAATTTTGTGGCCCACCAACTCCTACAGCCAATCTGTGCTGCCTTAAAAAAATCAGGCTACACGGATCAGCTTGTGGATGAGCAGTGAGGCAGGCAAGCAGCAGCGCTCAGGAGGCATTTTCCACATTGGGAGAGACCCAGTGGCACAGAGTCTACTCAGCCATCCACAACCAGTGAGAAGCAGCCCTTGATCAGTGAAAGGTAAGTATTTATGTCTGGCCTTCCAAGTGGATCAAAAACACCCCTCTTAGGGAAAAATCTTTCTCCCGTTTACCTCCCTGCTGCTTGCTCTGCACTGAGTTCAAGACAGCTTCAGTGATTGCTGAACCCCTGGGCCGGAAGTAGGACCCGTCACACACCCTGAGCCATTCTCCTGGCCTTGGAGAGGGAAGAAATTAACAAACGGGCAAAAATAATCTGCCAGCTCCCCTAAGCCAGGAACTAAGGGTAGGAATGACTCCTTTGCCTAGGCATAGGCATAAGGTATCCAAGGACTTTGAGTGTCTTTCCCCCTGCAGAGACTTGAGTGGGCCCATTTCAACAGTGTAGGCTCTCATTACTGCAGTACAACAGGTATATACTTGAAGTTTAACTTCAACTCTTTCAGCTGTGAAGTGGCAGGTTCACGACATTTGACACTGCTCTGCCCATTAAACAAGACCTTCACCCACCCACATCAAGGGCCTGAGGACTGGTGGCTCCAGCCACGCCACCTAGTCACCTGTGACAGGTGCCCAAGAATAAGAGGTTCCCCCCAGTCCTTACAGTCAACAGCATTGGGTGCTGATATTTGACAAAGGCCCAAAGTCCATTAATTGGGGAAAAGACAGTCTCTTTAACAAATGGTGCTGGCATAACTGGATATCCATCTGCAAAAATCTGAAACAAGACCCATACCTCACACCATGCACAGAAACTAACTCAAAATGGATCAAAGACCTAAACATCAAATTGAAAACTATAAAGATCATGGAAGAAAAAATACAGACAATGCTAAGAGCCTTAATACGTGGCATAAACAGAATACGAACTATAAGTAACAATGCACAAACACCAGAAGAGAGACTAGATAATTGGGAGCTCCTGAAAATCAAACAGTTCTGCTCATCAGAAGACTTCACCAAAAGAGTCAAAAGACAACCTACAGACTGGGAAAAAAATTTTGACTTCAACAAATCCGATCAGCATCTAATCTCTAAAATCTACAAGCTACTGCAAAACCTCAACAACAAAAAGACAAATAACTCAATTAAAAAACAGGCAAAATATATGAACAGGCAGTTCGCCATAGAAGACATTAGGCAGCTAACAGACACATGAAGAAATGCTCACGATCATTAGCCATTAGAGAAATGCAAATAAAAACTACAATGAGATACCATCTCACTCCAGCAAGGCTAGCATGAATCCAACAAACACAAAATAATAAATGCTGGAGAGGTTGTGGAGAGACTGGAACACTTATACACTTTTGGTGGGAATGTAAAATGATACAACCACTTTGGAAATCGATTTGACATCTCCTTAAAAAGCTAGAAATAAAAGTACCATACGATCCAGCAATCCTGCTCCTTGGAATATATCCTAGAGAAATAAGAGCCGTCACACGAATAGATATATGCACATCCATGTTCACTGCAGCACTGTTCAAGACAGCAAAAAGATGGAAACAACCTAGGTGCCCATCAACAGACTAATGGATAAACAGATTATGGTATATTCACACAATGGAATACTATGCAACGATAAAGAACAATGATGAAGCTGTGAAACATAACATGGAGGAATCTGGAGGACATTATTCTGAGTGAATTTAGTCAGTCACAGAAGGACAAATATTGTAGAAGACCACTATTATAAGAACTCAAGAAAGGGTTTAAACACAGAAGAAAACATTCTTTGATGGTTATGAGGGTGGGGAGGGAGCATGAGGGTTACTCACTAATAGTAGACAAGAATTATCTTAGGTGAAGGGAAGGATAACACGCACTACAGGGCAAGTCAGTGCAACTGGACTAAACCAAACCTAAGAAGTTTCCTGATTACTATCAAACACTTTGAGGGACAGAGTAGCAGGGGTAGGGATCTGGGGACCATTCTTTCAGGGGACATCTAGGTCAATTGGCATAACAAAGCTTATTAAGAAAATGTCTGCATCCTTCTTTGTTGAGTGGCATCTAGGGTCTTAAAAGGTAGCAAGCGGCCATTTAAGATGCATCAATTTGTCCCAACCACCTGGAGTAAAGGAGACTGAAGAACACCAAAGACACAAACAAAGTATTAGACCAAGAGACAGAAAGGGCCACATAGACGAGAGACTTCGTCAGTCTGAGTTCAGAAGAACTGGATGGTGCCCAGCTACCACCAGTGACCACCCTGACAGGGAACACAACAGAGAGTCCCTGATGGAGCTGGGGAAAGGTGGGATGCAGAACTCAAATTTTAGTAAAAAGACCAGACTTAATGGTCTGACTGAGACTGGAGGAACCCCAGTAAGCACAGCCCCCAGACTCTCTGTCAACCCAGAACTAAAACAATTCCCAAGGCCAGCTCTTCAGACAAAGATTGGACTGGACTGTGGGACATAAAATGATAACTCATGAAGAGTATGCTTCTTAGCTCAAGTAGATACATGAGACTAAATGGGCAGCTTCTGTCCAGAGGTGAGATGAGAAGGCAGAGAGGGTTAGAAGCTGGTTGAATAGACACAGGAAATCAGGGGCGGAAAGGAGGAGTGTGCTGTCACAATGCAGGGAGAGCAATTAGGGTCACATAACAATGTATGTATAAATTTTTGTATGAGAGACTAACTTGAATTGTAAACTTTCACCTAAACTACAACAATAAAAAAAAAAAAATCGGGCTACAGCTTCCTCAGATTAGATCCCTTTCTCTGTTTCCTGTTTTGGGTGTTGCCAAGCCCCATCCCAAAATGGCTGCTGTGAGAGAGTGCTCCAGACATTAGCGGGTAGGTTCTCCTAGCTTCTGTCCATCTTTGCTGCTCCCCTTCCCTGCTTCCGGACCTACCCTGACTCACCATCACCTCAGCGGATTTCTGAGTTCTGAGACCTCAGTTTGTTCTTGTTTTCATTCGTTGTTCAGGGGGTTAGTTGCTCTGTGAGTAAATGGGAATCTCCATTTACTTGGCCATCTTGCTCTACCCTCCCAAAAACGTTTTCTTGAGTTTAAAGTTTTAGAAAGCTTTTCTCAGTATTTTAAAGATATTATTTCATTGTTTTCTAACCTAAATAGGTTATGATGAGAAATTTTTGTTATTGTTATTCTTGTTTTTCTGTAACTAATGTGCGTTTTACACTTGCTGTTGTTAGTTTGTTTTTTTTTAATCACTGGTTTTCAGCAACTTGATTGTGATGTGCCTGGGTGTAATTTTCTTTGTGTTTATCATACTTGAGATGTTTTGAGGTTCTTGTATTATGGATTTATAGTTTTCATAATATTTGGAAAGGCTTTTGGCTATTGCGTCTGCAAATATTTTGTACTATCTCCTCTTATATTTGAACTCAAATTACACATTTATTTTCTTACTTTATATTGTCCCACATATACTGAGTCTCTATGCTTTTTGTTTCAGTCTTATAGCCTATGCTTCATTTTTTATTTTATTGTTTCTTTCTGTAGTTCAGTAATCTTACCTTTTACGGCCTCCGATGCACTACTAATCTAATTCAGTGAAATGTCTGTTTCAAATATTATATTTTTACCTTGAAGAATTGTAGTTGGTTGTTTTTAATATTTTTCTTCTCTATCCCCATTATGATTATGTCTACCTGTGAGCACTGAGCATGTTTCTATAACCCATTGCCATCAAGTCAATTCCAACTCACACTCTATAGTACAGGGTAGAACTGCCCCATAGGGTTTCCGAGGCTACAATCCTTATGAAAGCAAATTGTCACATTTTTCTCCTGCAGAACTTCTGATGAGTTAGAACCACTGATTTTTCAGTTAGCAGCGAAGCGCTTAACCACTGTGCCACCAGGGCTCCCTGATCATGTTTATAGTAGCTTTATTTCATTACCTCTTTCATTTTAGTTTCTGCCTTTATTGATTTTCATTCTGCGTATGGGTTACATTTCCCTGCTTCTTTACATGTCTATTAGATATTTATTGGATACTGGCCATTATAAATTTACATTGTTTACTGCTTTCCTCTCCTTCCTTTAAGAGTCTTTTCTTTACCCCTGAAGACAGTTAAGTCACTTTTGGATCAGTTTTATCATATTGAAGCCCAGTTTTAAGATGTTTTTTAGGGGAGGGGGCAGATGTAGAGTAGCTTTTACCTTAGGGTGACTTTAGGCCCACTAGCTAAGGTATAATGCCTCGTAGGTCTCTATTAAAACACCCTTGAATTTATCATAGTCCTTCCACTCTGGTTGGAATCTGAATAATTCCCTGCCATTTGCATGCTTTGGGAATTGTTTAGATTGCAGCTACCCAGTAAAGTTCTTTCCTTGAAGTTGATCTTTGCTAGGACTTACGGATTTTCACCCCATCCATGCATGTATTGATATTCAGCCAAACGGTTAAGGTGTCCTCTATGCCACTTTCTGGAAAAAAAAAAAAAACTTTTCCCCTTGTGTAGTTCTACATCTCTGTTACTCTGCCCTGATTATTATTGGCCGTCTTGGTCTTCCCAAGTCCAAACTCATTCTGCTTTATTTGGTTTCCTCATCCCTGTACTGTAGTCTGCAAACTGTCTCCTATAGAAGCTGGAGTGACAGTAGGGTTCACCTTGTTTGGTTTCCTTTTCTAAGATTCACAGTCCTCCACACTCTTTTGTCCAAAATATGCAAACAGTATTTCATGTAATTTTTTTACATATCAGTCCCTGTTACTTCCTCATGATCAGCGTGAAAGTATGCCCATTATATTTTAGAGAGGGGCACAGAGATCTGTCTGGAAGAGACAGAGCCATTGGGAAAAGAATCCCAACCATTGCTCAACTGAGCTTTTAACCTGCTTGATTAGGGATGTGTCAGCCTTCCCTTTCCTCCTTGCCTTTGTGAGAGTTCAGGATGCAATAGAAATATAAATACTCCACTTCGATCCTACCAGCTCAGTTATATGGAGCAACTGCCCCTTTTTGTATGCTCAGTGTCCTGAGCCAAAGACCTGGAATTAGAGTTTTATAATGTGCTGATTGGGTAACAGGACTCACCACATGAGCATTCTTTGTGGATGAAAAAACAGCTTTTCCTTGGTATGAACATGGGTAGAGTAAGGATTCTGATAGATCAAGGATTGATTACATTAAGCACTGAATCTTAGCTGTTTTCCGTGGAGCTTTGTAAGAGGCCAACTTCTCATCTAAAATCAAGTTTGCATGGGATTAGTCTTGGACAAATGACTGAAATACAGTTATTTAGAAGTATAATAAGAGAATCTTTGGACCCTAGCAAAAACTGTATCTTTGTTGTTGTTGTTAGGTGCCATCCAACTCATAGTCACCCCACATAACAGAGTAGAACTGCCCCATAGGGTTCTTGGCTATAATCTTTCAATATAGGAGTATAAAAAAATCCTAGAATATAGGACTTACACTATCTCACAATTTCTTTATTGTGCTGTGCCTTATTTAGTAAGAGTTTGTTCTGTTTGCTTCTGAATACCCATTTTATCAGTTATCTGGTGCTGCATAACTATTTAATGCCAACCTTAATAGCTTAAAACAACCAATAGTTTTTTCTTCCACAGTTTCTAAGGGTCAGGAATCCCAAAGCAATTTAGCTCAGTGAGTCTGGCTCAGGGTCTCTCAAGAGCTTGTAGTTAAGCTATTGGCTGGAGTTCTGATCAATTGAAAGCTTGAGTAGGGCTGTAGGCTAGCTCATAATATTATAACTGACTTCTCCCAGTATGGAGAGATCCAAAAGTGAGTGTAACCAAGACATAACGTCCAGTGTCCTTTATAACCTAATCTTAGAAGGGACATACCATCACTTCTGCCATATTCTACTGGCCATGTAGGCCAATCCTGCTACAATGTGGGGAGAAACTACACGAGGCCATGAATACCAGCAGGTGAAATTATTGGGGGTCACAGTTCTCCTCTTGGCCCCTAAGTGTTCATAACTCTCCTACATGCAGAATACGGAGCCCATACCATGCCCCCTCCCAGTGGTTCATCTCATTACATCAATCACACACCGTAGTGCCTTGAACATGGTAGATACTCAAATATATCATCATGAGTAAGAAACCAAACTTAATCCAACTTCTTAGCCCTTTTCTGTTTTTAAACATAATTCACTAAGAAATTGAAAAAATCAGTATATATGAACCTGCTAAATTTCATAAAACTGTGAAATAAACAATATTTTCTCTAGTTTCTGTGTAATATGTGTTTCACATCTCTCCTGACATTGTTTAAAATGCTAATTCTTTGGGTATGAATTAATAAAAAATCTGTATTTCTTTGATTAGAAATGTGAGACCCCTGGATACTCATTTGTTTTTATCATTCCATAAAATAATAAATTTAACTTGAGAGAACTACCAAAAGATAGTGTAAAGTTTAGGGTTATTTTCAGTAAAATCAAAATGATTTCCCATAAAATTATTATCAGAGCATCTAGAATGAGGTATCTATTTAATGAATTTTTCCCCCTGACAAGATAATTGAAGAGTTCATACTGAATAAAGATATGCTGTATTAATGTTGGAGCCCTGGTGGTTCAATGGTTAAGAGCTCAGCTGCTCACCAAAAGGTCTGCAGTTCGAATCCACCAGCTGCTCCTTGGAAACCTTATAGGGCAGTTCTACTCTGTTCTACAAGTTGCTATGAGTTGGAATCGACGTAACAGCAATAGATTTGGTTTGGTTTCTCATATGATGTCAGAGTTGACTGGGCAGCAGCTAACAACAACAGCATATTAGAGTTTAGAGTTATATTAGTCATATTAGGGATTTTTCATACCAGTTTAATTAAGTTTAGCAATAAGTTGCTTTTAATTCAAATATAGTGTCAACTTATGTTATGTATCACCTTACAGTTTTTATGAATTATATTAGGTCCTTTCACAGGTAACTAGGATCTTTTTTTCCCCTTTCCTAAGCAGTTAAATCATTTTATTAAAGGTGAAAACAGATGTCAAAAAGTTCAGTAGATTGAGCTAGGCAACATGTGATAGGACTGGGATTCAAGTTCAGGAATTTTGATTCCAAGAACGTTGCTCTTTCCATCTAATCATTGCTGATTCCAATGATATCATGTCTAGTACTAATTATTTGTTAGTATAATATGGAAAGCTTTCAAAATAAATATTGTCTTTTCACAAGAATATCAATTGACATATTAAACTAAAGCTAAAGAATATGGAAAAAAACACACACTATAATAGCAGAGATGTTAAGCGAAAAATAGAAATTAGGCTCAATTTTAGTATTTTTTGTATTTTGTCCAAAATAATCATCACATGCACGTATTTGCTTAGGTGCAATTTGGAAGCTAAATATGCCTACTGCGGAGAAAATTATGTTAAGTAGCAAGACACTGTTTGACTATTTCTTATATATACTACAAAATTAATCATATCAAAGATGGGACAATTGAAATGACTGAACTGACTACTGATGAAGCTATAAGAATATATTTTGCTAATAGAACAACGTAAAGTTATTTAGATTATGTGCTTCTTCTATAATAGCCACAGAATACAACCAAAAGGAAAATGATTGAAGATTTGGTTTTATGCCAAAAAGGCAAAGAAAATAATTATGGGATACAAAAATCCAAAACCAATTAAGCAAGATATGAGTAAGGTGAGAAATTGTATTCCCCCTTCATAATTATAAATTCCTATAGGAAATACAATCATAAAAAATCAATAACTTAATTCTTATACTTATTTAAAACAAAAAGATTTATTATATTTTCTATTTTGTTTCATGTATGGTTGTAATATATATGTATATGTATAAGACTTAATATACATATTTATAAAACTATATATGTGTATGTAACTTACTAATGTTGCTATATTTACCTAATTAATTTTCTTATGCACATAAATTTAAGATTGGATATGGAATGTGGAAACAAAAGCTACAGAGTGAAAAGCAAGATCCTAGATTTTAACTAAGTTTGAGAACTTGGATACTTAACTTCCTGCATTCCTTCTCCCTGTTTGGGACATAGCATTAAAATATATTGTCTTTTGTTCACTGCTGTATCCTGTAGGCCTATGTCATGGATTGAATTGTGTTCCCCAAAAATAATCTGTTGACTTGGCTAGGCCATGGTTCCCAGTATTGTGTGATTATCCACCATTTTATCATTTGATGTGATTTTCCTATGTGTTGTAAATCCTATCCCTATGATGTTAATGAGATGGGATTAGCTGCAGTTATGTTGATGGTACTCAATCTACAAGATTAGATTGTGTTTTAAGTCAATCTCTTTTCAGATATAAAAGAGAAAAGTGAGCAGAGTGTCATGGGGACCTCACACCACCAAGAAAGCAACACTGCTCTACAACAAAAAGAAAAAAAATCCAATTAAAAAATGGGCAAAGGAAATGAACAGACAGTTCACAAAAGAAGACATTCAAGTGGCTAATAGACACATGACAAAATGCCCACGATCACCAGCCATTACAGAAATGCAAATCAAAACCATAATGAGATACTATCTTACTCTGGCATTAATGGCAGAAATAAAAAAAAACAGAAAATAACAAATGTTAGAGAGGCTGCAAGGAGACTGGAACTCTTATGCGCTGCTGGTGGGAATGCAAAATGGTACAACCATTTTGGAAAATGATATGCGCTTACTTAGAAAGTTAGAAATAGAAATACCTGATGATCCAGCAGTCCCACTCCTAGGAATATATCTTAGAGAACTAAGAGCTGTCACATGAATAGACATAAGCACACCCATGTTCATTGCAGCATTGTTCACAATAGCAAAAAGATAAAAACAACCTAGATGCCCATCAACAGATGAATAGATAAACAAACTATGGTACATACACACAATGAAGTACTATGCAAAGATAAAGAACAATGATGAATTCTGTGAAGCATCTCACAATGTGGATAAATCTAGAGGGCATTATGCTGAGTGAAATGAGTCAATCAAGAAAGGATAAATATTGTATGAGATCATTACTACAAAAACTCATGAAAAGGTTTACAGACAAAAAGAAGCAATCTTTGATGGTTATGTTGGGTGGGGATGGAAAAACACTAAATAAGCAATAGATAAGTGGTTACTTTGGTGAAGGGTATAAAAAAGTAGAAAAAAGAAAAAAAATGAAAGCAGCACTGGGAGTAGGGTCTATCCTTTGGACTTGGGGTTCTGGCGCAGAAGCTCCCAAATCAGGAGAAGATTGATACAGGGACCTTCCCCCAGAGCCAACGGAGAGAGAGGGCCTTCCCCTGGATCTAATGCCCCGAGTTCAGACTTCTAGCCTACTAGACTGTGAGAGAATACATTTCTCTTTGTCAAAGCCATCCACTTGTGTTATTTCTGTTATCGCAGCAGTAGTTAACTAAGACAGAATTTTGGTACCAGGAGGGGGTACTGCTCTAACAGATACCTAAAATGTGGAAGTAGTTGCCTTGAAGAGACTATTGGTGGAATTATGGATGTCAGACAATTCTGGTGAGGCCTCAGAAGGAAGTGAGGAGAGAAATGGCAGCAGCAGAGAAATGACAGTAGCAGAGAAACAGCAGCAGCAGAACCAGAAGACCAGCACAAGACAGTGCTAGAGCTGACCCAGAGAGTGAGAGAGCTGAACGCCTTTGCACAGGAGGCCTCCTGGTGAAGTGGGGTGCCTGCAGGCACTTATTGGTGGAGCTAGGCTTGCCGACCCATGGAGCAAGGTTGCTGAGTACCTTCTGGCCGAAGTTTACTGGCAGAGTGGGGTGCCTCCAGGTACTTATTGGTGGAGCTACAGAGCTTTGGAACACTTGCCCCAGCAGGACAGAAGCAGGCAGAGAGGCCAGAAGGGCAGAGAGACCAAGAAACCAGGAAGCAGAAGCTGAAGGGACAAAGAACACAGGAAGCCAAGCTGCCACAGTCTCAAAAGGTATGGCCATAACCTCTGGGATCTCAAATGGTAGAGCCAAGGCCTCTTGAATTTCTAAGGGTGGAATCGTCACTCAGCTGGACTAGGAGAATTGTGCATCTAAAGCCGAGGGAACACAGTTGCTGTTCCAGTGGGCGTGGAAGGCAGAGCTGAAGCCCAGGGCTGCGGGGCCTCCACTCAGAATTCAGAGTGTGGTTAATACCTAGAGTCTGGATGGCAAGACCATTATATAAATGGTCTCAGAGAACAGAGGATTATTTTCAAGACTTGAGGCTAATGTAATGTGTTCTGCTGACTTGTTTGGTGCCTGTTATCCCTTCTTTCCCTCCAATTTCTCCCATTTGTAATGGAAATGTCTATCCTGTGCCTGTTCCAGCAGTGTACTTTGGAAACAGATAACTTGTATTCTAGATTTCTCAGCTGAAGAGGAATTTTTGGATTTTGGACTTGGAGTTGATTTAAGACTTTTGCTATGGTACGATGGGGTGAATGTGTTTCACATATGGCAAGGACATGAATTTTCTGGGGTGAAAGGGTAGAATGTCATGGATTGAATTGTGTCCCCCCAAATATCTGTCAACTTGGCTAGGCCATGACTCCCAGTATTGTGTGATTGTCCACCATTTTGTCATCTGATGTGATTTTCTTATGTGTTGTAAATCCTATCTCTATGATGTTAATGAGATGAAATTAGTGACAGTTATATTGATGAGACTCAATCTACAAGATTAGACTGTGTCTTAAACCAGCCTATAATAGTTTTTTGCATACAATAGCTTTGCAATAAATTTTATGTGAATAAGTGAATGAGTTCCATTATACAGATGTGCAAACTAGAAAATGTCTGAACACGTGTGTGCCTGCACACATTTGCATATATTTTACAATACAAATTATATAACTAAACCTATGTATCTATTCTACAACTATAGGTGCTAAAATATAGCATGTGTACAATTTGCTGGATTATATTTACATCTTGCATGCCATAGTTTAACCAGCAACAGATGCACCATGGGGAAATAGGCCCACACATTTAGAGCTCTTTACGTTTCCAAATTGTTGTGCCAGCTCCCATGTCTCTTTCTCTGTGGGCCTAGCCCAATATTTAGCATGAATCTAGAATTAGCAAACGACCTCATAAAAGAAAACAGCTCACCCTGACATTAATGGCACTAATAAAAGAACAGAAAATAACAAATGCTAGAGAGATTGTGGGGAGACTGGAACTCTTAAACACTGCTGGTGGGAATGTAAAATGGTACAACCAGTATGGAAAACAGTATGACACTCCCTTAGAAAGCTAGAAGTAGAAATAGTGTATGATCCAACAATCCCACACCTAGGTTTACACCCTAGAAAAATAAGAACTGTGACATGAATAGACATATGCACACCCATGCTCATTGCAGCATTATTCACAATAGCAAAAAGATGGAAACAACCTAATTGCCCATCAATAGATGACTGGATTAATACACTGTAGTACATACACACAATGGAATACTAAGCAACAATAAAAAATAATGATGAATCCGTGAAACACCTCACAACATGGATGAATTTGGAGGACACTATGCTGATTGAAATAAGTCAATCATAAAATGACAAATATTGTGTGAGACCACAATTATAAGGAAATAAGAAAAGGTTTACACATAGGAAAAAAAATCTTTGATGGTTACCAGGGATGGAAGGGGGAGGGAGGGAAAACGTGCTAATATTGGTGAAGGGACAGGCAATACTATACATGGGGGAAGTCAGCAAAACAGGACTAAGGCATGAGAGGACACCAAGAGGAATGTAAGAACAAAAGGCAACAGCAGTGATTACTATAGCATAGACAATCCTGCAACAATAGTGTTAACAAATACTAACTTACAAATGGATACATAGGCAGAGAGGTATACCAAGAGCTGTTGGAGGGTATAAGGGAACACACCCACCTGCAGATATAGGATTAGTGGTGGATATTTCTAAATATATAACTGTAGGTGCTGCTTATATGTTAATATAGACAGTAAAGCACACAAGGGCCATAGTCAGGGCAACTTCTTAGACATAACCAAACACCTTGTGCGATGAAGTTCCTGGGCTTGAAGGCAAAGGACTTGAGGGTCATCTACATCAATTGGCACAACATAGTAAATAAAGTTCTGCATCCTACTTTGATGAGTAGCACCTGGGGTCTTAAAAGATTGTGAGCTGCCAGCTAAGATACATCTATTGGTCTGTTACCATCCGGAGCAAAGGAGAGTGAAGAAAACAAAAGACTCAAGGTAGCAATTAGTCCAAAGGACTAATTGGACCACATGAACCACAGCCTACGTGACCCCGAGACCAGAAGAACTACACGGTGCCGGCTACCACTACTGACCGCTCCAACAGAGGTCCCAGACAGAGCAGGAGAAAATTTATAAAACAAAAAATCAAATTCACAAAAAAGACCAGAGTAACTGGTCTGACAGAGACTGGAGGAATCCCCGAGTCTATGGCCCTAAGACACCCTTCTGAACTGGAACTGAAGCCATTCTCAGAGACCACCTTTCAGCCAAACCTTAGACAGGTCCATAAAATAAACAACAGCACATGAGAGGAACGTGCTTCTTAGAACAATCAATTATGTAAGATCAAAAGGGTGACATTTGCCCAAAAGCAAACACGAGAAGGCAGAAAGGGATAGAAAATCAGGGCAAAAGGAACTGAGGAGCCTAAGGCGGAAATGGGTGAGTGCTGAAACATTGTGGGGAATGAAACCAATGTTATGGAACACTTTATGTACAAACTATCTAATGGGAAACTAATTTGCTCTGTAAACTTTCACCTAAAGCACAATAAGAAAAGAAAAATAAATAAATAAATAAAAATAAAAACTGCCTGGGACATAAATGAGCCAAAAACAAAACAAACAACAACAACACAGATCGATCATATAGGAAATAATATTCCATCGGTGGAATTTTGGTTAATTTAATTTGGTTACTTCCACAGCTATAAAATGCCTTTTAAAAATATGATTTGCAATATCTCTATATTTTTCTTCTTTAAGCTGGTGCAGTGGGAGAATGGTCTATCATTACTTACTACATTATAATTAGAACCAGAACTTTCATTTGGTAATTTAATCTAAAATAAATACTGTTTTGGTGAAATATGTATAGTGATAGTCATTAATTTGGCGTAAACATGAATCCCACATTAAGGAGTCTTGAAGGATTCTATTCAATTCATTTCATTATTTCATTATTGCATCAAACTAAAATAAAATTCCCTTAACGCAATAATGTGTGAGCACACCAGTACAAAAATGCAGACTGACTGATTCTAAAATCTCCTACTCCTACTTCCACAGAAGCCATTTGGAGCATGCTAGCTATACATATTTTAGTGTTAAAAATCAGTTCAAAACTTACTAGGAGTCTTGAAATATTATCATCCAGATTTCTTTTCTTTACAGAGGAAAGAGAAATGATCTAGTAACAGCATTATAATACACATCCCCCAAATGATCAAAGCCCCCAAAATTAAAAGGCGCTCAACACATTCTAAGGTTATTGAGAGTAACTTCAACATGTACTATAGAGTTACTGTCTATTTTGCTGCGTGGTAGATAAAGTAGATAAAGACGTAAGGTAGGACGTTACATATAAAATGTCAAAGTGAGTGAACAGTAACTACAAAGTCTAAATATAAAGACATTTATTTTACGTGAAATGTTTGCAATTCAGTGAGATGTAAAAAAAAAAAAGTTAAATAATATGATAGATAATCCCGCTTAAGTTTTCTTTTTCTAGGGTAAGTGAAACATTCTTAAACAAAACAAAACAAAGACCTTACACATAATTAAGACATAACTTTGTATGGGACTGATTAGGGTGACTAGAGATAAAGGCAATTCCCTTATGGCTGAGTTTATTGTCAAGGGAAAAAGCAATGTCTTTCCATGTCCAGCCATTTAATGTCTGTGTCAGAGAATGTATTTGTCAGCATTAATTGGAGGAGAAATTATTTCTGCTCTTTGGGGTGAATTTATTCCCTCTTAGCCCAAGAGTTTTGCTGATCCTGGGAAATACTACATTAAGGAAAAATAAGAAATTAGGTAGGAAATTATTTCCTTAGTTTCCCTTACCATTTGCAACTTTCCTAATCAATTTTTCTATGCTTTCATCTCTTCCTTGGATGCTATAGATCTTTCTACTATTTTAGGGAGTTGTTTGAGAGAAATAAAATTTCTCTGATCTCTCTCTATTAGTGGCTTTCAGTATTCAAACATTCAGAAAAATAAATGCATAAATAAAGTCTCTTTAAAATATCATACTGTCCAGACATGAAAAAACTGGATAAATTGGGGGAAAAAATGACTCATACTACATAAAAAGCATATTTTCAGACAACCCAACTTTTTAAGTTGTTTGGAATTAGCATTGAGTTTATTTTACAAAGACTCAGCCTTTATGAAGGTGCTTTCTACTGAAAGCAGCTTAAAAAGTACCTAACTGAACTTCAGGCAATCCCTTCCTTACATCCCTGAAAAAACTATAGCTTGTAAAGAGAAAAGGGTTTTGGCGTTTCTGACCATGTAACCCTTCATGAAGTAAAATTCTCTTATCCTGAAAAGAAGCATCTATGAGTGTATCTATGCAGTTTTCTCAGTCATTTGGTTAGCCTTCCATCCCCTTGGGATTTTTAAAAAATTTCTTATTGATGTAATAGAATTATAAATTTTAACACTTTTTTCAGTTCAGTTACACTCCTAAATTGAATGATTAAAAATAGATGCAAGTACCAACAATCATGTCCTTCATTATGGCAAGTGTGGACTTGGCTGCTATTGCTTTGATTGATTGCTAGGAGAAATACGCTTTCTTGTAAAAATAAATTGATTGAGGGGACTTCTTTAAAAGCCCAGGCCTAAGATAACTGCTAAACCCAAGATTACTAGCGATAAAACTAATAGAATATAAAAATAGGCAAGAAGCTATTTTACTACCAACAGCTAGAGAAGAATGTCATCTCTATGCCAAAATTATCAAGGTATTTCTCTAAGACATAATACAGAGAGTGCCAGTTTGACAATAGTGTCAAAGGGCTGACTCTGTCAGTTCCCTAAAAAGAACATCATTATGAGCAATAGATATAGAATACTCTGTCAGATTCCCACTAACATACCTTACGGTTTAGGACTGGAGAAAAAATCATAATTTATATATTTAAAGATCATATATTATAGTACTTGCTTTCTTCAATGTGGATTCCATCCACAGCATTTAAAAGTGGCAGTTAACATTCTCCTGCTATGCCTTCTCATACTTACATGTTTCTTCAGCTCTCTCAAGTTGTTGGATATCTGAGTTGGAATATACATTTATGGCAGTAAAACAGGTACACGCTTTTTCTCCCCCCTCCATTACCCTCTTATCTGGATAAGGAGTATTTAGGGAGTGACATGGAACAAACTCAAATATAAACCTTTACTAGCTATAAGCCAATAGTAGCCAAAGAAGTAATTGCCTCTAACATCGCCCCTGTAAGAATACTAAGTGTGAAAATTATTCCTGCAAAAATAGACACAATTAAAAAAACACTTCAACAGAAAAGGAGAAAACTCCTCATATGAATCATAGCAAGAATACAGTACAGCAACTTTCAGATAATTTCTCACTTATATTATTAATTACATTTAAACTATTGTTATGGTTTGAATTATGTCCCCCCAAAAATGTGTGTATCAATTTGGCTAGGCCATGATTCCTGGTACTGTGTGATTTTCCTGTATGTTGTAAAGCTGCCTCTATGATGTGAATGAGGGAGGATGGGTGGCAGTTGTGTTAGTAAGGCAGGACCTGATCTACAAGATTGGATTGTGTCCTGAGGCAATCTCTTGAGATATAAAAGACAGAAGTGAGCAGTGAGACAGGGGGACCTCATACCATCAAGAAAGCAGTGCCAGGAGCAGAGTGCGTCCTTTGAACAGGGTTCCCTGCACCAAGAAGCTCCTAGTCCAGGGGAACACTGATGAGAAGGTCTACAGAGAGAGAAAGCCTTCCCCTGGAGCTGACACCCTGAATTTGGACTTTTAGCCTACTTTGACTGTGAGGAAATAAACTTCTCTTTGTTAAAACCATCCACTTGTGGTATTTCTGTTATAGCAGCACTAGATGACTAAGACAACTATTTTCCCTTTGTACCTAATAATTCAAAAATGATCATAAAAATAGAATTGTTGAGATAAAGCTGACATGGAAGTTAAAATATGGTTGAGGAAATAATAACTATGATAGAGGCTGTTAAAAGAAGATTGGATGCTTCACTCAAAAATGAATTTGTGAAGAAGTAAAACTTCAGAAACCCTCAAAAAAACTTAGAGGAAAAAAAGAAGATAAATGCCACTAATAAAATTATGAGCCATAAAAGGGAGATGAGGAGACTGAATGTTAATATACAAATATATCTTTTGTGCTTTTGAAATTGCTCCTTACCCAAACCCTTGTACCAATCAGAACGGCAGTAAGAAATTCTGATCAGACTTCAACCAGCTTTGTACAGCGTCAGTCTGCTAGAACATCACCCTGGGCCTACACCATGAACTTTTTGCTTCTCTCATGCTATAGTGTGGAATGCCTATTCACACACACCCAACCCTGAAATGCTAGCCTTGACCAGTGAATGATGGAAATCAAGAAATAGATGCTGTCCCTTTGATTCTTCAGGCAAATCTTCCTGAAACACCTTCCGTTAGGCCCTACTGCAGGCTTTCCCTATGTGAAATCACTTCCTAAATAAATGAGCTGCCTGTAAATCATTGTCTCTGGTGCTGCTTTTAGGGAGGCCTCATTGGACCATAAGTTTCACTATAAAATTGACCTTCAAAATGGGATTTAGGAAATGTATCATGTAACAGGTGTCAACAAAGTTCCACATGCTGGTAATAAATTAGGGCAGTGATAATGCCTGGCATACAATAGCATCAGTATAGCCTATGGTAGAAAAGTTAGATAATGCTTGAACAGACTAGGTGCAATGGTTATTATAAGGAATATGGAGATTATTAGCTTTTGTTAATTTCTTAAGAAACCCTGAAAAAAAAAAAAAAGACATGACAGGACCAGATCAGCCAATTTTCTGCAGTATTAACAACGTTACATTAATTGGACATACTGAGAAGAAAATAAAAAGTACTCTAGATGCTCAGGTGAGATATATGCATATCGGAGGATGGGGATGGGGGAGAGACCCCATGAAGTTTAAGGGTTCTGTAATCTGGGTAACATATTTAGGATTCCAGTAGCCTGGAGCATGCTGGAGTACTCACTACCACTGGGGCATACAGTTTTCACCCCCTACCATTTGGGAAGAGATATAGCCCTTGGTACACACCTTTGGAATTTTTTTTTTTTTTAATCTGTCTTGTGGGGGATGGTTACAGTGATTTTTTACTTTATTTTTTGTGCTCTTAGGCATTTTTCTTATTTTCCACAATTAATGTTCATAACTTTTGCAACCATGCAAAAAGTGTCATTGGAAAAGAAGACCTGTCCTTCCAAAATGTTTGTGAGATAGAAGACATTTTTAATAATAAATGTTCACAGTGCTTATCATTTTCCTTTTAAAAACTTGCATTTTGTCCAAATATTAAGAAAGGAACAAGATTTTTATTTGGCAGAACTTTGGCAAGTGTCATGTCGCTCCATTGCTGAACATTTTTTATGTCTCCCCAGCGCCCAGCGTAGAGTGCTAGCTCCTTAGCTTGCCTCATACCAGACCCTTCATGATCTGACTCTTGGTCCGTGCTCCAGCTCTGCTCTCAAGCTTGTTCTTTCCCATGGAACTGTTTCATTCTACCTGAATTGCTTACAGTTTGCTGAATACAGAGTGCATTTCCATCTTCATGCCTTTGGATGTGATCTTCCAGGTGCCCAAGCTGTCCTTTTCCTCTTTCACCTGGCAAACGTCTATTCACGCTTTAAAACCCAGCTTGGATCAGTCACTTTTGCCTGGAAGTCCTCCTTATGGTCTCTTCTCTGCATTCTCTCTCAACCATGAACATACTTCTATATCTGCACGTATAGTGTCGAGTTGTTTCACTCATCTCTGTAGACCCACACCTAGCACAGTGCCTGGCACATAGTGAGCATTTTACAGGTATTTGTTGAATTGAGGCAGGTTCATTCGTTCCACAAACGTACATGGAGTACCCACTATATGCTGGACACTCTGCCAACTTCCTGGGATTTGAAATTAGTGAGACACGGACCTTACTTTAGGAACTCACAGTTCAGAGGGATAGACAGTGAGACGCAGATCATTACAATGACGATGGGATACAGGCAGGTCTGCCTCACCTTTTCTCACGGCTACTTTTCTCCCTTAATCGGCTAGGTCTTGAAAGCGAAATTCATATTTATTACTTGGCTTATTTCTTCAACAGAATTTTCCATTTCCGATATTCAGTTTAAGAGTTCAGCTGCTAACCAAATTGTCAGTACTGTGAATCCACCAGCCACTCCTTGGAAACCCTGTGGGGCAGTTCCAGTCTGTCCCATAGGGCCGCTATGGGTCAGAATCGAATCAATGGCAACAGGTTTGGTGTTTTAGGCTTTATATTCAGTTTCTGAAATTGTTTAATGGGATGCCTTTCCAGTTCTCTCTTCACTCTGAAATGAGGAAGACCATTCAAACACTCAGAGTAGTTCCCAAATTTGCCACTTCCCAAGAAAGTGAGCTCCCTGTCACCCCAGTCCTGTGGACCTTATCTTTGCCTTGGGACTAGCCCAAATGAGAACCACTTGAGTCTGTGGGGAGGGAATTATGTGGTTGACAGCCAGGGGCTTCTGGTGAGCACCTGCTGGTCAGGGGTCCTAGCATGGCTACTACCCAAAGAACCCTTAAAAACATCTCCACCATGGGCCTCATATTTCAGGAATTTTTTCTGCCAGTCTGCTTTAAAAAAAAAAAAATTAACGATTTTGCTCACTTTAGAAATTAATCAGAGCCATCTAAAAT
Organism: Trichechus manatus latirostris; assembly: GCF_000243295.1. Lineage (NCBI taxonomy): Eukaryota > Metazoa > Chordata > Mammalia > Sirenia > Trichechidae > Trichechus > Trichechus manatus. The sequence continues at coordinate 5,588,840 of NW_004444099.1, read as the reverse complement.
CTCCACTGGGGGCCCCTAATCTACAGCAGATTCTCGGGTAATCGCCTGAGCTGATCTCTTGTCAAGGAGGACAAAAATTAAAAAGTACTTAGAATTTTAGCTGCAGGGTGGCCTTGTCTAAGTAATTGTACAATTTCTCTTAGGTTTTTAAAAAAGGACTGCGACCACTTCTTTCTCCCAGGCCTCTTGGGTAAGAATCCTATGTAGCATTTCTGGTAAGTTCCAACAGGAAAATCACAGAGCACACCCATAGTGTTCTGGAGCACAGTCTTTTGAAGCAGAAAACTATTCTTCCTGCTCTGCTACTAGGCTATCCTGACCATGAGTTCACTCTGCAACCAAAGCTCTTCATATTGATCGGGGCATTTTTAGATAAAGTCAGATGTTCAAATGATTGCTACAGTACTTCATTGTAGGACAAAAATGGTTCACCTTCCCTTATCACCTACGACTTTTGCACTGAAAATTCTCCATCCACTTGCACTTATGGCAGATTGCTGACCAAGGAAAAATATCTCAGGTTTAGTTCACAGATGGTGTAGTATGTTGGTGTTATCTAAAATGAATTACAGTCACTCTACATTTCTCCTTCAGCAGTGGCTCTAGAGGATACTAGCTAAAAAAATTATCCCAGAGGTCAGAGATGTGAGTAATATACTTGGTTTTTCATTCATTTAGTTTAGAGAAAGAAATAACCTGAGTTATAGATAAACATAGACAGTTATAGATTGAAGAGCACAGGTAAATTGGTTGATTTTTTAGGGACGTGAAATGTACATAATTTAAGATTGAGAGCAAGGGCTCTGGGGAGCAGATATGTAAATGGACCAGTGGGAATTGCATCAAAGTCTGCTAAAGATCAGAAGCACTCAACAAATAAGGGTCCAGCTCCATGCATCCTGTAGTTGCCAGCCAGTTTCTCCCTTAGCCTCACCTTCATTGGCATCATGGTCTCACGAAATTAATGACTGTGGTGGCATGGATGGAGGCTATGCATGGGCCTAATAGCACAGGTGTCCTCCCCAGACTTGATCTAGCTATTGATGTTGCTAAATGATTTACTTCCTGCAACAGACACTGATACCAAGCTGTGAGGAATATGCTTTCAGTGGGAGACACAGTAGCGATTTTCCAAACTTGAAAGCACAACTACTTTCTGATCAATTTAGACTCGTTATGCCCAGAACTAAAGTCTTACGGAATACTAGCTAGTCATGGATAGGAGATGAAGGTGAGGACCATAGAAATGGGCAGGTTAATTTTATTTTTCAGGAGGACAATACAACTGTAATATAAATATGTGTTTCAATTTATAGTTAACTCACCAAATAAAAAAAAACAAAAAGAATGCTTGATATTCACATTAACAGGAGAATGTTTTCCTTATCCACTAGAAGGCAGAAAATATGATAAAAAATTCATATATGGAAAATAAAAAAAGGTTAGAGACCACTGAGAACAGAAGTGAGTAATAAATAAAAGTACTTACTATAATAAAAAATATATATATCATTCCAAATCTGGTTGTGGACAGAATCTCTCTTAGTGATGTAGTTCAGAATCTCCTTCTAGGAAGAAATTAACATTCATGATAAAATGATTAAGCAATTTTCATAGAAAATGTTGTAGAGAAACAACTTTCACCAAAGGCTTCTGCAGCAAAGAGATTTTTATTATGACATTATCAGAAAACAAAGATGGGAAGTTGGCTGCAAGCACTCAGGCTATTAACAGATCAAAATCCCAAGAAGTATAATCTATAAGAGCTTTTTATACAATTTTGACAGGTGCTGATTTATTATGAATAAATTACTTACAGACTATAATTGGTTAAAGTAAAGACAAAGAACTAAGATCATGATTGGGGTGACCTTTTCTTGTTTTTCTTTTCTAACAGTGTGGTCTCTTGGTTCAGTGGTCCTGGGTCTGTCATATGATAATCGTTTTTTATTTTTTATGTGGGCTACATATAATATTGAGTAGATCTTTAACTTGCTTCCTGGGATAAATTGTTATTTAGTTTTTGGTACAACTGTCCACTGTCCACGGAACCTATTAGCGCACTCTGTCCCACTTCTTTGATGTAGTTTTCTATTGTTTTCAAGCTTTTCAGATTCTGATGAACAAGTTGGCCTTGTGTGGTCGAGGCCCACTGTGGTTAGGTTAACCCTTTATCACTGTAAAGAAAGTAAAACCTCCTTTGGGTAATTACTCATCTGTTTAGCTGAATGACAGTTAAAAATCTAATAATCTTTAGCCACTGTTCTTTTTCCTTGGGCTCCAGTCTAAATGAGTGATTTAGATGATATAAAACAATTGCCTTTTCACATAAAAATCCCTACTAAAAGAAATTACTTGAAATGTCATGCTAGAAGTTTCTTCCTTACAGCATTAGAAAGAAAAAACAAAAGTTGACATATGCTCAACTCATTTTGGGGGGAAATTTTGGACCTAATAAAATAGTAATTACAATTTATTTAAATATGTGTAAATTTCCTGATGCAAAAGACAAACTCTCAGTTTAGATTTATTCACCTAAATGAGCTATTTCATGGGGGCTATTTTGAGAAAAAAATGAGAAAAAATCAGATTAAATTTATTTTCATTGTGCTTCATCCGTATTTATCAATATATATTAGTTATCTATTGTAAGGAACCCTGGTGGCACAATGGCTAAGTGCTCTACTGGTTATTTAAGCGCTGGACTGGTTGGCAGTTTGAACCCACTCAGCTGCTCTGGGAGAGAAAGACCTGGTGATCTACTTTCATAAATATTACAGCCTAGAAAACCCAATGGGGCAGGTCTACTCTGTCACACGAGACACCTAACAATAACCACAACATTGTTATATTAACGTCACTTGTGTTACTCAGGAATATTGCCTATCTGTATTAAATTCACAAAGAGTAGATTTTCTGAACCAAGATAAATGATTAAATATATATATCCTGTGCATTTTGTCTTGTTATATTCAGCTCATCATTCATGCTGAAAGAGATATTAGTTCCTACTTTATTCATTTAACTGATAGCTTCTCCTTCCAGTTTTATGTAATATGTAGATTAGATGTGCTTTGTGGCAAGGTCATTGATGAGGATGTTGAACTAGATAAGAGTAAGGACAGTACACCACTAGAGATTTTCCCCCAGGCAATGCTCTATCACATTAACTTAAAACCATGTCACTAAATGTTGTTCCACTAATCTAATTGCATGGCTATCTTTCTAAGTATTTCTACAATGAAACTAGAGGGTTGGAAAAGGAAGGAATATATCTTTTTTTTAAAACCACATTTCCTCTTCTGTCAGAATGTTTCCAGATGAGCTCTTCTCTAAATCGGCCTTTGTATAATACAGTTCATGCTGAAAGCTCCTTAGGGGTATGCTACACAGATATGAACAGACACACAATTCTGTAAAACATATATATATATTTATATGGATCGGGCAGTGTTCCCTTCTGTTGTACATAGGGTTGCTACGAGTCGGAAATGACTCGATGGCACCTAACAACAACAACAACACACACACACACACACACACACACACACACACATATATTGCTTTTTATAAGTACAGGCATATAGCATCATTCCATGTAATTTATGGGAAGGATCTAACATTCCCCTTGCTTATTTTACCTGGCAATCATAAAGTGAGAAATCAGTTCTCATTTCATATAAATAAATGATGCCATCACAAATGTCAATACAGGGGAAGTTTCTACCAGTGGAGTGCTGAGAAACTTGGCTACAGCCTAGAGCAACCAGAGAGAAGTTCAGGAGTAACCCTGTTGGGAATTTCCATCCACCAATTTGTTGTCAAATGCATTGATGTGAGGCCCCAAATGACTCCAAAACTGCTTACTGCAATGACAAGAGCAACAACGCGCTTGTTTCCAATTACCCAGGGGTTTTAATGTGTAAACTGTATTCCTGTTCTGTCAGCTGCTCAGAAACCTGGAAAAGGAAATCAGCAACACTTCAACTCTAAATGGTTCGACACCGTTTTGCATGTGTTTATGTAGCATTCTGGCCAGTGCACATTTGGTGAAAAAAATGTTAATATGGCCTACTTGAGATATTGTTTCCTATGTGAAGGACTTGGCTTAGAATATTAAAACGTTGTGTGTGTGTGTGTGTGTGTTTTTAATAGCACATTATATTTAGAGAAATTATTCAAGTGTTATATAAGCAAGACTCTCCCAACACATTTTAGAAATCATGATAATGTTATTTTAATATCAACCTTGTTGGTAACTTCTCATAATTATAAATCACAAATGGAAAAGTTACACAACTAATACATACTTTAATCTGGTGGCCTGAGAATTGATTCTAGTCTTAGAATGTGTGTGTGTGTGTTATGATACAACCCAACAGAGATTAGAAAGAAAAAGTAGATAGCATTGAAACAAACATTTAGATTTTATGTAAAGAACATGACACTCAATTTCTCTTGATACATTGAACAAGTTTCCATACATTCTCCCATTTGCCATTTACTATTCATTTCTTACAAGAGGACTTCTCATTTAGATACTAACTCATTTGGATTATTCCTCTAACTCCTATAGCCATTTTGAATCAGTGACCCTAATACGATCGCTTTTACTTCCCAAAAGTAAATTTTGAAGTTTTATTCATTCTATCTAACATGTGGTAAATTATAAAGAAGAAATAATAGTATCATGACTCTCATACAAATATAAAATAAACACAGGTCAAATATTTTATTTAACTCACTAATTAATGAGAAAACCAGTGTGTGTGTGTGTGTGTGTGTGTGTGTGTGTGTGTGTGTGTGTGTGTGTATGTGTGTTTATATACTCTACAGGCATACCTCAGAGATACTGTGGGTTGAGTTCCAGACCACCACAGTAATGTGAGTCACACGAATTTTTTGGTTTTCCAGTGCACATAAAAGTTATGTTTACACCATACTGTGGTCTATTAAGTGTGCAATAGCAGTATGTCTAAAAAAACAATGTATATACTTTAATTAAAAAAAAAACTTTATTGTTAAAAAATGCTAACCATCATCTGAGCCTTCAGCAAGTCATAATCTTTTTGCTGGTGGAGCGTCTTGCCTTGATGTTGGTGGCTGCTGACTGATCAGGGTGGTGGTTGCTGAAGGTTGGGGTGGCTGTGGCAGTTTCTTAAAATAAGACAACAGTGAAGTTTGCCATATTGATTGACTTTTCCTTTCCCAAAAGATTTCTCTGTAGCATGCGATGCTGTTTGATAGCATTTTACCCACAGTAGAACTTCTTTCAAACTTGGAGTCAATCCTCTCAAACTCTGCCACTGCTTTATCAACTAAGTTTACGTAACATTCTAAATCCTTTGCTGTCATTTCAACAGTGTTCACAACATCTTCACCAGAAGTAAATTCCTGTCAAAAAACCACTTTCTTTGCTCATCCTTAAGAAGCAACGCTTCAAGTGTTAAAGTTTTATATTGAGATTGCAGCAATTCAATCACATCTTCAGGCTCTACTTCTAATTCTAGTTCTCTTGCTATTTCCACCACATCTGCAGTTACTTCCTCCACTGAAGTCTTGAACCCCTCAAAGTCATCTATAAGGTTGGAATCAACTTCCAAACTCCTGTTAATGTTGATATTTTGACCTCCTCCCATGAATCACAAATGTTCTTAATGGCATCTAGAATGGTGAATCCTTTCCAGAAGATTTTTAATTTACTTTGCCCATTTCCATCAGAGGAATCACTATCAATGGCAGATATAGCCTTATGAAATGTATTTCTTAAATAATAATACTTGGAAGTTGAAATTTCTCCTTGATCCATGGACTGCAGAATGGACGTTGTGTTAGCAGGCAGGAAAACAACATTAATCTCCTTGCACATCTCCATCAGAGCTCTTGGGTGACCAGGTGCATTGTCAATGAGCAATAATATTTTGAAAGGAATCTTTTTTTTTTCTGAGCAGTAGGTCTCAACAGTGGCCTTAAAATATTCAGTTGACCAGGTTTTAAACAGATGTGCTGTCATCCAGGCTTTATTGTTCCATTTATAAAGCACAGTCAGAGTAGATTTAGCATAATTCTTAAGGGTCCGAGGATTTTCAGAGTGGTAAATGGCATTGGCTTCAATTTAAAGTCACCAGCTGCGTTAGCGCCTAAGAAGAGAGTCAGCCTGTCCTTTGAAGCTTTGAAGCCAGGCATTGACTTCTCTCTAGCTATGAAAGTCCTAGATGGCATCTTCTTCCAATATAAGGCGGTTGTGTCTACCTTGAAAATCTGTTATTTAGTGTAGCCTCTTTCATCAGTTATCTTAGCTAGATCTGGATAACTTGTTGCAGCTTCTACCTCAGCACTTGCTGCTTCACCTTGGACTTTTATGTTACGGAGACGACTTCTTTCCAACTTTATGAACCAACCTCTGCTAGCTTCAAACTTTTCTTCTGCAGCTTCCTCACCTCTGTCAGCCTTCACAGAATTGAAGAGAGTTAGGGTCTTGCTCTGATTAGGCTTTGGCTTAAGGGATTGTTGTGACTGGTTTTATCAACTAGAATACAGTGTTTGTGTCCAGTTCCATTTATCATTAGTCTTATCGACTCCGCTCATTTTCAAGGTTAGTTGGATCATAATAATTTTCCTCCACCCTCTTCAGTGAGGCTGTTTCTTACATTTGTAACACAGTTAGATTATTTTCCTCACAAGTTGCAACCCATCCTGAGATATTTGACAAATACGTGGAGTCATATCTCACCATTTCAGTCACATCCAGAAGATTTTTACCCTCCTAAGAATCCCACGTGCTTCACCCATGTACCCACACCTCTGAACACCTGGAAACACTAATCTGTTTACTGTCTTTATAGTTTTGGCTTTCCAGAATGTTATATAATTGGAATAATACAGTATGTAGGCTTTGCAGACTGGCTTCTTTCACATAGCAGTAGGCATTCAAAATTCCTCCATGTCTTTTTGTGTTATGATAGCTTATTTCTTTTTATCACCAAATAATTTTCTATTGTATAAATGTACCACATTTCATGTTATCTATTCACCTATTGAAGCAAATATTGATTGCTTTCAGGTTTGACAATTATGAATGAAGCTGCTATAAATATTCACTTTGCAGGTTTTTGTGTGAATTTAACTTTTCAAATCAGTTGGTAAATATCTAGGAATGGGATTTCTGGGTAATACAGTAAGATCATGATTATCTATGTAATAAACTGCCTAAAAAAATCAGACTAAAGTCATTGCCATCAAGTGGATTCTGACTCATATAGCAACAGTATCATTCTCATCCACCAGCAATGAAAGGGAATTCCTGTTATTCTGTATTCTCAACAGCAACCCAGCAATTGGTATTGTCATTTTTTTTTAATTTGACTATTCTAATAGGTATGTAGGGGTATCTGGTTGTTGCTTTAATTTTCAATTCCCCAACAAAAAATAACAGTATATACTCGAATGCTTGTCATCTTTGATAAGGTGTCTTTCAGAATTTGGCTCATTATTTCATTAGTTCATTTCTTAATGTTGAGTTTTAAGTGTTCTTTGTATATTTTGGATATACAGCCTTTCCTCGGTATCCATTGGGGATTGGTTCCAGGACCTTCCACAGATATGAAAATCCAAAGTTGCTCAAGTCCGTTATGTAAAATGGCGTAGTATTTGCATAAAACCTATGCACGTTCTCCTGTATACTTTAAAACATCTCTAGATTACTTATAATAGCTAATATAATGTCAACTCTATGTAAATAGTTGTTATGCAGTATTGTTTAGAAAATAATGACCAAGAAAAAAATGTCTGTTTTTCTTTTTTTTTTGGAGTATTGTTAATCTGCTGTTGGTTGAATCTGCGAATGCAGCACGTGGATACAGAAGGCCGACTATAATTCCCTCATCAGATATATATTTTGCAATATTTTCTCCTGGTCTGTGACTTGTCTTCCAATTTTCTTAATGGTGTCTATCACAAAGTAAAAGTTTTTACTTTTAATAAAGTCTAACTTATCCATTATTAAAACAAAAAATTTTTTTGCTTTTGTTATATCTAAAAACTTATCACCAAATCCATGTTGATATAGATTTTCCTTTATGTTTTATTCTAAAGATTTTATAGTTTTGCATTTTATATGTAGGCCTGTTATAATTTGTTGAGGATTTTATTCCTATGTTCATGAAAATTGTTTGGCTGCAGTTTTTTTCCTTGTAACATCTTTATACGATTTGGTATTAGGGCAATTCTGATCTCATAGAATGAATTAGAAAGTGTTCCCTCTGTTTCAATTTTCTGGAAGGGACTGTGAAGAATTGATTTTGTTTTTTCTTTCAATGTTTGGTAGAATTTACCGGAAATCACCTGGGCCTGGTGCTTTGTATTTTGGAAGGTTGTTAATTATTGATTCAACTTATTTATTCAATATAGGGCTATACTGGTTATCTATTTCACTTTGTATAAGTGTTGTCATTTGTATCTTTCAAAGCACTGTTCAATTTCATCTAAATTATCGAATTTGTGGACATAGAGTTGTTTATAGTATCCTTTTGTTATCCCCTAATGTTCATGATGACAGTAATGGTGACCCATCTTTCATTTCTCATATTGGTAAATTTGTATCTTCCCTCTTTTTTTCTTGGTTAGCTTGGCTAGAGGTTCATTATTTACATTCATTTTTTGAAGATAACAGAGAAAATGTTCCCCAAAGCCTTTACCTCAGCAGTCAACCCCTCTTATGTCATTGACCAGGGTTGTTTAACATTCTTTTTAAATTAAAGACCAGTAAGGAGCGCTGGTGGTGCAACCGTTAAGTGCTTGGCTGCTAATCAAAAGGTTTTCAGTTCAAACCCACAGTGACTCCACAGAGAAAGACCTGGGGATCTGCTTCCATAAAAATTACAGCCATGACAACCCCATGTGGCAGATCTAGTCTGTCACATGGGGTCACTATGAGTCAGAATTGACTAAATGGCACCCAACAACAGCAACAAGGAAACGGAATTACCATCTTTGATTCAGAGCAGGAATTGGCAAACTATGTCCGATAGGACAAATCTGGTCTGCTCCCTGTTTTTGTGTGGCAAGTTAAAAATGGGATTTGCAATTTTAATAGTGGAAAAAAATAAAAAAAGAGGATAATATTTCATGGCATTAAAAAAAAGTTACAGAAGTTCAACTTTTAATATCCGTAAGTAAAGTTTGATTGGAACACAGCCATGCTCATTTATTTACATATTGTACATGGCTGCTTTCACACTGTAACAGTAGAGTTGACTAGTTGTGGCAGAGACAGTGTGGCCTGCAAAACTTAAAACATTTACTATCTGATGCTTTCTAGAAAAAGTTTGCAGATCCCAGTTTAAAGTTTCACATTATGGTTCACCCTTGGTGCTGGAACCATCTTCCCTGAAGCCCATGAGGTGCTCAAAGAAGAAAACCAACATCTGTGTTGTGTAAGCTATAGAGAAGAGGGGTGAAGATATATTGTATATGCAAATAACTAGTCCTTCTAAATACCAAACATCGTATGTTCGTTTCTACTGCCACAAGTTTACCTCTAAATCAACCAATTGTGTATATTTTCTCAGAATTCTTCCTATTTTTACAGTTGGCTATGATGGTTTAAAGCACCAAACATATAAACATATAAAACTTTCTTTTGGTCCATGTTGAAACTGTGAAACAACAGGAAGTTTAAATAATGTTGATTAAAAGTGACCACAGAAGCAAAATTTAAACCTGTGTCTAGATATACAGAAGGTCCAAGACCCAGCTTCTTGACTCATGTCATTTCCACTCAAGTCCCAGAAACCTGGATGCCACAACACAGATTCTGTAATATAATATGAATTACCTGGAGAATGAGTTGCTAGTGGTATTTGCCTCAGGCACTTACTCTAGAACTGACCGTTAATTGGGAATATAATGGAGACGGGCAGACTGCCAAGCCTGGGTGTCGCCTCAAGCCTTCTCCATCTATTTGGACAATCAGAGTGATTAGCCACTTCCAATTATAAGCAATATGACATGGAGCAGAGTTTTCATGTGCTATGTCTGCCATTGGCTTCCTTAAATTAAAACAGCTAGCAGATGCAGTAAAATTGTCTTCATAAAATTATCCACTAATTTTAAAAGATAATCGTATCTGTTGAAAAACAATAATAATTGAAAGAAAACTAAGCCTCCAAAATTGGACTATTGTCAGGAGACGATTCTCCACGAATCTGTAGTATTTCTATATGCTCAGGTATTAACAGAGAAGTACTCTGGGACTATCTTTTCAGAACATTTGTACAAACATACAGCCCTGGAAAGGTAGGAATAAGGAATCCTTCTGGATTAGATTTATGTTCCTGATAAGTTAAAATAAAGACAGTGAATTCCTGCAAAGAGATTTAGAGGCAGTTCTCCATTGAGGGAGACATTTGCTTACATTCAAGGATAATAAAAATAATCCTTCTTTCTCTGGCGAGGTGGATGGGCAGGTTTGGACACATTTTAAAGTAGCTCCTATATAAGATCAGAATCTCATCTCTACTGTGTATACCGTTACCACCTGGTTCTCATTGCATCACGCTGTGGGAGAATTGGGGCTCAAAGAACCAGCTCTACAATGCTACTCTGACTGCTGCTTTTGCTGTGATTAATAAGCTGCCTCTGTTCCAGAAGTTTCCTTTTTTTCTATTTTCTGATTTAAGACTGATTAAAATAAAATAACCTTGACTATTTGATTTTTAAACATGTTCTTGTATCGAATGTACATGCATGTCTCTCTATATGTTTATATCTATGTATCATATAGTGCTGGAAGATGAACCCTCAGGTTGTAAGACACTCAAAATATGACTGGGGAAGAGCTGCCTCCCCAAAGTAAAATTGACTTTAATGACGTGGTTGCGGTAAAGCTTTCGGAATCTTCATTTGCAGATGTGACATGAATCAAAATAAGAAGGAACAGCTGCAAACATCCATTAAAAATCAGAACATGGAATATACAAAATATGAATCTAGGAAAATTGGAAGTCATCAAAAATTAAATGGAACACATGAAGATCAATATCCTAGGCATTAGTAAGCTGAAAGAGACTGACATTGGCCATTTTAAATCAGACATCATATGGTCTACTATGCTAAGAATGACAAATTGAAGAGGACTGACATTGCGTTCACAGTCAAAAAGAACATTTCAAGATCTATCCTGAAGTACAATGCTGTCAGTGACAGAATATATCCATATGCCTACTAGGAAGACCAGTTAATACAACTGTTATTCAAATTTATACACCAACTACTAATGCCAAAGATGAAGAAATTGAAGATTTTTACTAACTTTTGCAGTCTAAAATTGATCAAACATGCAATCAGGATGCATTGATAATTATCGGTGATTGGAATGTGAAAGTTGGAAACAAAGAGGAAGGATGGGTAGTTGGAAAATATGACCGTGGTGATAGAAATGATGCCGGAGATCACATGATAGAATTTTGCAAGAAAAATGACTTCTTCATTGCAAATACCTTTTCTCCACAACATAAATGGCGACTATACACGTGCACCTCACTGGATGGAATACACAGGAATCAAATCGAATATAACAGTGGAAAAAGACAATGGAGAAGCTCAACATCATCAATCAGAACAAGGCCAGGAGCTGACTGAGGAATAGACCATCAGTTGCTCATGTGCAAGTTTAAGTTGAAGCTGAAGAAAACTAGAGCAAGTCCACATGAGCCAAAATACAGCCTTGAATATATCCCACCTGAATTTAGAGACAATCTCAGGAAGAGATTTTATGCACTGAATACTAATGACGGAAGACCAGACGATTTACAGAATGACATCAAGGACATTATACGTGAAGAAAGCAAAAAGTCATTAAAAAGACAGGAAAGAAAGAAAAGACCAAAATGGATGTCAGAATGAACTCTGAAACTTGCTCTTCAATGTAGCGTAGCTAAAGTGAATGGAAGACATGAGAAGAAGAAGAGCTGAACAGAAGATTTCAAAGCTGGCTTGAGAAGACAAAGTATTATAACGAAGTGTGCAAAAACCTGGAATGAGAAAACCAGAAAGGAAGAACACCCTTGGCATTTCTCCGGTTGAAAGAACTGAAGGAAAAATCCAAGATTCAAGTTACAATATTAAAGGATTCTATGGGTAAAATATTGAAAGATGCCAGAAACACCAAAAGACGATGAAAGGAACACACAGAGTCACTGTACCAAAAAGAATTGGTTGATGTTCAAACATTTCAAGAGATGGCATATGATCAAGAACTGACGGTATTGAAGGAAGAAGTCTAAGCTGCACTGGAGACATTGACGAAAAGCAAGACTCTAGGGATTGATGGAATATCAATTAAGATTTTTCAACAAATAGACGCAATGCTGGAAGTGCTCTCTCTTCTACGCCAAGAAATTTGGAAGACAGCTACCTGCACAACTGACTGGACAGATTTGTATGTGTGCCCATCCAAGGAAAGGTGATCCAACAGAACATGGAGATTATTTAATAATATCATTGAGATCACACACAAGTAAAATTTTCATGAAGGTAATTCAAAAACATTTGCAGAAGTACATCGATAGGAAACTGCCAGAAATTCAAGGTGGATTCAAAAGGAAACATGCAACAAGGGGTATCTTTGCTGATGTCAGATGGATCTTGGCTGAAAGCAGAGAATACCAGAAAGATGTTTACCTCTTTATTGACTATGTGAAGGCGTTCAACTCTGTGAATCATAACAAATTATAGATAACTTTGAAAGAATGGGCATTCCAGAACATTCAATTGTGCTCACAAGGGACCGGTACAAAAACCAAGAGATAGTCGTTTGAACAGAACAAGGGGATAGTACGTGGTTTAAAATCAGGAAAGGTGTGCATCAGGGTTGTAGCCTTTCACCATATATACTTATTCAATCTGTATGCTGAGCAAATAATATGAGAAGCTGGACTATATGAAGAGGAATGTGGCATCACGATTGGAGGAAGATTCATTAACAACTTGCAATATGGAGATGCACAACCTTGCTTGCTGTAAGCAAAGAGTACTTGAAGCACTTACTGAAGAAGATCAAAGACCACAGCCTTCAGTGTGGATTACACCTCAATATAAAGATAACAGAAATCCTCACAGCTGGACCAATAAGCAACATTATGATAAACAGAAAAATACTGAAGTTGTCAAGGATTTCATTTTCCTTGGATCCACAATCAACACCCATGGAAACATGACTTGGGAAATCAAAGATGTATTGCATTGGACAAATCTGTTGCAAAAGACGTCTTTAAAGTGTTCAAAAGCAAAGATGTCGCTTTGAGGACTAAGTTGCACCTAACCCAAGGCACAGTATTTTTAATTCCCTCATATGAATGTGAAAGCTGGACAATGAATAAGGAAAACCTAAGAAGATTTGATGCCTTTAAATTATGGTGTTGGCAAAGACTATTGAATATACCATGGCTGCCAGAAGAATGAACAGGTCCCTCTTGGAAGAAATACAGTCAGAATGCTCCTTAGAAGCAAGGATGGTGAGCGATTGTCTCACGTACTTTGGATATGTTATCAGGAGAGACCAGTTCCTGGAGAAGGACGTCGTGCTTGGTAAAGTAGAGGGTCAGCAAAAGAGAGGAAGTCTCTCAAGAAGATGGGATGACACAGTGGCTGCAATAATGGGCTCAAGTGTAGCAACGATTGTGAGGATGGCACAGGGCCTGGTAGTGTTTCATTCTGTTATACGTAGGTCACTATGATTTGGAACTGATGCTGCAGCACCGAACAACAACAACAAATATCTATATATACAAATAATTTAATATATAAATACAGAGAGGTATCATCTCTGTCCAGCTCTAAGATGCACATTTTTTCTCACATTTTAAATATGTAAAATTGGTTCTATCTTCAATTCATAATCTACTATTGTATGATTGGCAGTATTTTCTACCATTATTTATGCATAAACTAAAGATGTAATTTACAACCTATAGAATCTTAGTTTTAATAAAATATTACATATAAACAAAATATGTGTTTTAAAAAATTCCCCTGGTGTTCCCAAATTTTCTTTTTTTGTGTGAGAAATAATGAGTTGAGGGCCAGCACAGAGCATAAGAAAGCTGAAAATATGGTTTCTGACATCACTATTCCTAGAATCTAAGAGTCATAGTGCATCCTAAGAGATCCTACATTGGCCATTTAGATAGCCAATCTAACTACTATATTAAGCAGGTGTGACTCCTAGAATTTAATTATAAAATAGATGTATTTTTGGCTCCCATTCTCCCTTAAGTCAGCTCTGTTAGGACATTTATTCTCTTGCCCATGGAAACATCTAGTTCCCAAGAAACACCCAAGACATTCACGCACTTTTTACTACTAAAATTGTGGGATTGTCCTCTGCCTTCGTAGAGCTTGCCCTTTTTTCATATATTTATTTCATAAGTATGCATTGGACTCTGGCCTACTATAACCCACTGGAGTGCAACCTTTCCTTACACTTAGAGTTTCCAGATTTAGCAAATAAAAATTGTAAAAAACTCCCATTTAAAGTCTAATTTCAATTAAACAACAAATTATTTTTTACTATAAGTAAATGTACTTTATCCGGCAACACTACCTAGACTTGAGATGAGGATAGAGAGCCCCAACTCTTCCCTTTGTGGATTTAGTAGTCATTATCCATAATAACTGTCCAAAGAAATCATCTCTTAAATACTCCCTCTAGTGTTTAAACACAGAAGAAAACATTCTTTGATGGTTACAGGAGTGGGGAAGGAGGGTGAGGGTTATTCACTAAGTAGATAGTAGATAAGAATCATCTTAGGTGAAGGGAAGGACAGCACACACTGCAGGGGAAGCCAGGACAACTGGACTAAACCAAAGCTAAAAAGTTTCCTCAATACAATCAAATACTTTGAGAGACAGAGTAGCAGGGATGCGGGGTCTGGGGACTATGCTTTCAGGGGACATCTATGTCAATTGGCATAACAAAGCTTATTAAGAAAATGTTCTGCATCCTACTTTGGTGAGTGGCTTCTGGGGTCTTAAAAGCTTGCAAGTGGTCATCTAAGATGCATCAATTGGTCCCAACCACTTGGAGTAAAGGGGAACAAAGAACACCAAAGACACAAGGAATGTATTAGCCCAAGAGACAGAATGGGCCACATAAACCAGAGACTTCGTCAGCCTGAGACCAGAAGAACTACATGGTGCCGGGCTACCACCAATGAATGTCCTGACTGGGAACACAACAGAGGGTCCCTGATGGAGCAGTAGAAGGATGGGATGCAGAACTCAAATTCTAGTAAGAAGATCAGACTTAATGGTCTGACTGAGACTGGAGGTGCCTTGGGAAGCATGGCCCCTGGTCTCTCTACCACCCCAGAGCTAAAACAATTTCCGAGGCCAACTCTTCAGACAGGGGGACATAAAGTGATACTTGTGAAGAATGTGCCTGTCAGTCAAGTAGATACAAGAGACCAAAGGGGCAACTTCTGTCCAGAGGTGAGATGGGAAGGCAGAGAGAGTTAGGAGCTGGTTGAATGTTCATGGGGAATCCGGGGCGGAGGGGAGGAGTGTGCTGTCGCAGAATGGGGTGACTGGTTGGGGTCTCATAACAATGTATGTAAAAAAAAAAAATTTTGTATGGGAGACTAACTTGAAATGTAAACTTCATTTAATTACAACAATAAAAAAATTAAAAAAAAATACTCCCTTTAGACAGCTACAATCCATCTTAGTTTGGGAGAAGTAGTAATTTGCTAAAAACCTCATGGGGTTTTGGAAACTACTGGCCTAGCAACTATTTTGAAGGATTAATATCCACAGAAGCAGCCCTCAATGATGAATGGGGAGATGCTCCAAGTATCCCAACTCCCTCACCCCTCACTTCGGATAATTCTGTGACATGTCTAATGCTGTTCCCTTGAGTTCTTCAGCAGGATTGGGCTTCCATCTCTTTCTGGTCTCTTTTGTTCACTCTGCTATTAATATTTCTTGGGCTCAACCCCTAAATATCCTTTTTGCACTTGAATCCTCATGTCAGAACCTGCTCCTGGGACATCTAAACCAAAAAGGATATTATATTTCATCTTGTATATGTCGTTTTAAAACACTGAGCAGTTTTTTTATTGACATATCTCAACTTGCTCATCATTTTCTGATTAAGAAGACCTTCCCATTCAAAAAATTTAAATCAATTCAAGCATCCTTTGTGGGTGAGATGATCATTCTTAATCTTATTTTTTCCTGATCATTTTACTTTTTTTCCTTTAATTTATTATTCAGTGATGCCAAGTGAGGTCCAGGCAAGTCCCATCAACCAGTGGAAACTGTTGTTCCTGTTGCCAACAAAGGAACTGCTGGATTTACATCTTAGGTTATACCACCTGTTTTGAATAACTGATATGCCAACACTGTATGAGTTCAGTAGTTCAAAGTGATTATTCTTCATCTCTTCCCACATCCAGATTCAATATTCTTTGTGTTCTGTAATACTTATGACTGGGAATTATAGATGGTATTGGCATTCTTATTTCTTATTTTTTTTCTTGTCTGGAGGTAATTTCCAGGGAAGAAGAAAAGTAAATATCTTTCTGCTACCTTTGAACCATTTATTTTATACCTGGCTACCCAGCAGAGCTCTTTTATTTCTTAGTTGTAATAGATTTTCAGTTGATTATTTGATATTTTCCGAGTAGATAATCATCGGCAAATAATGAAATGTTTGGCAATCCTTTTACAAGGTATACTACATAGTGTCTGTAAAATGCATACAGAATTGATTAATTTTTGATCTTCAGTGTTTGATACTGGTTCCAGGAATTCTTAGCAACTAAAATCATAATCTACTTGTAAGTATATTTATACAAGAATGATTCTGTATTATTAACCCAATTGAACTTTCAATTTATGTTTATTCTTGACTGGAAAATATATCTTCCCAACAAAGAGTTCACTCTATATTTAAATGTGTCCAATCATTATAATTATAGGTGCACCATTAATAATTCATGCTTCGTGCAGAATTAGTATAATAGGATTCTGGCATTTACTGTCTAAACCTATTGTGCTTAGAAATGTCTTGTGTTACATTGTGCATCATGACCCAATGATTTCACTCTAAGAGTGAAAAAACAGCTTTAAGTGTTATAAACTCTAGCTACATAAATGGATAGAGAGCTTTGAGAATATGACACAGCAATATTTTATTCTTGGGATTCTTTGAGACCCTTTGCAAATTGAACATGCTATATTTGACTTATGGGGCTTTCATTTGTATTGTAGAAGCATACACTAGCCCACTTAACATGATATACTATAGTTATATTTTCTATAAAAGTCACTCCATTATCAAAGCTGTTAAAACATCCATTGGCAGTGGTAATTTAGTTGTTCGAATAAAGTGAATTTGGTTCAATCAATCATTTTTTTCCTTAATGAGTTCTGAGTTTTTGTCTATTTGCTTTTTATTTATGTCTCTCAATGTCTTTATAGTATCTACTGAATATAGTATTCCTAGTTACTGTGGGTTGTAAATACATCTTATTTTTTCCCCAACAAATTATGTTATTATAAAGAAACTTTAGTATAAATTAGTGAAGTCTGAAAATCTATTCTTCTTTATCTCTTAGAACAGTAATTTCAGCCTACAACTTTCAGCAAGTAAAACGTATATTTATATGCTTAAAGTTTTTCTCTTTTTATAAGTATTTGTATCAATTGCCTAAATTTTATGATGATGCATAGTATTTTGTGAATTAAAAAATTATGGCTAATCAAACATTCACCAGAATTTTATCAACTTTCACTACCCTTGATGTTTATCTAAGTGCCTGATAGAGCTCACACAGCCTCAATTTAGTTAACGTACCAGTCCGTTGCAGGAAGTATCTTCTTCATATTATATATTTGCCATAGATTCAACTAAAGGCTAGTAGGAGGTATCACATAGTAAGGTTATGAAATCTTGAAATAATTGTTATTTGGGAAGACCTTTAGTGAAAGTTCCATTCAAACAATTGCAGACACTTTTGGTTTTGGAGTAATAAGCAATGTAAAACTATCAGAACATAACTATGATTAATATATATTTACATACATATATATTGAATGTTTTCAACATTTCATTATGAAAAAGTTTAAAAATACATCAAAGTTGAAAGAATTTTACAGTGAACATCCATACATAGTATCTATAATCTAGATTCTATAATTGCCAATAAACATTTAAAATGTTCTTAAACCTCAAAATAATAAAGGCAATATGTATTGAAATATATAACATCACCATATTTTATTTATGATATTGGCACAAATTAAGGTTTCATGACACCAAGTGTTGGTTAGGGTATGGAGGAAAATGAACACTTGTACAGTCTTGGTCATATTGTAAATTTGTTCTGCTTTCTTGGTGGGGAATGTGGCTATATCTGCAAAAAATTTAAATGTTTATCATCTAAGATGCCTTTTTTGGAAGATGGGGAAGGTGAAGACAATCAAAAGACTTAGTTAATTGTCTCCAACAATTACTGTATTATTTTTCCACAATTACAGTAAATTCAAACCCTCTGAGATTTCTCATATATTTGGAATATACTTAACAAAGTTAGCAAACAGTTTAATCATTGCTGTAATTTGTTCTTAACTCTGCTTTCAATTTGTGATTCCTTCTATTAGGAAAATAAAATATGGGATATCTCCATTAAATATTGATTGGAAAGATAGTCTTCTGATTCTTTTTAACTCTTAAAAGAAATCAAAGCCTAGTTCTGAATCTTTACTAGCCGATTATCAGTCTCCATTTAATATGTTAAGTAAAAAGTGCCAAATATTGATATCCCTTTGTAACTGTTGACACAGAAACACCTTCCTTCGTCAATGTCCTCCCCTCCCCAAGGTTAAGGTCATGTTTCCATTATTTAGGATCATTAATCATATAACACATATGTATGTTTTAATTTCAAAATAGAATTTTGGCTGCCAGAAGTAATATAGCTAACTTAATTTCACAGTAGCAGAAGAGCCATCAGATGCCTTTTTCAGACATCAAGCCTGAATTAATTTGCAAAACTGGCCCCTTTGGGGCTTAAGTGTTCAAAGCTGTCTTCCGATGAAACAATTTATGCATCTCCTGCAATTTTAAGTATGAATGAAATGTATAATTTAGACATTGTCTATTGGGTTTCAATTGGTGACATCTGCAATTGTTGCTAAAATAAATGCCAATTTTTCATCTAACTTATTTTAGAATTTTCCTCAAGGGTAGAAGAGGAATTGGGTGAACCATGAACTTTGTCTTATTCTAATTCATCATCGTGTATTTTGATTTTCTATAAGAGAGATGTTGCCTTCCTCCAACACTGAAACATGATCTAAGATAAGATACTAGAATTTAACTACTTACTCTTTCTGTTTATTTGATGTAATGTTTAGGACCAAATTTACCAAAATGTCAACTGTCTGTGTTCTTCATGAATCATTTGATTTCAACAATCTTCTTATCCATATTAACTTGTAACGTGAAATAAACAATACATCTCCTGCTTTTTGTTGTTGTTGTTGGGTGCTATCGAGTCAGTTCCCACCCATAGCGACCCTATGTACAACAGAACGAAATACTGCCCTGCCCTGCGCTATCCTCAGAATCGTTGTTATACTTGAGCCCATAGTTGCAACCACTGTGTCAATCCATCTCATCGAAGGTCTTCCTCTTTTTTGCTGACCCTCTACTTTATCAAGCATGATGTCCTTCTCCAGCGACTGCTTCCTCCTGATAACATGTCTACAGTATGTAAGGCAAAGTCTCACCATCCTTGCTTCTAAGGAGCATTCTGGCTGTACTTCTTCCAAGACAGATTTGTTCATTCTCCTGGCAGTCCATGGTATATTCAATATTCTTTGCTAACAGCATAATTCAAAGGCATCAGTTCTTCTTTGGTCTTCCTTATTCATTGTCCAGCTTTTGCATGTATATGAGGCGATTGAAAATACCATGGCTTGGGTCAGGTGCACCTTAGTGCTTAAAGTGACATCCTTGCTTTTTAACACTTTAAAGAGGTCTTTTGCAATGCCTTTTAAGCCAACATAATTCAGAGAAACTTTGGAAAGCATTGTAAAGGGCAGTCTAATCAAAACTGGAACATTCTAGAAGCATTAATTAGTGGATATCTGTAAGATCAAGGTCTCCTCTTGCTTGATTAGATTGGAAAAAAAGTATTTAAAAATGGCTCCAATAGCTGGAGAAATACTTGAGAATTAGAAGCTGGCAACACTGGAAAGTGAGGAATACCTGCAAGAATAGAAGCAGAAAATAAGTGGTCTCATTGTTTCTCTCCGTAATGATTTCTAAAGAGAAATTCAATATTTTAAAAAATTTTACTTGTAAAAATACATCTGAATTAACAACCATTCATCCAGTGTCGCATAGTGGTTCAGACTTTGATGTGAAACAGACCTTGATTTCAGACTAGATCTGTTACTTTTCTGACGTTTTGATTTTTGTAAGTTAGTTAAATTTGTCCTAAACCTTAGTTTCTTCGTCTGTAAAATTATAATCATAATAAATATACCTCATAGGTTGATGAAAGGATCATATGCCTGGAAAATAGTAAGACTCCACAAATTTAAGTCCAAAGACCGGAGCAAGTACACTAATTCTATAGCTGGACATTTGTTAAAAAAGACAGAGCTACATAGGTGGATAGGTGGGTTCTATTCAGACTCAGGAGAAAAAAAAAAAAAAAAACAACAGTGACGGTCACTGTCTGAGACAAAAAAGTAGCCTCCTGAATTACAACATTAAATTTTTATGAAGCATTTACTATCTAAACTATTTCATTAAGATCTCTTTCTGGATTCCTGCACATGCTCTCTTAACTGAAATGATTTGCATTTCTTATGCTGTGCTTCTGTTACTGCAGAGATGACAACAGAAAAGATAGATTAGAGAGGAGAAAAAAGTCTGTGAAAGAAAGACTATATTCTGCTTACCCTGTAATTTCTTTTGGGAGTTGATTACATTCTGATTTATAATAACAGAAAGAAAAAAATAGAATGTGTTTCAGTAAGGCTGTGAAAAATTAAATGTATATCAGACAACATACATTAAAATAAAATACAGTACTATATATTTTATTCAGGCATGTAAAATATAGGTTTTGTGCACATTTCAAGAGTGATAAAAAAATTCATTTGCCAGAAAATTTTACGGTCCAGTTAAGCTCATTATTACTGATTAGGATGGTGTTATCAATTGCCCATCTAAGATTATCCTTCTGTCAATTAAACTTTCTCAGTATTTGAGCAACTGAAGCACCCAAAAAAATTCATTGCCGTCGAGTCGATTCCGACTCACAGCGACCCCATAGGACAGAGTAGAACTGCCCTATAAGGTCTCTAAGAAGCGGCTGGTGGATTTGAACTGCCGACCTTCTGGTTAGCAGCCAAGCTCTTTAACCGCTATGTCACCAGGGCTCCGATTAAAGCACGGTATTAGTTAATCCTGGGCACAAAAATAAAAGTGAAACTGTACGTTTATTTTTGTGTTCTGTGCTTGGTTTCGTTTTTCAGAACTATTACTATGTGACATTTGTTATTTAGCTATATTTACAAGTCTTTCTCTAAAAAATTAAAAAAGTATCAACTACTCTGTTCAAATGTATTCAGAGATCATGTGGCAAATCCGAACTAACCTGTGGTTACAAAGCTTTTCTCCTATGTTTTCTTATAGAAGTTTTATAGTGTTAGCTCTTGCACATAGTTTAGGATCCTTTTGGAGTTAATTTTTTGCACACTGTAAGGTTTTTTGTTTGTTTGCACATGGACTTCCTTTTTTTTGTTTTTAATCTTCCTTTTCCCACTGAATTTACTTGTCATCAATGTAAAAAATCAATTTAACAAAGGCATAATGGTGTATTTCAGATTTTCAATTCTGTCCCATTATTTACAAATGTAATCTATGTTGTTAGAAATCAGAGTAGTGATTGTTTATAAAGGTGGAATTGACTGGAATAGACATAGGGAATTTTTTTTAGTGTTAGGAAAGGAGTATATCCTGTTTGAGGTATTAGTTACCCAGAAGTATGTACTTGTCAAAACAAATCAAATTATACAATCAAGATCTGTGCACTTCACTATATGTACCTTGCTGACACACCTATATGCATATATGCACACGCAATTGCACAAAATGTCACTTGTACTTCGTTACAAAAAGTTGTCAAGTTGTGTCCCAATGTCTATGGAGCATCTATAATGATCTGAATATAAATATAATATATAAATATAAAATATAAATATAAATTCCCATAGACTGACATAGTAAGTTTAAGAACATGGAGACATCCACGAAGAATGGGGTAAACAGAATAAAAACTAAGAGGAAAAATAGGAACTAAAACATATTGGGTTGTTTAATTCCATAGGGATATAATTTTTTTTTTTTACTTATTTTATTTTGTTATTGTTGAGAATACACACAGCAGAACATACACCAATTCAACAATTTCTACATGTACAATTCAGTGATATTTATTACATTCTCCCTGTTGTGCATTCATTCTCACTCTACTTTTATGAAATATGTTCCTCCCCTATTGATATAAACTCATTGCCTCCTAAGTTTTGTATCTAATCTTTTGAGTTGCTGTTGTCAATTTGATCCCATAGATAGTTCTTAAAAGACCACAATGCTCAAGGTAGACATTCTTTACTAATTAAGCTAAACTACAGTTTGTCTATAAGAAGATTTCAGGGGATAATTTTGGTTTAAGTTTTGAAGATTATCTCAGGGCAATAGTTTCAGAAGTTCAGCCAGCCTCAATGGCTCCAGAAAGTCTGGATTCTATGCGAATTTGAAATTCTGTTCTGCATATTTCCCCTCTTTTGATCAGGACTCAGCTATAGAATATTTGATCAAAACATTCAGTAACCGTAGCTAGACACGATCCAGTTCTGGTCTCATGGCAAAGGAGACAGTTGTTAATTGAGGCAATTAGTCACACATTCCATTTCCTCCTCCTATTCCTGACTCTCCTTCTTCCTCTATTGCTCCAGGGAATTGGAGACCAATTGTTGTGCCTAGGATGGCTGCTTATAAGCTTTTAAGACCCCAGGCACTAGGCAGCAAAGTAGGAGGCAGAACAAAAGCCCTAAAAGCAGTATTAGCCAATTAACTGTGATGTCGCATGAAACTATGACCCTAAACCTCCAAACCAAGAAACCAAATCCCATGTGGTGCTGGGTTGTACATTAATCAGTTTCAGAAACTGCTCTTGTTTGTTGTTGTTGTAAATATGTATATATAATTTTAAAGAAAAACAATTGCTTTGACAATATGGACACAGCCGGCAGGGTGGCTTCCATTTCTGACAAACAGCACTCTCTTATATAACGTTCTGTTTTATAGATAGTGTTAAGTCAAGGAACTGCTTTCTCTCATTTTAATATACATTTTTTATATTGTTATATTTGAAATGATTAAAATAGGGTAGATGTCTTATGGTAAAAATTGAGGTGATTTTGAGAATAAAATTTTCTACTCTTGTGGTTGGCAGACCTCCTAGCTTACTGAAAATTTATCAATACTTTAAATTTATTTTAGACTTTACACACTGTATGTCTAGGTGAGATAACTTTCAGATTGCTTGATTTTATATGATAGGCAAAATAGCAGGCACATTGACACTGTTCAGCTGTTAGACACTAAGACCTAATTCCATGAGAAGCTCTAGGATAACATTCCAGGTAGAAAGATAAATAATACATTTCTAATTATTAGAGAACCAAAAATATGTAGTTTAGCAAAAAAAACAATTTTCTATTTAAAAAACATATATATGTATGTATATATATAGAGAGACACCCTTGGTAGTGCAAATGATTAACTCTCTCAGGGGCTAACTGAAAGTTTGGTAGTTAGAGACCACCCAGAGTTGCCTTAGAAGAATGACCTGGTGATGTACTTCTGAAAAATTGGCCATTGAAAACTCTAAGAATCGCAAGGGAATTGATATACTTCCATAAACCCTTTCTCAGCTAGTCTTCTGTTTCTAGTCTTAATTATCAAGTTTATGAAGGCCTTTTTACAGCATCTTCCCTCAGGTTGCTGCCTTTACCTTCAATATCAATTTACCACAGAAAATAAGCCTTACTTCTTAATACATTAGACTTATATAAAAACCAAGTTGTGATTTTACAAAAGACTTTACCATAGATTCAATAATTATGAAAGGGAAGGGAAGGACAACAAAAACAACCTTTACTACTGTGGCTACGTGTGGCCACCCGCAGAAACTACATTCCCAGCTGTATCTCCATGCCTCTAAACAAGGGCCAGATTACTCATTTTTGTTCCCCCTATAAACATGTACATTCGATGTTCCAATAATCTCCATGCTATATAGTCTATCTCAAACTTCTAAAAGACTGCAAGCAAAGAACAGACAACATATGAAACAATCAGTTTTGAATAACACCATGGTTAGAACACAATAGGCTTGTCCCTGATTATTGTACCATTTTTTAAGGTGAAGCAAAGGTGGCCCTCATGATTTAGTTCCTACATACACGAAACTGATTTTACCTGAGAGAGACAGCTCTATACTGGATTGTCTTTAAGTGGAAAATATAAGTTCCTCTCGAAAAGATGGGATCTCAAGAGTAGAAATAAAAGAAAGCTTCTTGGTCATCTGCTCATACAAATTTCAGTGATTATATATCATTACTATAAAAGAACAAACATAAAAATAAATAAGGATGTATTTATAGGGAAAAAAAACAAAACAAATAAAAATTCAACCTTCTGAAATGTAATGAATAGCAGAAGAGGCCTAATTTAAGCAGAGTGGCCAAAGAACATCTCTCTGAGAATGAGCCACACCACCCTGAAGGATGAGGGCTCATTCCTTTTCACAGTCTCTTCTTCTGTGTCCAGAAGAGCTTATATGTTTGTCTGGCAGTTTTCACCTTTTCTAATTAATGTCTTCTGAATAATAAGCCATATATATAAAAGAGAGAAACACGTTTACTCAAAGAAAGTAAAAAAGACACGGAAACAAAAGTAAAAAAAACCTCGTGAACAAGATCCAATTCATTCACTATAATAATAGATCTGATAATCTAAATCCAAATAGAAAAGGAGTAGTTCTCCTCAAAGAGGCCACAAAATACATGGAATCCAGCTCAAATAAATATAATCTGATTTACTTTTGTAAAAAGATCACATGGTGTGTTAAACTTTATTCAAGTTATTTTACTATACTTAGATATATCCTAAAAATGTATAGACACTTGTTATACATTAGTATGACTGAAAGAAGTATATACAATTAGCATTTTCCCCAGGATTAAGAAGTAATTTTTTCAAATGGAAATTTAATTCTTTACCACTTATGAAGGAAAAAATCTGTCTTGGAAAGTAAAGCCAGAATGCTCCTTAGAAGCAAGGATGGCGAGACTTCATCTTACGTACTTCGGACATGTTATCAGGAGGGACCTGTCCCTGGAGAAGGATATCTTACTTGGTAAAGTAGAGCATCAGCGAAAAAGAGGAAGACCCTCAACAAGATGGATTAACACAGTGGGTGCAACAATGGGCTGTAACATAGCAATGATTGTGAGGATGGCACAGGACGAGGCAGTGTTTTGTCCTGTTGTACATAGGGTCCTTATGAGTCGGAACCAACTCGATGGCGCCTAATAACAACATTAAAGGAAAACTTTGTTTGAAATTAAAATTTTTTAAATAAAATTTCCTAGTCTATATTCATCAAATTTTTCTAAAATCTTGAGATTCCATCTTAACTATTGTGACATTTGTTACGTTCTATTCACTGACTTATGACTAATGGGGCTTATTCATCCAGGAGTTTCGGGGTTTTCTTCAATGAAAACATTAATAAAAAACAAAACATAATTTGAAGAAGTATCTGAGTAAAAAAATTGACATTTTCTATATTTAAACATCAAGTGTATTATATAAGCCAAGTGAAGAAAGCAATTCCCATTGCTTTTATTGTTACCGTTGGCAGAGGGAGAAAATACAACTGTCAGTTAAAGACGATACCACCAATTTTAGACTTCTCAGAGCATGTAGTTTTGCCTGAAAATATCTGCAGACGTCTCCACTGGTGTTTGTGCAAATATGGAGTAGTTTTTAGACGATTGCAATGAAAAGACTCTGGCCAAGTTGCTGAACATAGTGCTCTGGATTGTAATTTATCATCATCAAAATGCAAGTCCTAAGTCACCATCAACATGTTATCAGTATTTTTGTTGTCGCTGTTGTTCTGATGATTTCAGGGCTTGGGTTGGCTCTACAAAAGTTAATTACAGATATTTCATTCCATAAACAATCTGTAATTTGATTTCTCAATGTCATCGCCCTCCTTGTCACTACCCTAAACACAAAGATGCTTTATGGCATGCTTTTTTTTTTTTTTTTATTAAATGACTTAGGGAGACTTTTAAAAACAATTAGGTAACTCTGTCAGCATAGAGGATGGAGCCTAGAAAATACAGTTAGAGGAAACATAACAATTCATTTTAAAATTTCTTTTTGGATTTTTGAAGCTAAGACTTTATACATGCTTTATAATTCCCATCAATTCTAATTTATTATTTTATTTGATTATCCATGTTCAAAGAATTGTATTCTTATGTTCAAAGACCCTCCCATACGCATCCATGTATATTTTATAGATTAAAGGGGGGAACACCTTATGATCATTGAGATAAATAAAAAAAACTTAGTATTTATGTTGCAATCTGAGATTTAAATGAAATAATGCAACTAAAATACTTTCCCCAATGTCTGAAATAATATATAATTATGAATGCGCAACAGTTTCCTATATCTAAATGCATTAGAACGATAGACTTGAAAAGAGCAAGGAGTTGGTTTGTGTGTTCAGTGCTAAAAACATTGTACAAAACATGGTCTGTACTGGAAAATACCTTAAATAATCACATTTATGTTTATTGTTGTCCTTGAATAGCAGAAAGATGGTTAAGCTGTTAAATGGACTCACCTATTTGTGAGGTGTCAAAAATGTGTATTGTGATTCTTTTACTCTTTTCCCAAATCTGTTATAGCTCACTGTCTGTCTATATCTCTTGAGTTGGTGCTAAGCGTTCAGTAATAAGCAAGGGTTTGTTTGGAATATATATATATATATATATATATATATATATAGCAACTCCTCTTCCAAGGAATTTGTTATCTATCTGGAGAGAATAAACAAACAAGCATGAAAAACTTGCGATATGATAAATATTAAACAAAACAAATATTACACATTGTCTAAAGAATAGAAAGGGAAGGAAAGGATTAAGAAAAGCTCTAAGGATGAGCCATAATTTAAACTAGCCCTCTCCAGAAGGATGGGAATTTAGTAAATAGATGTTATAAGTAAAGTGAATAAAAGTTATTACAACAAGATAGATAATATCACAGAATTCAAAAAGAGGTATGAATGTTTTTTTAAACGGTTTTTATTGTACTTTAGGTGAAGGTTTACAGAAGAAATAGTTTCTCATTAAACAGTCATGACACATATTGTTTTATGACATTGGTTAACAACCCCATGACATGTCAACACTCTCCCTTCTCGACCTTGGAGGACCTTTTTTTTTGGTGAAAATATACATAGCCAAAAATACATCATTTCAGAAATTTCTTCATGTACAATTCAGTGACATTGATTACATTCTTCCAGTTGTGCTGCTATTTTCACTATCCTTTTCCAAATTATTCCATCACCATTATCTTCAACTCACTGGCCCCTAGGCTTCCCATCAAGCGGTAAGAATATTTTTGTGGAATTATAAGACTGATCCAACTAAAGAAAAAAATGTACAAATAGTAACGAAATTAAATAGAGATGGTGGTTGCATTGGAATTTAGCTCATATCTAAGAAATTCAGAAGCCCGTGGACATTGCTAAACAAAAGAATGGCAACATGAAAGTGAAGTTGAAGATAGGATACTCTTTTTTAGTTACTAGACATATACAAAAAATAGATAACCAGACTTGCTTACATTCAAGTTTTGAGAAAGCTACCTAAAAATATAGAACTCTGCTGAAAGGTAAGAATTATAGACTAATTTTATAGACCATTTCAACAGTCAAGATTATGCATTGATGTCACTAGCAACATTAAATGTCCTTAAATTTACATGATAATTTACAGTTTACCCAACCTTGTCATACATTTCATTATAGTAAGTACATTCTGATGTAGGCAGGACTGGCATTATCATATGCATCGTATAAATGAAATATATTAAGGGACTAAAAGGTCATATCATGTCTTAGTCATCTAGTGTTGCTATAACAGAAATACAACAAGTGGCTGGCTTTAACAAAGAGAAATTTATTTCTTCATAATAAGGTAGACTGAAAGTCCAAATTCAGGGTGTCAGCTCCAGGGGAAGTCTTTCTCTCTCTGTTGACCTTCTCATCAGTGTTCCCCTGGACTAGAAGCTTCTCTGCGCAGGGACCCCATGTCCAAAGGACGTGCTCTGCTCCTGGCACTGCTTTCTTGGTGGTATGAGGTCCCCCTGTCTCTCTGCTCACTTCTCTCTTTTATATCTCAGGAGATTGCCTCAGGACACAATCCAGTCTTGTAGATTGAGTCCTGCCTTACTAACGTAACTGCCAGCCATCCTCCCTCATTAACATCTAGAGGTAGGATTTACAACGTGTAGGAAAATCACACAATACCAGGAATCATGACCCAGCCAAACCGATACACACATTTTTGGGGGGACATAATTCAATCCATGACGTATAGCTAGTTGGTGCTATACTTTCAAAGAAAAAATCAGATAGTCTGACTCCTAGTCCAGTGTTTTGTCCTTTAGTCTCAAGAAAGATGTTTTAAACACATAATCTGAACACTGAAATCCCAGGACCTGCATCACATCCCAGAGTTAGTTATGCTCAATTGAGTCAAAGACCAATTCCAGGTGAAGCATGAGGTATGGGTCAGGGAGGTGATGACAGTAGAATGAATTAAGGGACATAGGAGAAGGAAGATACACTCTTCAGGATCAAGGATAGGCTGAGATTCAAAGATGTTTTGGAGGCATGAAACACTATGAAGATTAATGATGAGGTGTCAGGGATAAAGTAAAGATATAATTGTATACTTTAATATTTTATGGTGTCAGAATATTCCCAGGTCCAAGTCAAAAAGGCCATTTGTTCATTCATTCAGAAAATATTGAGTACCTACTAGGTGCCATAACACTGGTAAAATACGTGTGAACAGATTCTTGCCTTCATGGAAACTCTATGCTGGCATAACCAGGCCAACTTCTACAATGTTAGACAACTAGAAAGATTTCTTGCCAAAATATACAGTAACAATGGTAAATATTTCATCATAAATTTGGAAATCATTTTGTTTTTTAATTCAGTGTGAATATAAGCATACCAGTGTAAACATATTTAAGGAAAGGTTAAGATTTGCATACTTAGAATTATATATGAATCCAGTTTAATTATACAAAACAGAACATAGTTTAATTTTTCTCATATGGAATTACCAAAGAAGGATGGTGATATAGAAAGACCAACTACTGGAAATTAATGCCTAATCAAGATAAATATAGAGCAATGATGAGCTGAACAAATCTTCATAACTGTCAAGAATATTGAAGAGAAAATGAACTTGAGAGCTCTCTATCACCGATAAGCCCTGAGAAATAAGGCAGGTACAATAAAGGTCTGAAAAAAAAATCAATTATCTATTTTTTTTCAAGTCAGATATATGTTGGGTTTATTAGACCCATATGTGTTTTATTTCATAGATTTGGTTGTCTGGGTCTTCCTTTACTCTCCAGTCATAAAATATCCAAATATAAAATGATTTATATGAGGCTGCACTTGAAGCAGCAATGAAATTCTTCATCCATCACAATCATGACTGTCATTTTTCACTTATTAAAGGTTTGTATTGAAAATAATTTTGGAAGGGACATTTTGTGCCCTCTCAATATCAAAACAACATTGATAAGCTGACATTAGCTCATGGGGCTTAGATAATTAGCAAAAGTGCTTCATCCAAATGCCTTTCAATTCTCCTTTAATCCAAACTCATAATTATTCTAGGAGTTAGTGGATATATTTAAATCAATAAATTAAATAAGCTACAATATGCATCCCTGAGAAAACTTCTTAGTAGTGAAACTTAATCAGACCTAGATTAATCAATGCAATCAATTATTCATTCTACATTTTTTAAGCACTATAAGTGGCACAAACATTAAAAGCTGAATTGTTGGCAGTTTGGACCCACCCAGAAGCTCCTCAGAAGAGATGCCTGACGATCTGCTTTTGAAAAGTTCCAACCTGAAACCCTACAGAGCAGTTCTACTCTGCACACATGGGGTCACCGTGAGTCAGGAAAGGCTCGATATCAACTAACAACAATGTATCTGTCTGACATTGTGATAGATTCTGAGGACAATAAAGTAAATCAGACCTGTTTCTTTTCTTTTGTGTTTGTTTTTGTGTTCTCTCAGAGGGCTTATAGTCTAGTGGTACCGATGGGCAAGTAAAAATAAAAAGTGATTAAAATGTAGGGTATTTATGGACATACAGAGTAGGATATCCTACACACGTTGGAGGGGTATAAAAAATTTCATGAGAGAATGGAACACCATTGCTCAATTTTGAAAGAAAAATAAGAATTAGTCGGGAAAATTGTATAGGACATGCAAAAATCATTCTAGGCATATGGAAAGTATGAAGATAAGAGGAAATGGTTGTTTGCAGTGTTAAAATTTTTTTGTGACTTGTACATAGAGTTTGAGAAACAGTATGCTGGATGGAGAGGTAGGAAAGTGTCATGTCATGCAGGAACATAGACACAAAATGAGAAGCTTACGGCTTGTCTTGGAGGCTAGATTTAAGGAAGGTCAATGAACCATCAGGTAAGTATTTTTAACTAAGCAATTTTAAAAAATGTAAGCAGTATTTACTGCATGCTTCTGGTGAGCCGGCACAAGGTCAACACCAGACCTTGGGTTGTCCTTTATCTTTACCTTTCCAGCATTCTGATTACATTTTTCTTAAAAAATAAGGAAACAGAAAAAATTTGTTTTGATATTAGAGCCTTACAACTGCTAGCATTTAAAAAATAGTTTCTTCACATTTAGCAAAGAAATTAAGGGAGTGTAATCCAGCAGGATATAAAAAAAGATGATTTGTTACAACTAGTGGGAGTTTATCTAAAAATGCAACAATGGTTCTTAACATGACAGTCATTCAAAGTAATTTACCATATCAACAGACTATGGAAGAGAAACCATACAACCATCAGATGTGAAAAACTGAATGTTTTCCCCCTAAGGTCAAGAACTAGGTAATTAAGTTGTTTTTAATGATCCTATTCAACATGGTAATGGAGGTCTAATCAGTGCAATAGTTCCAGAAAAATTAAATAAATAAAAGAAATAAAATTGTACTTGTAGAAGCCATGATTATCTACACAGAAAGTCCAAAAGAATCCACCCTACACACACACACACACACCCCCCTACATGCACAGGCACACACACACACACAAATGCTATGAGAACTAATAAGTCCATTAAACTTATTTTCAAGATACAAGGCCAACCTACAGAAGTAAAATTTCAATGAACAATCAGAAGCTTAACTTTAAAAACAGAATAACAGCAAATATATCTTTTACACTATCAACAATACTCTGTAATACCAATATATAATTCTAATAAGATATGTGGATAGTCTTATGCTTAAAATGATAATACATTAATGAAAAATGTCAAAGAAGACCTAAATAAATGGAGAGATATACCATGGTCATGTACTGGAGGCCAATATTGTTAAAATGGCAATTCTCCCAAAATTGATCTATAGATTAAATGGAATCCCATTAAAAATCTATGCATATTTTTCCTAGCAATCAATAAACTGACTCTAAAATTTAAATGGAAAGGAATAGGAATTAGAAAAGACAAACCTAAATTTAAAAACAAGAAAACTGAAGGACTCACATTAACTGATTTTAAGGCTTACTATTAAGCTGTAATAATCAAAACAGTGTGGTATTAGTGAATAAAAGATAGATATATAGATCACAAGACAGAAAAAGACCCATGCATACGATTATTTGGAACCATATTCCTATGTCAGCTTGTGTAAAAATCATTAACAGAAACTCAAGCAAGTTCCACACGAGTAAATGAAATAAATGGAGCAGGAGGCTCCAACACATAGTAAGGACCCAGGATAGCAAAAATGTTGACGGTGAGATGGGAAGGAAGCATGAGAGGATTTCTCTTGACCTTTCTTTGTGTGGCAATAACAGTACGTGTACCTATATTGTGCAATTAATATGATGTGGGAGAATAACTAATAGCGATGAGAGAAGATGATAAGCCTGTCTTCAACAATTGTCTTCCACAGTAGGGTGCCCTTTCCCACATACGAAAGCCTGCGGATGTGGCCAACTGTAGAGCATTTCTCACCAGCTGGTCGTTGGCATTGTTATCTCCCCCCTGTCTTCCTACCCGGTCCACATTTATCATATGTCTTTCAATTCCAGTGAAGCGTGTAAGTTTCTTTGTTTCTTAGAATTTTTTAGTTATGTCAGCAAACCATGCATGAACCAATCAAAACATGCTTACTTTTTGTGAGAGTAATGATTCTATGGTTAACTTAATTACTTCAAAATGTGTTAAATTATGTTTTGCAGATTCATTATACTATTAAATGACAAAATTGGAAGCCTGAATTCCTTGCATGTCTAGTTAATCTTCCTGTCGGTCTCAATTTTGGTTTATATTTACTATAAGAACCTGAATAAGGGGTTTCTATTTATGAAACCTCACTTTTGGCTCCCAGCTTGACTTATAAAACTTCTAATAATATTACTTGTTGCCTGCATTATGACAATTCCAGGAAAATTGAGTTAATGAATTTCACTAAAAATGAAAAAATATGCCCTCAAAATGAGAGGTGCTATTTTAGCATATAAATAAAACAAACTGTATCCTAACCAAAATATTAAAAACTTGTAATAAATTCCTGAGAAATAATAACATTAATTTGGCATTAAAGAATTTAACCTCTAGCCCCAACCCAAATCACATTCTATAATCTGAGAACATATAACTCCCCTAATATAGACATCGTCTTTTAAAATGTAGCATAAAAAGTACAGGAAAATGAGTCCAATTATCTATATTTCCAGGCAGCAGTGACAATGTGCCAGTGGTGATACCTGACTTCGAAGAAGACAATTTCTAGAACACAGAGATAGTTGTATTTTAAAGAGTAATGTGTACATTTCCTAATGGTAAGAGGTTGATGAAGGAAAGTCTTAAATATGAATTGATGGACTAATAATTGCTTTTCAAGATACTGGTAAAAGACAATGTTAAATGATATTTTGCACACATGATTTTCTTCTCCTAGCTTAAGTAAAATTACTTTCCTTTTTCAGAAATATAATTAAACACATATTTTTGTACATAGTTTGCACACAGGACCTGTGTTAGGTACTACTGATGCACTTAAAAAAGAAAATCAAATAAAAAGTCTTCAAATTTGTAACTGGGCTCTACAGCTATAAGTGTCAAAAGCCCAAAACAAGTTTGTCAGATTAAAATAAACAGAGGAGAGGATTTTTGAGCTTTTGTACAAATGGTGCATCTGGCTTCAGGCAGAGATGGATTGAGGGGCTCAAATGATGTAATGCAAATGGCCTCAGAACTCGGTAGTTAAAAAGAACGTAGCACTGATACATGCAACAACATTAATAAATCTCGACCCAAAACACTACATATTTTACTATTTGATATATATTAAATTTTACAAAAGAGCAAATCAGTGGTAGCCAGAGTCTTAGGGTGGAGAGAGATAATTAATGGTCAAAGGACACAATGGCACTTTTTGGGATAATGAAAATATTCTCTATCTTGAGAGTGGTGGTTATATGAATATATACATTTGTTGAAACCCATCAAACTGTACACTTAAAATGAATGAATTTTATTGTAGCTGAATTATATCTCAATAACATTGATTTTAAAAATTGAATTATCCCCATTTTAATTCCAGATGCACTAACTTGCTCATTTCCAGTGATTTCTTCCAGAAATACCTTCTGATTGCCCAACCCATGTCAACAGGGTTGCACCTATTTCAATATTCACATGTTATTGGTATCACTTACTTGACCATACCATCCCTAGTATACTGGGAAAGGTTAGGCACCCCATTATTAACACTTCTTTTTTAAAAAAAAAACAAAAAAAATGTAATTAATGACTTTTATAATTATTTATTTTTTAAATGTATTTTTATGGTTATATTATAGTTATAAAAATAACAAGGGTATCTTAGGCTGGGTTCTCTACAGAAGTAAAACCAGTAAAGTGTATAAATATATAGACATAGAGAGAGAGAGGGAAAGAGAGAGATTTATATCAAGGAAATGGCTCACGTGATTGTAGAGACTAGCATGTCCCAAGTCTGTGGATCAGGATAGGGCTTCTCCTGATTCACATAGCCAAAAGGGCTGGTGAACCCAAGATTGGCAGGTCAGAGAGCAGGGCTTTTGCTCACAGGCTGTGAAGGTTGATGAATCCCAAGATCGGCAGGCAAGACTGCAAGGCTTCTCCTGATTCATGCAACTGCAGGGGTTGGAGAACCCAAGATTGGCGGGTAAGCTGCTAGCTCAAGTCCCCAAAACTGGAGGTCAGATGAACAAGAGGCAGCTGCAAGATCCAGAACAAGCCAAAAACCTTGGCAAGGCAAGCAGGAAGGAAGTAGGAGGCAGAGGGTGGAGAGATGAAGGATGAGGTGGTAGTGAGCTGCCACTGGACCCGCGCCCACTGGTGCCACGCAGAAGATTCCATCATGGGGTGATCACATATGAAATTTGATTGGGGAAGTGATCACAACATTATATAACTGCCAAAACACTGAGAATCATGGCCCAGCCAAGTTGCCACACAATCTTAACCATCAAGAGGGCAAGAAATATACTAGTCCTTTTTATTCTTTTTCTATAGAACCTACATCATTGTCTGAAACATAATCGACATGCAGTCAATAATGAATGAGTGAACTAATGAATGCATACATGAATGAATGTGTTTTGTGTATTTTTTTAATTCATCTATATCATATATATACTTGCGTGTACGTTTGCCATAAATTTATTTTTCTAAGTTAGCTCCTCATGGTATTCTAAACAAGGGACATAATAATATTTACATATCCAATTTATACACAGAAACTAAGGGTCTCAAATTGTTTAAAACTGTTGATAATTATACATAAAAATAACTAAACTTTGATAGCATATAACAAAAGTAAACATTTATATAGCTCTAATCCCTAGTTTATACATATTGTTAAGGCATTATCATCAAAGCAAAAATAACATTTCATTGATTATAACACATGTGGAACTAAAATGTATAACAATAACATGGACGAAAAAAGTAAAGTAAAGTACATTGCTGTAAAATTCTTGAAGTGAATTTATACAATATTATTTAAAAACAGACAGTGATACGTTAATAATGTGCATTGTATTTCCTAGAGTAATAGCTAGAAAAGTAAAACAAAATGTAAAAATATAAAATAAATAACTATATATGGCTTCAAAATTTTTTATTCATTTTCCCCATGTGTCTGTTAGTTTGTGGTACTGTGGTGGCTTACCTGTTGCTGTTATGCTGGAAACTATGCCACCAGTGTTTCAAACACCTGCAGTGTCACCCATGGTTGACAGCTTTCAGTGGAGCTTCCAATACTGACAGACTAGGAAGAAGGACCTGTCTATCTACTTTGAAAAAATTGGCCAGTTAAACCTTATGAATAGCTGCAGATCATTGTCTGGTATAGTGTGGAAAGATGAGTCACTCAAGTTGGGAAGCACTCGAAATAAGACTGAGGAAGAGCTGCCTCCTCAAAGTAGAGTCGATCTTAATGACTTAGAGTAAAACTTTCAGGACCTTCATTTACTGAGGTGGCACAACCCAAAATGTGAAGCAACTACAAACATCTACTAATAATTGGGACATGGAATGTATGAAGTATGAATCTAGGAAAACTGGAAGTCATCAAAAATGAAATGGACCATATAAAGATCCGTGTCCTAGGCATTGGTAAGCTGAAATGGACTGGTATTGGCAATTTTCAATAGGAAAATCATATGGTCTACTATGTCAAGAATGACAAATTGAAGAGGAATGGCCACAAATTCATCATAAAAAAGAACATTTCAATATCAACCCTGAGGTACAACCTTGTCAGTGATAGGATAATACTCGTACGCCTACAAGGAAGATCAGTTGACATGACTATTATTCAAACTTACGCACCAACCACTAAGGACAAAGATTAGGAAATAAAAGATTTTTTACCAACTTCTGCAGTCTGAAATTGATCAAATAGGCAATCAAGATCCATTGATAATTCTGGTGATTGGAATGCAAAAGTTGGAAACAAAGAAAAGGGATCAGTAGTTGGAAAACATGGCCTTCATGATAGAAATGATGCTGGAGATCGCATAATAGAATTTTGCAAGACTAACGACTTCTTAATTGAAAATACTTTTATTCAAAAACATATAGTACAACTATACACAGGACATCACCAGACAGAATACACAGAAATCAAATTGAATACATCTGTGGAAAGAGAAATGGAGAAGCTCAATATTATCAGTCAGAAAAAGGCCAGGGGCTGATTGCAGAACAGACCATCAACTGCTCATATGCAAGTTCAAGTTGAAGCCGAAGAAAATTAGAGCTAGTCCATAAGAGCCAAAATACAAACTTGAATGTATTCCACCTGAATCTGGAGACCATCTCAAAAACAGATTTCACACATTGAACACTAATGATCCAAGATCAGATGAGTTATGGAATACCACCAAGGACATCATACATGAAGAAAGCAAAAGGTCATTAAAAAGACAGGAAAGAAAGAGAAGATCAAAATGGATGAGAGGAGAGACTCTGAAACTCGCTCTTGACCATGCAGTAGCTAAAGTGAATGGAAGAAATGATGAAGTAAAAGAGCTGAACAGAAGATTTCTAAGGGTGGCTCAAGAAGACAAAGTAAAGTATTATAATGACACATGCAAACATCTGGAGTTAGAAAACCAAAAGGGAAGAACACGCTCGACATTTCTTAAGCTAAAAGAACTGAAGAAAAAATTCATGCCTCAAATTGCAATATTGAAGGAATCTACAGGGAAAATATTAAATGAAGCCAGAAGCATCAAAAGAAGATGGAAGATGGAGAGTCACTGTACCAAAAAGAATTGGTCAACATTCAACCATTTCAGGAGGTAGCATATGAGCAAGAACCGATGCTATTTATAGAAGAAGACTAAGCGGCACTGAAAGCATTGGTGAAAAACAGGGCTCCAGGAACTGAGGGAATACCAATTGAAATGTTTTAAGAAATAGATGCAGTGCTAGAGATGCTCATTAATCTATATCAAGGAATTTGGAAGACAGCTACCTGGCCAAACAACTGGAAGAAATTCATATTTGTGCCCATTCCAGAGAAAGGTGATCCAATAGAATGTGGAAAGTATTGAACTATATTATTAACATCACATACAAGTAAAATTTTGCTTAAATTATTCATAAGCAGTTGCAGCAGTACATTGACAGGGAACTGCCAGAAGTTAAGCCAGATTCAGAAGAGGTCGTGGAACAAGGGATAGCATTGCTGATGTCAGATGGACCTTGACTGAAACCAGAGAAGAGCAGAAAGATGTTTATCTGTGTTTTATTGACTATCCAAAGGCATTTGACTGTGTGAATCATAACAAATTATGGATAACATTGCAAAGAATGGGAATTCCGGAAAACTTAATTTTGCTCGTGCTAAATGTATGCATAGACCAAGAGGCAGTTGTTCAAATAGAACAAGGGGATACTGTATGGTTTAAAGTCAGAAAGGTGTGTGTCAGGGTTTTGTCCTTTCACCATACTTATTTAGTTTGTATGCTGATCAAATAATCTGAAAAGCTGGACTATATGAAGAACACAGCATCAGGATTGGAGGAAGACTCATTAACAAATTGTGATATGCAGATGACAAAACATTGCTTACTGAACATGAAGAGGACTTGAAGCACTTACTGATGAAGATCAAAGACTACAGCCTTCAGTATGGATTGCACCACGACATAAAGAAAACAAAAATCCTCACAACTGGACTATAAGCAACATCACGATAAAGGGAGAAAATATTGAAGTTGTCAAGGATTTCATTTTACTTGGGTCCACAATCAATGCCCATGGAAGCAGCAGTCAAGAAATTAAATGATGTACTGCACTGGGCAAATCTTCTGCAAAAGACCTCTTTGAAGTGTTCAAAAGCAAGGATGTCACTTTGGGGACTAAAGTACTCTCGACCCAAGCCATGGTATTTTCAATCGAGTCATATGCATGCAAAAGCTGGAGTATGAATAAGGAAGACCAAAGAAGAATTGATGGTTTTTAATTTTGGTGCTGACAAAGAATATTGGATATTCCATGGACTGCCAGAAGAATGAACAAATCTGTCTTAGAAGAAGTATAGCCAGAGTTCTCCCTGGAAGCAAAGATGGTGAGACTTCATCTTACATACTTTGGACACGTTATCAGGAGGGGCCAGTCCCTGGTGAAGGACATCCATGCTTGGTAAAATGGAGAGTCAGGAAAAAGAGGAAGATGCTCAGCAAGATGGATTGATTCAGTGGCTGCAACAATGGACTCAAGCATAACAACAATTTTGAAGATGACACAGGACTGGGTAGTGTTTCATTCTGTTGTGCATAAGTTTGCTGTGAGTTGGAACTGACTTGATAACACCTAACAACAAAATTCACTTTCAAAAATGAAATTATACAAAGTATGTTATCTGAACAAAATGGATTTAAATTTGAAAACAAAATATGTTTAAAAAATCTGCAAAATTTCCAAATATTTTGAAATTAAGCTGCATGATCCACAAATCCCAAAGAAGAAATCTCAAAGTAATTCTACAAATTTAACTGAATAGAAGTAAAAAAAGTAGCATATCAAAATTTGTGGAACACAGATAAAACAGTGCTTGGCAGGAATATTAGAAGTATAAAAGTCTATGTTAGAAAATAAGGGAATATAAAAATCAATGATCTAGACTAGAAAAAAACATAAGCAAATTAATCACAAATAAATAGAAGAAAATTATAAAGAGCAGAAATCAGTGATGCATAAGATAGCTAAACAATAGAGAAAACTGACAAAACCAAAAGGTGATGGTTTGAAAAGATTTATATAATAGGCAAAATCTTAGCTATACTGATACACGAATGAAGAACAAAAATGTAATTACCAGTATCACAAATAAAAGAGGGTTCATCACTACAGATTTCAGAGCTAATAAAAAGATAAAAGAATAAAGTGGGAATTTTGTGAACAACTTTATGCCAATATAATTTGATATCATATAAAATTGACAAACTCATTTAAAGACAAATTATGAAAGCTTACACAGGAAGAAATAGAAATCACAATAGCCTTATATTTCTTAAAAATATTAAAGTTGTAACAAAAACTCTTCTTACAAAGAAAACTCCAGGCCAAGATGGCTTCAGTGGAGAATTCAATCAAACATTTAAGCACGAAAAAAATACTATTAATTCCACAAACACTTTCATCAGATAGGGGTGGAGTTAACACTTTCAAAATCATGTTATTAAGTCATATACCTTATTCCAAAACTACCCAAACACATCAAAAGAAAATAAAATTACAGAACAATATTCCTCATGAACATAGATGCAAAATTCTTTAATTTAGAAGGACGATAGAAAAATTTGGAACCAGATAGAGTTGATAGTTGCACAACATGATGAACATAATTAATGACACTGAATTTTACATGGAAAACATATTGAAATGGCACATGTTATATATATATATATATACACACACATATATATATATATATTGTTAGGTGTCGTCGAGTTGGTTCTGACTCATAGAGACCCTATGTACAACAGAGGGAAACACTGCCTGGCCTGCTCCATCCTCACAATCTTTGCTATGCTTGAGTCCATTGTTGCAGCCACTGTGTCAATCCGTTGCATTGAGGATTCTTCTTTTTCACTGACCTCTACCTTACCAAGCATGAAGTCCTTCTCCAGGGCCTGGTCCTGCCTGAAAAAATGTCCAAAGTATGTGAGATGAAGTCTAACCATCCTTGCCCTTAAGGAGCATTCTGGCTGTACTTCTTCCAAAACAGATTTGTTCATTCTTTTGGCAGTCCATGGTATAGTCAGTATTCTTTGCCAACACCTTAATTCAAAGGCATCAATTCTTCCTGGGTCTTCCTTATTCATAGTCCAGCTTTTGCATGCATATGAGGTGATTGAAAACACCATTGCTTGGGTCAGGTGCACTTTAGTCCTCACAGTTGACTTTTTGACTGTTGCTTACATAGGCATTGATTACGGATGCAAGTAAAATGAAATCCTTGACAACTTCAGTATTTTCTCCATGTATCATGATGTCACTTCTTGGTCCAGTTGTGAGGATTTTTGTTTTCTTTATGTTGAGGTGTAATCCATACTGAACAATGTAGTCCTTCGTCTTCATCATCAAGTGCCTCGAGTCCTCTTCATATTCAGTAAGCAAGGTTGTGTCATCTGCATATCAAAGATTGTTAATGAGTCTTCCTCCAATCTTGATGCTGCCTACTTCTTCATATAGTCCATCTTCTCGGATTATTTGCTCAGCATACAGATTGAATCAATCTGGTGAAAGACAAAACCCTGATGCACACATTTCCTGGCTTTAAACCGTGCAGTATCTCTTTGTTCTGTTCGAACGACTGTCTCTTGATCCATGTACAGATTCCTCATGAGCACAATTAAGTATTCTGGAATTACCATTTTTCCCAATGTTATCCATAATTTGTTATGATCCACACAGCCCAATGCCTTTACATAGTTAATGAAACACAAGTATACATCTTTCTGGTATTCTCTGCTTTCAGCCAGGATTCTTCTGACATTAGCAATGATATCCTTTATTCCACATCCTCTTCTGAATCCAGCTTGAATTTCTGGCAGTTCCCTGTTGATGTACTGCTGCACGCACTTATGAATGATCTTCAGCAAAATTTTACTTATGTGTGATAGCAATGATATTTTTTGATAATTTCCATATTCTGTTGGATCACCTTTCTTTGGAATGGGCACAGATATGGATCTCTTCCAGTTGGTTGGCCAGGTAGCTGTCTTCCAAATTTCTTGGCATAGACAAGTGAGTACCTCTAGCGCTGCATCCATTTGTTGATACATCTTTTTTTCGCCAATGGCTTCAGTGCAGCTTGGGCTTCTTCCTTCAGTACCATTGGTTCTTGATCTTATGCTACCTCCTGAAATGACTGAACATCGACCAATTACTTCTGGTACAGTGACACTGTATTCCTTCCATCTTCTTTTGATGCTTCCTGTATCATTCAGTATTTTGCCCATAGAATCCTTCCATAATGTAACTCTAGGCTTGAATTTTTTCTTCAGTTCTTTCAGCTTGAGAAATGTTGAGTGTGTTCTTCCCTTTTGGTTTTCTAATTCCAGGTGTTTGCACATGTCATTATAATACTTTACCTTTCTTCTCAAGCCCACCCTTTGAAATCTTCTCTTCATCTCTTCTTTATTTCTTCCGTTTGCTTTAGCTACTTGACTTTCAAGAGCTAGTTTCAGAGTCTCTTCTGACTTCCATTTTGGTCTTTTCTTTCTTTCCTGTCTTTTTAATGACTTCCTGCTTTCTTCCTGTATGGTATCCTTGATGTCATCTCACAATTCGTCTAGTCTTCGGTCATTAGTGTTCCGTGCATCAAATTTATTCTTTACATGATTTTTAAATTCAGGTGGGATATACTCAAGGTCATATTTTGGCTCTCATGGACTTGCTTTAATTTTCTTCAGCTTCAACTTGAACTTGCATATGAGCAATTGATGGTCTGTTCCACAGCTGGTCCCTGGCATTGTTCTGACTGATGTTATTGAGCTTTTCCATCATCTCTTTCCACAGATGTAGTCTATTTGATTCCTGTGTATTCCATCTGGTGAGGTCCAGGTGTATAGTGGCTATTTACGTTGTTGAAAAGATATTAGCAATGAAGAAGTCTTTGGTCTTGCAAAATTCTATCATACAATTTCCAGCATTGTTTCTATCACCAAGGCCATATTTTCCAACTACCAATCCTTCTTTGTTTCCACCTTTCACATTCCAATCACCTGTAATTATCAATGCATCTTGATTGCATGTTTGATCAATTTCAGACTGCAGAAGTTGGTAAAAATCTTCAATTTCTTCATCTTTGGTCTTAGTGATTGGGTGGAAATTTGAATAATAGTAGTATTAACTAGTCTTCCTTGTAGGCTTATGGATATTATCCTATCACTGACAGCATTGTACTTAGGATAGATCTTGAAATGTTCTTTTTGATGATGAATGCAACACCATTCATCTTCAATTTGTCATTCCAGGCACAGTAGGTCATACGATTTTCCTATTCAAAATAGCCAATACCAATCCATTTCATCCCACTAATGCTTAGGATATCAATTTTTATGTGTTCTGTTTCACTTTTGATGGTTTCTAATTTTCCTAGATTTATACTTCATACATTCCACCTTCCTATTTTTAATGCATGTTTGCAGCTGTTTCTTCTCATTTTGAGTTGTGCCAAGGCATCAAATGAAGGTTCTTAAAGCTTGACTCCACCCACAGTCGACACTACTTTGAGGTCACAGTTCTTCCCTAGTCGTGCTTTGACTGCCTTCCAACCTGAGGGGCTCGTCTTCGGGCTCTATACCAGACAATGATCCGCTACTATTCAAAAGGATCTCACTATCTAATTTTTTTCAGAAGTAGATTGCCAGGTCCTTCTTCTTAGTCTGTCTAAGTCTGGAAGCTCATTTGAAACCTGTCCATCATGGGTGACTCTGCTGGTATTTTAGTACCGGTGGCATAGCTTCCAGCATCACAGCAACACACAAGCCCCTACAGCACAACACACTGACAGTTTGTCATATATATACTTACCACAGGAAAAAAAAAATTGAATCCAGCAATATTTAAAAAGAATACTATATTATAACAAAGTAGCATTTATGAAAGGGAAAAATCTTCTGATAATCTCATTAGAGATAGAAAAAAACATTTAAAAAAATTCATGGTCATTGATGATAAAACTTCTCATAAAACTCAAAATAGAAAAAAAATTCCTCAATCTCAAAATGGCAAGAGAATTTTTTTAAAAATACACTGTGGATAACATCTTATTTAATGTTGCTATACTGAATACTCTCTCCTCAAATTGGTAACAAGGCAAAACTGTCTATTTTCACCATTACTATTCAGTATTTTATTGGAAGTGCCATGAAGTGCAGTAAAAGAGACAATAAAAGATGTAATGATCAAAAGAATATATAAAACTGTATTTATTAACACCATAACTTCATCATACAAAATCAAAAGAAATCTATACATCAACCTCATTTGTAAGTTAAAAATTTCAAGGTTGCAGAATGCAAAGTCCATTTATAAAAATTGAGGGGGTCAGTTTCCAGGGTAATTAAAATACTTGGTACGTTGATTGTGAGGATGGTTGCACAAGTATGTATTTTGTCAAAACTCATTGAAAGTTCCTCTTACAATCTGCATTCACTGTTGCTCACAATTGACAATTGAATAGAGATGTAATGTCTTTGAATATAACATGTATTCTGTGTATCTATAATGTCTGCACTTTAAAGCTTCTAAAAATAAAACCTGTGGACATAAACTATAGTCCATTAATAGTAGTTCATTGCAGCAATTTCTGTCAGATATTAATTCTATTTTACCTTCTCCTCACTACCGATAAACTTAGTCACTATATAGGAAAGTGGCTATTTATAATCAGTGAAATTCTTTTCAGCTCTAAACCTATGAGATATGCACTGATTAATGTTCAAAGATATTTGGATGACTTTGGACTGACTTTAGTCTATCAGTGCTGATATTCAGCAATCAACATGATTTCTTAGCCTATAATCCATCACCTTGAAATCTATAGTACATGATGCAAAGTTGATTTCCTGTTGCAGCCACTTTAGCACTTCTTACCATCACCTAAGTGAATCGTCTTGAAAACTGATAGAGTAAAAAAGATTGACCAGTACACAAGGCCTTAATCTCACAAAAACAATTATTTTAAAAAGAGAAAAGTAAAATTTCCATTTTTAAATGAACAGCTACCTAATTGAATTTTCTTGCAAGTGATCTATTTTTTTACATATTTCTCACCCATTCTACTCATGGTATCTATTTCTCTTCTTCCCCTACCACACTGTTCTGAGTAGAAACCAATAAAAGCTTTTAAATGGTATTCTCTACTAAATTGCCACATAGAGGCAGTGTAGCATAGTGATTAAGAGCACAGGATTTAGAGCAGGACTGCCCATTCCCACC
Source organism: Trichechus manatus latirostris (assembly GCF_000243295.1). Taxonomy (NCBI): domain Eukaryota; kingdom Metazoa; phylum Chordata; class Mammalia; order Sirenia; family Trichechidae; genus Trichechus; species Trichechus manatus. The sequence continues at coordinate 5,544,349 of NW_004444099.1, read as the reverse complement.
ACTTACAATATGTGTGGTATTGGGAAATTTACCTAACCTTCTAAACCTAAGTTTCACCACTTTTAAAAGTGGATAATAATAGTGTCTACCCCCATAGGGTTGTTGTAAAGAATAACTAAGAAAATGCACGCCCAGTCCAGTGGATGATAAATTTTAAACATGTCATAAATATTAATGTTTACTATTATTTGCAGCTATTTTTTGTATGTTTTCAGGTTCGCAAGTGTCTCTTCTGGAGCCAGTTAGAATCAGAAACTAACTGAGAATATTGATGTTAAATTAGATTCTTCACACATAGAGTAGATTAAATGATATTCTTGCTAAGGCAGGCAAAGGCTTAATGAAAGTCAATGGAATGAGTACTTTCTAAATTGCCTGTGCCACAGCAATCAGTTTTGCTTTCTTCACTGATGATTCTCAAGTATCACTGTAGAATAATGCCTGTCATATAGTAAATCTTAGCATCTGTCATATACTTCACAGAGTGTTCTTGTTGTTATTAGCTGCCATTAAGTTAGTTCCTACTTGTAGCAACCCTATGTACAAAAGAACGAAACACTGCCTGGTCCTGCACCAGCCTCACAATCGTTGCCATGTCTGAGCCCGTTGTTGCAGCCACTGTGTCAATCCATCTCATTTATCAGAAGCATGATGTCCTTCTCCAGCGACTGGTCTCTCCTAATAACATGTCTAAATGCGTGAGACAAAGTCTCATGATTCTTGCTTTTAGGGAGCACTCTGGATGTAATTCTTTCAAAATAGATTTGTTTGTTCTTCTGGCAGTCCATGGTATATTCAACATTCTTTGCCAACACCATAATTCAAAGGAGTCAATTCTTCTTCGGTCTTCCTTATTCACTGTCCAGCTTTCACATGCATATGAGGCAATTGAAAATACCATGGCTTGGGTCAGGCACACCTTGGTCGTCACAGTGATATCTTCGCTTTTGAATATTTTAAAGAGCTCTTTTGCAGCAGATTTGCCCAATGCAGCACATCATTTGATTTCTTGACGGCTGCTTCCATGTGCGTTGATGGTGATCCACGACAACATCAATATTTTCTCTGTTTATCATGATGTTATTTATTGGTCCAGTTATGAGGATTTTTGCTTTCTTTTTGTTGAGGTGTATTCTGTACTGAAGGCTGTAGTCTTTGATCTTCATCAGCAAGTGATTCAAGTCTTCTTAGCTTTCAGGAAACAAGACTGTGTTACCTACATTTCGTAGGTTGTTAATGAGTCTTCCTCCAATCCTGATGCTACTTTCCTCTTCATATAGTGCTTCATATAGTAGGTATCAATAAATATTTACAAATAAATAAAATATATGTAAATACTTAATGTGCTTAAATGCTTTCCTCCACAAAACTTTCATGTAAAGACAGTACAGCATAGTAGTTAAGAGCACTTAGGACTGCCTAACATTTGTATATATGTATATATACCCCTGGTGGCACAGTGGTTAAGAGCTTGGCTGCTAACCAAAAGGTTGGCAGTTTGAATCCACCAGCCCCTCCTTGGAAACCCTATGGGGCAGTTCTACTCTGTCTGATAGGGTCGCCATGAGTCAGAATTTATGTTTTAAATTTACATAAAATATTTGATATATACGATTATCTTTTTTTGTGATTCCTACACAGCTGATTCTTTCAGTTAATTAACTGCTATTTCATATCATGTTAGATGCAGTTATATGGGATATATATTACCTCAGCATTTAAAATCAATTTAAAACATATATTAATTGATAATGCATGCTTAGTTTATGATACAAAATGCTTTAAACTGATCTCATTTTTAATGACTTTATACAAGTATATTCATTTACAATCAATGAAAGCTTCAGTGGGAGAATGTTGGAATGTTGAAGAAATATTATGGAACTGAAAAATGTATTGGATAGACATTAAAATATGTTTATCATCCTTTACTTCTGATATTATTGATTAAAATATTTAGATTAAATCTATATACTCTGTCTATATGAGCAATATAAAACCAAAAAACCCAAACTCACTGCCGTCAAGTTGATTCCAACTCACAATGACCCAATGGGACAGAGTAGAACTCATAGGGTTTGCCTCATAGGGTTTCTAAGGAGCAGCTGGTAAATTTGGACTGCTGACCTTTTGGTTAGCAGCCAAGCTCTTAACCACTATGCCACCAGGGAAACTGAGTAATTTTGTGTGAATAAAAGAATAAGAGGCGAGTTAAAACTTATGATTTACTTACTTATTTTAAATAAGTTTCTATTTACTGAAAACTTACAAAAGACAGTCCAGAGAGTTCCCATATATCTTTCACCTAGCTTCACCTGATGTAAAAAACTTATATAACCAGAATGCATACATCAAAACTAAGAATGAACAATGGTAAAACACTATTAACTAAACTGCCTATTTTATTTAAATTTCACCAGTTTTTCCAAAAATGCCTTTTTTTTTTTTTGTCCAAAGATCCAAACCAGGATACCATGTTGCGTGTAGTCATCATTCTCCTTAGTCCATGAAGTCTGTAAAAATTTCTTGGTCTTTCCTTGTCTTTCATAAACTTAACGCTTTGGAAAAGAACTGGTCAAGTGTTTTGTAGAATGTCTATTTGGACTTGTTGGATATTTTCTCATGATGTGATTGGGATTATGGGTTTTGAAAAAATTTACCAGAGGTGAAGTGCTGTTCTCATCACTTCATTACCAGGGAACAGAGGATATCGACATGATTTATTACTGGTAATGTTAATTTGAATAACTTGTTTATCATGGTGTCTGCCAGGTTTCTCCACCGTAGAGCTACTATTTTCCCTTTCCATACTCTAATTGTTAACATGAGTCACTAAGTCCAGTTGACACTCAAGAAAGAGGAATTATGCTCCATCTCCTGGAAAATGAAGTACCAAAGTATTTGTGAAATTTTAAAACAACCACACTGCAATGTACCATATTTGCAAGTTCTTAGTGATGACTATTTGAAGTACGGCACAGACCAGACACTGTTCTAATGGTAGAGTCAACAGGCGTTTATTACTCGCAGAATAAACAGGGCTAAGATGAGTAGAACAGGGAACATCATCATCAGCCAAGATTCCCCAAGATTAGGTTCCTGCTCCAGGGTATTATGTTATATTGCATCCAAGCACGCCCCACTATGCACCATGGGAGAAGAATGCCAAAGTCCTTCTATCCTGTGGTTAATACACTAGCAAGCAGCCATATCTATGTACCAAACAGCATGTAGACAGAGCCAGTAGGAGAAAGGGTAACATAAGGGAAAAGGGGCAATAAAAGTGGAAGGTCCCCTGCTGGCAATGAACATTACTCATTGCCCTGTTCAGGGTGGATGACTATCTCTTGATTGGCTTTTCTAGATTTACAGGTGTAAGAGAACAGCCCTTCCTCCTTTTACCCTACAAAGATAACTTAGGTTTCTTCAGAGGGCAATCATATCCCTTTAAGACTCATACTTTCCTTTCTATTAGTAGCTATGGAGTCAGTGGGGAGGCTCAATTATAGTATAGTGCCCTTGTGCACCTCAGAAAACCAAACTCATTGCCATCAAGTCAATTCCAACTCACATTGACCCTATAGGACAGAGTAGAACTGCCCCATAGAGTTCCCAGGGAATGCCTGGTGGATTCAAACTGCCGATCTTTTGGTTAGCAGCCGTAGCACTTAACCACTACACCACCAGGGTTTCCCTTGTGTACCTAACACACAGTAATTCATAAATATTTAGGGAGAGATATATGGATAGTATGCAACTATCCCCACCACTCGTCGGTCGGTTTATCGTACTGTGGTGGCCAGTGTATTACTGTGATAGTGGAAACTATGCAACCAGTATTTCAAATACCAGCAGGGTCACCCATGATGGACAGGTTTCAGTGGAGCTTCCAGTCTAAGACAGATTAGAAAGAAGGACTTGACAATCTACTTCTAAAAAAAAATTGGCCAGGGAAAACCTTATGAATAGCAGTGAAACATTGTCTAATATAGTGCCAGAAGATGAGCCCTTCAGGTTGGAAGGCACTCAAAATACAACTGGGAAAGAAAATGCCTCCTCAGAGTTGAGTTGACCTTAATGACATTGATGGAGTCAAGCTTTCAGGATCTTTATTTGCTGACGTGGCAGGACTCAAAATGAGAAGAAATATCTGCAAATAAAAATTAATAATCAGAACGTGGGCTATATAAAGTATGAATCTAGGATAATTGGAAGTCATCAGAAATGAAATGGAACACATAAAGATCAATATCCTAGGCATTAGTGAGCTGAAATGGACTGGTTTTGACCATTATGAATCGGACAATCATATGGTCTACTATGCTGGGAATGACAAATCGAAGAGGAATGGCTTTGCATTCATCATCAAAAAGAACATTTCAAGATCTATCCTGAAGTAAATCACTGTCAGTGATAGGATAATATCCATATACCTATAAGAAAGACCAATTAATGTGACTATTTTTCAAATTTATGCACTAACCACTAATGCCAAAGATGAAGATATTGAAGATTTTTACAAACTTCTGCAGTCTGAAATTGATCAAACATGCAATCAAGATGCATTGATAATTACTGGTGGTTAAAATGCAAAAGTTGGAAATAAAGGAGGATCAGTAGCTGGAAAATATGGCCTTGGTGATAGAACTGACACTGAAGATCGCATGCCAGGATTTTGCAAGGGCAATGACTTATTCATTGCAAATACTTTTTTTTCAACAATTAACGATGACTATACGTGTGGACCTCACTTGATAGATTACACAGGTATCAAAACGACTATATATGTGGAAAGACACATTGAAGGAGCTCAGTATTGTCAGCCATAACATGGCAGGGGCCGACTGTCGAAGAGACCATCAATTGCTCATATGCAAGTTCAAATTGAAGCTGAAGAAAATTAAAACAAGTCCATCAGAGCCAAAGTACAAACTTGAGTATATCCCACCTGAATTTAGAGATCATCTCAAGAACAGAATTGACACATTGAACAGTAATCACTGAAGACCAGACAAGTTGTGGAATGACATTAAGGACATCATACATAAAGAAAGCAAAATGTCGTTAAAAAGATAGGAAATAAAGACCAGGATGAATGTCTTAAGAGACTCTGAAACTTGCTGTTGAACATAGAGTAGCTAAAGTGAACTGAAGAAATGATTTAAAAAAATGATTAAAAAAAAAAGGCTGAATGGAAGATTTCAAAGGGCAGCTTGAGAAGACCTGGAGTTAGAAAACCGAAAGGGAAGAATACGCTGGCATTTCTTAAGCTGAAAAGAACTGAGAAAAAATTCAAGCCTCGAGTTGCAATACTGAAGGATTCTATGAGCAAATATTGAACAACACAGGAGTATCAAAAACAGATGGAAGGAGTACACAAGATCACTGTACCAAAAATGATTAGTCAATGTTCAACTATTTCAGGACGTAGCCTATGATTGAGAACAGATGGTACTTGAAGGAAGAAGTCCAAGCTGTACTGAAGGCATTGGCAAAAACAAGGCTCCAGGAATTGACGGAATACGAACTGAGAAGTTTCAACAAATGGATGCAACACTGGAAGAGTTTACTCATCCTTGCCAAGAAATTTGAAAGACAGCTACCTGACCAACCAACTGGAAGAGATCCATATTTGTGTCCATTCCAAATAAAGGTGATCCAACGGAATGCAGAAATTATCAAACAATATTATTAATATCACATGCAAGTAAAATTTTGCTGAAGATAATTCAAAAACAGTTGCAGCAGTACATCACCAGGGAGCTGCCAGAAATTCAAGCTGAACTCAGAAGAGAACATGGAACAAGGGATATCATTGCTGATGTCAGATGGATCTTGGCTGAAAGCAGAGAATACCAGAAAGATGTTTACCTATATTTTATTGACTGTGCAAAGGCATTCAACTGTGTAGATCATAACAAATTATGGAAAACATTGCAAAGAATGGGAATTCCAGAACACCTAATTGTGTTCATGAGGAACCTGTACATAGACCAAAAGGAAGTTGTTCTGACAGAACAAGAGGGTACTGTGTGGTTTCAAATCAAGAAAGGTGTGTGTCATGTAACCTTTCACTGTACTTATTCAATCTGTACGCTGAGCAAATAATCTGTGAATCTGTACTATATGAAGAAGAAGGCAGAATCAGGATTGGAGGAAAACTCATAAACAACCTTCCGTATGCAGATCCCCCAACCTTGCTTGCTGAAAGTAAGGAAGACTTGAAGCACTTACTGATGAAATTTAAAGACTACAGCTTTAGGTATTGATTACACCTCAGCAAAAAGAAAACAAAAATCCTCACAACTGGACCAATAAGCAACATCACGATAAATAGAGAAAATATCAAAGTTGTCAAGGATTTCATTTTACTTGGATCCACAATCAACACCTATGGAAGCAACAGTCAAGAAATCAAACATATTGCATCAAACAAATTTGCTGCAAAATATCTCTTTAAAGTGTTCGAAAGCAAAGATTCATTCTGAGGATTAAGGTGGTCCTGACCCAAGCCATGGTATTTTCAATCACCTCATATGCATGTTAAAGCTGGACAATGAGTAAGGAAGACCGAAGAATTGATGTCTTAGAATCATGGTGTTGATGAAGAATATTGAATATACCAGGGACTGCCAGAAGAATGTACAAGTCTGTCTTGGAAGAAGTACAGCCAGAATGCTCCTTAGAAGCAAGGATAGCAAGACTTCGTCTCATGTACTTTGGACATGTTATTAGGAGGAACCAGTCCCTGGAGAAGGACATCACGCTTGGTAAAATAGACTGTCGGCAAAAAGAGGAAGATACTCAAGGAGATGGATTCACACTGTGGCTTCAACAATGGGCTGAAGTAAAGCAATGATTTTGAGGATGTTATAGGATTGGGCAGTGTTTCATTCTGTTTTCCACAGGATTGCTGTTTTGGAACCTATTCAAAGGCACTAACAGCAACAACAAATGCAACTCCCCTGTTGCTTCTCAAAGTTTTACTCACTAATTTTACCTGTAGTATTTATTTTCATTATGTTCTAATGGAGATGTTCTACATCCTTCCTATTTTTCCATTTATAATTTGGAATTTTTCGGTAAGGATTATTTTGCCTTCTTCCCAGTTTATTTAGTAAATCTTTTGTTTATATTTGTATAGATTTATGGGTATTTATTTCAGTGTCTGGGTCATTATCCAATCTATTAATTTATTTTGTTGTAGGTTGAGCCATTAGGAACTCTTTCAGACTGGCCCTGTGTACTTCTAATATGGTCTTTTTTTTTTTTTAGGACATTTTTATTTTCTCTGCAGTATAAGATGCTCCAGGCTCATCTTATAGTTGCTCGGTCCCCACCAAACCTAGATTCAGCTCTTTCTTCAGGGAGCTCTGGTTTCTTTTCTTGAAATGGCCTTTAAAACCCAATCGGATGTTAGATATCTTCCTTGTTACTGCCATGTTATGGCTTCTTGGTTCTGTCAGTGGACAGAATTAGGAAATATATGTACGGGTAGACCCCGACTTACAACCTATTCGAGTTAGGCCAATCTCACTTACGATCGCCTGTGGGGTTTTTTTTTTTGGACATCTAATCGTTAGTGAAATGTACTGCATACAATGTTGCAGTGCATAATTTGCTGATATTATTATTTTCAGATGTTCACTCACAGATGTTTCCAAACCCCAAAGACAAGTAAAGATCGGATTTATAAAGATAGTGATAATAAAAGGCAATAATAATGAAAGCTAAAAAAAAAAAGAGGCATTCGACGTACATCAGAACTGACTTATGATAGAGACATTGGAACTGAACCCCGTCATAAGCTGGAGACTGTCTATAAACTAACTCATGTACATACAGATTTTCATTTTCAGAGAATGTAATTTGTGTTGTTTCAATTTATTTTATTTTATTTTTTTATATTTTATTGTACTTCAGGTGAAGGCTTACAGAACAAATAGTTTCTCATGAAACAGTAGTACGAATG
>NW_004444099.1:5507768-5529726 GCF_000243295.1 Trichechus manatus latirostris | reverse complement strand
AGAGATGAGAGACTACGAAATGGAGAGAAACAGAAAGGGGAAGAGGAAGAAAAGAAAACAATGAATAAATAAAAATCAGAAAGGTTAAAGAACCGCAAAGTTCGCAGGGATCCCACCGGTGCAGCTATCAGGTCTGGGGAAGTCACTCTCAGGTGTCGTAGTACAGCCTGGCTAGAAGGTGTAGAGGTATACAACGCCTGGTATTCAGGGATCAGAAAGAGAAGGAAGATACAGAGGGACGAGAAACGAACAATGAAGAAAGACAGAAAGAAAAAAAGAGGGAAAAGAAAACAAAACAAATAAAAAAAAAAAAAAAGAACAAGAAAGGCCCCCCAAAAAACAGGAAAAAAAAAAACTAAAAAAAAAAATGTACTCAGGGATGCCTCTGCACGTCTGAGGAAGCCGAAGGGGAGTCTCCCTGGCACGCAGCTCCGCCTGGCCAGAAAGGGCTCCCAACTCAAGAAAAGGAAAAGAAAACAGAGAAACAATTCAAAATGAACAAAAGCCCCGGGATCCCACCAGCGCGGTAGCCCAGACCGGGAAGCAGCTCCACACTCACATGGAGCTCTGCAGCCCCTCAGGAAAAAGCAAAGATGGTGCACGGAGCCATGCACTCGAGAGATAGGAGGGGGAGGCGGCGAGAGGCAAGCAAGAAATCCAAAGAAGCCGAAAAAAAAAAAAAAAGCAACACCAGCAGCCAACAAATGACACTCAGAGAGCCAGCCAGTGCGGGCTGATGTTTCTGGAGAAGAGACTGTGTCCGCGGGAAGCAGAGGAGGCCGAGTGTGGGTGAAGGAGGGTGTAGAGTGGGAAAGCGTATATCACAAATTGCCGGCACTCTGGAGCCCCTCAGGAAGAAGCAAAGATGGCGCACGGAGCCAGACACTTGAGTGAAAGGAGGGGGAGGTGGCGAGAGGCAAATGAGAAATCAAAAGAAGCAGAAAAAAAAAGCAACACTAGCAGCCAACAAATGGCACCCAGAGAGCTGCCAGTTTGGGTGTGTGGAATCCAAGCAGCCGGCGCCTCCCAGTCAAGAGACCGTGGCCACGGGAAGCAGAGGAACAAACGAACAAAAGCCCCAGGATCCCACCAGTGCAGCAGCCCATACCGGGAAGCAGCTGCACACTCGAATGGAGCCCCGCAGCCCCTCAGGAAGAAGCAAAGATGGCACTCAGAGCCAGGCAGTCTAGCAAAAGGAGAGGGGGGTGATGAGAGGCAAGCAAGAAATCAAAAGAAGCAGGGAAAAAAAAAAAAAAGCAACACCAGCAGCCAACAAATGGCATTCAGAGAGTGGCCGCTTGGGTGTCAATATTTTTTAAATCTACTGAGACTAGCTTTATGGCCCAGATTGTGGTGGAACTTGGAGAATGAACCATGTGTGCTTGAAGAGAACGCATAGTCTACAATCATTGGGTAAAATAATCATTGAGTAAAATGTTATATACTCATCAGTTAATCCAAGTTAGTTGATAGTGTTCAGGTCTTTTATATCCTTGATAATTTTCCATTTAGTTGTTCTAACAATTATTGAGAGTGGATTACTAAAATTCCTAAGCACTATTGTTAAATTATCTGCTTAAGTATCATTATTTGAAGCTATATTATATACAGAAATCTCTACTGTTTGCTTATGATCCGAATAACTCAAATCTGGTACATTTTTAAAAACCTTTAAGTATACCTACATAATTTTCTTCTTTTATTTTAACATAATTACAGACTTACACAACTTGTGGAGGTATAGTACAAAGAGTTATTTTCAGTTTTTTAGTGAAGCATTTTAGAGTAAGTTTCTACCTTGATGCCCTATCACTCCAAGATATATTAATGATTATTTCCTCAAACAAGGACTGCCTTTTAATATAATCTTCAAAATCAGAAAATAAACATGATGAACATTTACCATTTAATCTTCTGATACAGTCGGAGTTTTGGCCATTTCCCTAATAATGTGTTTTACAGTAAAAAGATCCAATGCAGCGTCATGCTTTGCAAATAAAATAACTCTCATGCCTCATCTCTATGTTCAGACTTGAACAGCTTGTCAATCTTTCTTTGACTTTTATGATCTTGACAATTTGAAGAGTATAGGCTAGTTATTTTGAAAATTGTCCCTCAATTTGGGTTTGTTTGATGTTTCCTCAGAAAGTGTATCTTTGACATTTATATCATGGGAGTCAAGCTATGTTCTTCCCTTTACATCCTATCAGGGGACATCTGATTTCAATTTGCTCCAGCACTGATGATACTTTCAGCATGGGATTAAGATAGTATCTGGGTGGACTGCTATACTGTAAATTTACTTTTACCTATTGTACTTAATAAGAATTTGTGGATAACTACTTTGAAAATATGCAAATATCTCATCCGTCATCAAACATTTAATATATTCACTATCTATACCTGTATGGACTCATGAATCCTTATTTTATTCAATAAGTTAGATTACATTAGTTTTGCTGTTTATTTTGATGTTCAAATTGTCTTCTCATTGCCCACTGGGATATCAGTCAAACTGACTTCTGTGTCTTTTTAACACATCTTCATTTTTTAAAGTATTTTCTTATTTTCTAACACAATAATATATTACATGAGCATATTGTGCTTTCTCTGTCCCAGGCTTGAAATTAATTATTTTTCATCCAGTCCTGGTCCCTTTCAGTAGAAAATAATGCTTTGAAAACAGTGTTTAGAAAATAGTATTTTTGAGGACACAGATGCCCTACTCACCCTGCTCCAGCTCTGACATTCCACACCAGCCTGCTTGATTTGGAATTTGACTGCCCATGCAAAGTTGATTTTCCCTTAAAGGATGCTCTCCTCCCCCTGGTTGGGCTGGGGCTCCCTACACCAGTCTGACCTTGATGTAGGGTTGCCAGGTTTAAAAAAAAAAAAGGATGTCTAGTAAAATTTGATTTTTCAGATAAACTAGTTTTTGTAGCGTAAGTATATCTCAAACATTGCATACTTACACTTAAAAAAAAATAGTGGTTTATCTGAAATTTAAATTTAACTGCACATCTTGGTTTTGCTTTTTTTTTTTTTTTGCTAAATTAGGCAACCCTGTCTCTGTGTGGATACTCATCTTACCCGGCTTTGCCTCTCACACCTGCTCTGGGCCACCAATTCTCCTTCCTCGTTTACTGTCAGCTTTCAATTATTGCTCTTATCTTGCTTTTCTAAGAAGCCCTGGTGGCACAGTGGTTAAGTACTAGCCTGCTAATGGAAATGTCAGTGGTTTGAACCAACCAGCCACTTTGTAGGAGAAAGATGTGGCAGTCTGCTTCCTTAAAGATTACCCCGTTCCCGTGGCATTGATTCTGACTCCTAGTGACCCTTAAAGATTACAGCTTTGGAAACCCACGGGACAGTTCTCTGTTCTATAGTGTCGCTATGAGTCGGAATCCACTCCTAAGAAATTTTTACCCCCCATGCTTTCCTAAGAAGGCAAACAGCAACCTCTTACCTCAAATAAAAAACCAAAAACCAAACTCGTTGCCCTCAAGTCGATTCTGACTCATAGTGACTCTATAGGACGAGTAGAACTGCCTCATAGGGTGTCCAAGAAGTGGCTAGTGTATTCGAACTGCCAACCTTTTTGGTTAGCAGCAGAGCTCTTGACCACTGTGCCACTAGGGCTCCTCACCTCAAAAAGCCTACAGTAAACTAGAAAATCTAGTATCTAAGTGTGCTAAAATTGTGTGCAAACATACAGCTAAGTTTTTGTTAATGTGTGCTTATACAGTTTTCTATCAAGTGTGGTGGCTAGGTAGGTTATTAGCTTATTTTAGATTTTTACCTGTCTTCTTGATGTAATGTATTGCTCTAAATAAATGTGTATGCAGATATTTTATACATAAGCATAGTGAAAATTTGCATAGTATAAAATCTTTCATACCATGAAGCTAACCTAAAATATGCTCCCCACTAATGTCTCCACACTAACTAACCTCACCTACTCCAAGTTCCTCTCTCCCTATCACCTCAAATCTTGAAAACAAATTTTAATGTTATGCTATCAAATATATTTAACCATAGCTCTTATAACACACATAGAACATTTTTTTCTCAATATTTCTCTTGAGGTAAAATATTATTTCTTCTACTTATTTAGACTCTGAAAGAATCCTGTGGGGAGGAAATTTGGGGATTTTTTTAATATATAATTTTAATGAACAATGTTATCCTACTGAGGTACATGACAAATAGAAAAATCTAGGTGAAAATATACTTATTCACACAGAAAAACAGATGAAAAATTTTCTTCAAGATTGTTTTTATGGGTTATAGCAAATTTTAAAAAATCATTTGTATAGGAACAAAAGATTCCCTAGACTACTGTAAGTTATTATGAAGCTTTAATTGTAATTGTTGTTTATTTCTCTTTTGGTGCCACTAATTGGAGTTCTGTTTTCTTATCAGTAAAAATAAAGACTTACGAATCCACTATTAATGAAGTACTTTTCATAAGCATTTTCGTTTCATGTCACGTACATCCTCATAAATTAACCACCAACAGACTGTCATAGAATCAGGTAAAAACTTTGCATTTTAAATAATAATTAAATGAAATCAAGCTTATAATATATGTAATTATTTCTATTTGCATAGAAATTATTGCTATTATTTTGTTGTTGTTAGCCTCATAAAAAGCCTTTTTTTTTTTTTTCTGGAATGGAATCTTACTCCTGATATTATCTCTGCTGGAGTTGTTTTAAAGAAGCGTCAACCATGCATATTAGCTTTTTGATAGATTTATCTCAGAAAGAGTGGAAATCCTGAGCAACAGTCCAGCAACAAAATTCTGACCCACAGCAGGAATATTTTCTAGACAAGAAACATCTACAAAAGAAACCCATTGCTATTATTTGTATTTCAAAGGTACTTTGTTCGTTTGGTATATTTTCCTCATGATTTTATGTAGTAAATAAATATCTGTCTTACTAAAAATGACACCATGTATGCAATGTATTAAAGAATGTGTTTTATCTATGTAAAAGTGAAATGTAAATATTTTTCAGTCTAGAAATTTAGAAATCATAATTTATAAAATAATTAGGCATGATCTTACAATTTAGATTGAAAAACCGAAACTAAACCCATCACTGTCAAGTCAATTTTGACCATAGTGATGCTATAGCAACCCTATAGGACAGGGTAGAATTGCCCCATAGAGTTTTCTAGACTGAAATCTTTATGGGAGCAGATGTCCAGGTCTTTTCTCCCATGGAGCAGCCGGTAGGTTTGAACCACCACCTTTTGAGTGGCAACCGAACACTTAACCACTGTGTCAGCAAGGCTCCTAGAATTTAGATAGTCCTAATTAATTCAGGAAGGAGCTCCGGTGGTGCCAACAGTTAAGTGGTTAAGCACTCAATTGCTAACTGAAAGGTTGGAAGCTCAAACCCATCCAGGAACTCTGCAGGAGGAAGACCTGGGAATCTGCTTCTATAAAGAGTACAGCAAAGAAAACCCTATGGGGCAGTTCTACTCTGTCACACGGGGTCAGTATAAGTCGAAAATGACTGGATAGCATCTAACAACAGCAACAATTAACTCAGAAAATAAAATATCCCACAAGTCAAAAGCTACTATGTTTCCATAAAAATCTATATGTTAGGAACAAGGGAAAACATATACACTTATTCACCAAGTAAAGGTGAAATTGAAGGCAATGGTTTACACATTCCAAACTGTTAGGTGTGTGAGTATATGCATCCAAGTGCCCACATGTATGTACAATGAGTGATGGGTTTGGGAAAGATAATTATTCTGATCAATGTTTTACATTTACTGAATTAATGTAATAATTTTCAAGCTAATATGGAATAATTCCTATAACTATATGATCAGTGTTGTGTCTGAGATGCTATGTTAAATAACCACATGGACGCAAAAGTCAGGCAATTATTTAGATGAATTGTTCTTTCTGCAACTGTTTAAACATTTAAGTAGTGTTCTGCCAAGATATAACCATATAGTTTACTATCACAAATTTAAAAATATAGTTTACTAGTACAGATTTAAAATAAAAAAGGTAATACAAGTTTATGCCCAGTTTGTGGTCCTGTGGTGGCTTGTGTGTTGCTGTGATGCTGGAAACTATGCAACCGATATTTCAAATACCAGCAGTGTCGCCCATGGTGAACAGGTTTCAGTGGAGCATCCAGACTAAGAAAGACTAGGAAGAAGGAACTGGTTACCTACTCCTGAAAAAAATTGGCTGGTAAAAACCTGTGGATAGAGGTGGAATATTTTCTGATATAGTGCCAGAAGATGAACCCTTCAGATTGGAAAGCACTCAAAATACAACAAAGTAGAGTCAACCTTAATGACATGGATGGAGTAAATCTCTTGGGACCTTCATTTGCTGATGTGTCATGTACTCAAAATAAGAAGAAACAGCTGCAAATATCCACTAACAATCAGAATGTGGAACGTACAAAGTATGAATCTAGGAAAGTTGGAAGATGTCAAAAATGAAATGGAACACTTAATGATGGAGATCCTAGGCAGTAGTGAGTTGAAATGGACTAATATTGGCCATTTTGAATTGGACAGTCATATGGTCTAATATGCCGAGAATAACAAATTGAAAAGGAATGACATCATATCCATTGTCAAAAAGAACATTTCAAGATTTATCCTGTAAAACACTGTCACTGACAGGATAATATCCATACGCCTACAAGGAAGATCAGTTAATATGACTGTTATTCGAGTTTACGCACCAACCACTAATCCAAAAAATGAAGAAATGGAGTATTTTTACTAACTTAAGCAGTCTGAAATATATCAAAAATGCAGTTAAGATGCATTGATAATTACTGGTGATTGGATGTGAAAGTAGGAAACAAAGAAAAAGGATCAGTAGTTGGAAAATACGGCCTTGATGATAGAACTGATGCCAGAGATCGCCTGATAGAATTTTGCAAGACCAATGACTTATTCATTGCAAATGGCTTTTTTCAACAACATAAACAATGACTATACACATGGGCCTCACCAGATGGAATACACAGGAATCAAATCCACAACGTCTGTGAAAAGAGACTGTGGAGAAGCTCAATATCGTCAGTCAGAACAAGACCTGGAGCCAACTGCAGAACAGATCATCAATTGCTCATAAGCAATTTCAAGTTGAAGCTGAAGAAAATTAAAACACGTCCATAAGAGCCAAAGTATGAACTTGAGTATATCTCACCTGAATGTAGAGGCCATCTTAAGGATAGATTTGACACACTGAATACTAATGAACGAAGAGCAGACGAGTTGTGGGGTGGCATTAAGGACATCATACATAAAGAGAAAGAAAGGTCATTAAAAAGACAGGAAAGAAAGACAAGATAAAATGCATGTCAGAAGAGACTCTGAAACTTGCTCTTGAGTGTAGAGTAGCTAAAGCAAACTGAAGAAATGATAAAAAAAAAAAAAAGAGCTGAACAGAAGATTTCCAAGGTTGGCTCCAGAAGACAAAGTAAAGTATTGTAATGAAATGTGCAAAGACCAGGAGTTAGAATAACAAAAGGGAAGAACAAGCTCAGCATTTCACAATCTGAAAGAATTGAAGAAAAAAATCAAGCCTCGAGATGAAGTTTTGAAGGATTCTCTAGGCAAATGTTGAACACTGCGGAAATCATCAAAAGAAGATGGAAGGAATACAGTCATTGTACCAAAAAGAATTGATCAACATTCAACCATTTCAGGAGGTAGCATATGCTCATAAACCGATGGTACTTGAAGGAAGAAGTCCTAGCTGCACTGAAGGCATTGGTGAAAAACAAGGCTCCAAGAATTGATGGAATATCAATTGAGATGTTTCAACAAACAAATGCAATACTTGAAGTGCTCACTGGTGTATGCCAAGAAATTTGGAAGACAGCTACCTGTCCAACTGACAGTAAGAGATCAATATTCGTGCCTATTTCAAAGAAAGGTGATCCCACAGAACAATATCATTAATATCACAGTCAAGTAAAATTTTGCTGAAGATAATTCAAAAATGGTTGTAGCAATACACCCACAGGGAAGTGGCAGAAATTCAAGGGGGATTGAGAAGAGGATGTGGAACGAGGGACATCATTGCTGATGTCAGATGAATCTTGGCTGAAAGCAGAGAATACCAGAAAGATGTTTACTTGTGTTTTATTTACTATGCAAAGGCATCAACTGTGTGGATCATAACAAATCATGGATAATACTGTGAAGAATGGGAATTCCAGAACACTTAAGTGTGCTCGTGTAGAACCTGCATATAGACCAAGAGGCAGTTGTTTGAACAGGACAAGGGGATACTGCAATGTTTAAAATCAGAAAAGTTGTGCATCAGGGTTGTATCCTTACACCATACTTGTTTAATCAGCAGGCTGAGAATATAATCTGAAAAGGTGAACTATATGAGGTAGAATGCAGCATCAGCTTTGGAGGAAGACTCATTAACAACCTATGATATCCAGATGATACAACCTTGCTTGCTAAAGTCAGGAGGACTTGAATCACTTACTGATAAAGATCAAAGACCACAGCCTTCAGTACAGATTATACCCCAACAAAAAGAAAACAAAAATCCTCACAAGTGGACCTATAAGCAACATCATGATAAATGGAGAAAATATTGAAGTTGTCAAGGATTTCATTTTACTTGAATCCACCATCAAGGCTCATGGAAGTGGCCTTCCAGAAATCAAGCTGTGTGTTGCATTAGGCAAATCTACTGCAAAAGACCTCTTTAGAGTGTTAAAAAGTAAAGATATCACCTTGAGGATTAAGTTGCACCTGACTCAAGCCATGGTATTTTTAATAACCTCATACGCATGCAAAAGTTGGGTAATGAATAAGGAAGACTAAAGAAGAATTGACTCCTTTGAGTTATGGTATTGATGAGGAATATTGAATATACCATGGACTGCCAGAAGATTGAATACCTCTGTCTTAGAAGAACAGCCAGAATGCTCTTTAGAAGCCAGGATGGTGAGACTTTGTCTCCCGTATTTTGGACATGTTATTTGGACCAATCCCTGGAAAAAGGGCATCATGCAAGTAGAGTGTCATCGTAGAAGATTAAGACCCTCAACAAAATATATTGATACAATGGCTGCAACAATGAGCTCAACCATAGCAACGATTGTGAGGATGGGGCAGGACCAGGCAATGTTTCATTCTGTTGTATGTAGGATCACTATGAACAGGAACTGATTCGACAACACCTAACAACATATATGTATATATTTTGTTGTTGTTTAATTTTTATTTGTTAAATGAGGAGATATAGTACCTTCAAGAAATAATCTATTCACATTTAGCATCATCTTTATATAAACAAAAATGGCTAAATGATCTTGTGCTGTTTGTTGGATGTTTTGGTTTTCTCTGTTTAGTAAGCCTTAGTTCTTTCAGACTACTGGATAAATACTTTACTACAGGTGATGTAATGATGTATTAGTTATTTCATTTTACTGAAAGATAGCTTGTTTACTCAAAAAGACTTAGCTAACACATTTGAATTAATCTCTTATCATATCTGTAACAATTTGGAACTTAGACTTTATGTTACCATTTTAGTAGTCAGGAACTATGACCATTTATAACATAAAAAAAAATTTCTCCTTTCATCAACTATACCGTAATACTCTTGAGGGTGGGCTCAAAATCTGACAACCCTTTATACCCACAAGATCCAGCATGGTTAAAGATGTGTGACATTGTCAATGTTGCTCTCTGAGGGGCAGCTACTGTCTCCCATATTGTTAAAGAAATATACATGCATACCAACAAAAGTATAAAAACCCATTGCCATTGAGAGGATTCCAACTTATAAGGAGCCTATAGGACAGAATAGAACTTCCCCATAAGGTTTCCAAGGCTATAATCTTCTTGAAAGCAGACTGCCATATCCTTCTCCTGAGGAGCTGCTGGTGGTTTCAAACCGATGACCTTTCAGTTAACAGCCGAGCGATTAAGCACTGCACCACCAGGGCTCCTAACAAAACTATGAATTATGTAATTCACAGAAGTTTTACCTTTTGTACTGATTGTATAATATGGGAGTCCTCAGATTCTCTCAGACTTATCTCTCTCCCAAATACTTGATTGCTCAGCCTACGTCAGCTACTGCTCTGGACTCTCTGTGGACAGCACCATTCCTCCAGAGGTCTCTTCTCCTCCTCTCACTTTTGTAGAGTGGTATCTGCCCATTAGCAGGTAAGACAGGGCAGGTAAGAGGCCAGGTAAGATAATCAGGTAAACAGGCCAGGTGAGACAACCTGGCAGTTGGGTAATTAAATATCCATGAGGCAAATTTTGACTAAGGGTAAGTAGGAAACAGGGAGCAGTTTGCTGACAGCAAATTCCCTCTCTATTCTTCCTCAGTGCACCTTGCAGCTTGTCTTGAAGCAGTGGCTACAGCAATAATGGGTCACCTCCTTTTGCTTCTCATTCTTCTCCTCCTCGCTTCACAATTTCATTACTTGAAATTGCTCCTCATACACTTACACCTTATTTTAGGCTCTGTTCCCTAGTGAAGGTGGGCTAAGATGTCTTTTAAAGTAAATTGTAAGGGCTGTGCCTATTCTGGATATTATACGTCCATATCACAACGCTATCTGACATCTGTATTTGCTTTTTGTGTTCTTTTACTATCATCTCTGGCTCTGTCTGCAGACATAAATTGTCTACCATTTTGACGAGCTTTTTAATTATTAAGGTATATGACTATTTTAATACACCAATTTTAATTCAGTATATTCAGTCAAACAAGCCAATGACTGACCCATCATTCAAAAATCATTTTTCCCTAACTGAAGATATAACCCACTTATAAAGGAACAAAGGTTAACTCCTGGTTTATCAAGTTCACGTAGATGTATTATATGTTAGCAATAGGAAAGCTTGGCTCTTCACCCAGAATGTCATAATGGTTCTCAAAGGGGAGAAAATATACATTTACAATTTCTTCTGATGCCCAATGGCTCTTATGAAGGAGTTTGTATTTTGCGACTACCGGTGTCTTACTTCTGTAGTTGAGATGTGAGTGATAGTGATGTTATTTTAGCAATTAGTTTGTTTTTTTTTTTTTGTAATCTTTGGTGGTAGCTTCAGTAAAATAATGAAAAAGAGACAGAATAGTAAGTAATAGACTCCAAATGAATTGTCTTTTGAAGACATTTGTAGGTCTTAGACACTTTTCTTTAAAGGTTTCATCTTACATCATCTCCAAAGTAAGAAAATATACCCTTAAAAATATATTTTTCTGGGGAAGATGAAATTATTTTTTATAACTTGGTCTTTGAAATTATGTTAATTTGTGTTTGATTCTTTCAATTATTTATAAGCAAAGAAATTCTTGATAAGGAAAGAAAATCTAACAAATTTTTGGAAACTATGTTATAGCACTTATGAATACTGTATTTATAATTAATAAAGTTGACATAATATTACAATTGATGAAATTTAAGTAAATTTCTGTTCATTGTATAATATGTGTGTCCATGATTAATTAATTAATTAAATTTGATTGTTCAGTGGTCTTTTCATAATTTGGAGTAAATATATATTTTTGAGTCAAATACTGAAAAGCTTACTGAATTCTACAGTGCTGTTACAGTGCCAAATAGATGTAACTTAATTTCCTGATCTTTATCATGAATAAAAGTTATTGAATAGAGTGAAAGTGAATTTTAAAGTTTAGGTTACAACTTAAATATCATTTATATAATGTTTTGTCTATTTATATATTTAGGAATTAGCATGAGAGATGAGAAAGACTAGACCCATACCCTCTAGGAGATTACAGTTAAGAGGAGGAGCTTAACTCAAAATGCTAACATGGATATAAAGTAAAAATAAAATACCATACACATGGAATAAAACTATAAGAAAAAAGTATAGAATTGTACTGCCTAATTTTTTTCCTGCTAAAGCCATGAATTTATTAATAGCAGATACCATATTGCGTTGGTTAGCAAGAACAGTCAATAAAACATGCTTTTCATTTACTTTCACAGCATCTTGGAACTTGGCATAGTCTTTGAAAGGGTTCCTGAAAATAAGACTGAGTGATAAAGCTTAACTATTACCAATGACTCCTGTGACATTTGAAAGTATTAAAGGCTGATAATACTCGAAAATCTATAATGACATATTGTGAGTTTTACATTTTTTGATGGAAACCCTTTACAAATCTTGTAAGCTTTTGAAAAGTAGCTCAATTCAGTAAATTCACTGCTAATTGTTCTCACTTCATCACTTGGCACTAACATCTCCTTCATGCGGGCCCTCCAAAGTAGAGTAATATATGCTGTATGTGCTGTGTAGGCATAGCCTGGATCCATATGCTGAGACCATTCTGATCATACCCAGGTCTACTTTCAGCAGGCAGCGTTCAAAATATGATTTGATTCTGGGGAAAGAGTGTCTTAAGTGAATGGGATTAGCCCAGGGTTTCTCATCCTCAGCACTAGTGACATTTTGGGCTAGATAATTCCCTGGCTGTGGGGGAGGAGGGGGCTTTCCTATGTTTTAACATCCTCTACCCATTAGATGGAGTCCCTGGGTGGCACAAATGGCTGCTAACTGAAAGGTTGGAGGTTTGAGTCCATTCAGAGGCACCTTAGAAGAAAGGCCTGGAGATCTACTTCTGAAAAATCAGTCTTTGAAAACCCTATGGAGCAGTTCTACTCTGACATACATGTGGTCGCCAGGAGCGGAATTCATTACATGGCAATTGGCTTGGTTTGGACCCATTAGATGCCTGTAGTACCAACTTCTTAAGTTGTAACAACCAAAAATGTCTTCAAACATTGCCAAATTTTCTAGGGGTATAGGCATGGGGCACAAAGTCGAAATTTGTTGAGGACCGCTGAATTAGCTCCTGTCATGGATTGAATTGTGTCCCCAAAAAGTATCTGTCAATTTGGCTAGGCCATGATCCCCAGGATCATGTGATTGTTCACCATTTTGTCATCTGATGTGATTTTCCTATGTGTTGTAAATCCTATCTCTGTGATGTTAATGAGATGAGATTAGCGGCAGTTATGTTAATGAGGCAAGACTCAATCTACAAGATTAAATTGTGTTTCAAGTCAATCCCTTTTGAGATATAAAAGAGAGACATGGGGACCTCACACCACCTAAAAAGAAGCACCGGGAGCATAGCGCGTCCTTCGCTCCCAGGGTCCCTGCACTGAGAAGCTCCTCAACCAGGGGAAGACTGATGACAAGTACCTTCACCCAGAGCTGACAGAGAGAGAAGGACTTCCCCCTGGAGCTTGTGTCCTGAATTGGGACTTCTAGCCTCCTAGACTGTGAGAGAATAAATTTCTCTTTATTAAAGCCATCCACTTGTGGTATTTCTGTTAGAGCAGCACTAGATAACTAAGACAGCCCCATAAGGTGGTACAAGGCTGTCTGGCCATCCTGTCATTCCAGTAAGTTTGGACTCTGCCTTAATTTCCTCCTACTGAGACTAGAGCTGCCTAAGAAACTCTGGGCTGGGATTCTGGAAAAAGATCTGTTAGAGTGGTTAAGGCTGTGAGTTCTGGACTCTGAAAGATTTGGTTAGACTCTAGCTCGGCAACTACATTTACTATTTTATCACCTTGGATAAATTATTTATGCCTATGATTTTATATTCCTGTTAAATGGGGAAAATGATAAAATCTTCCTAATACGATTATTATAATAGTTAAATGAGATAATGTAGATAAAGTGCATAGCACACTATATGGACATACTTTATATTCGGTAAATCTTGGCTCCCTTCTCAGATTCAGAATTATATTTTAAAACTATTATCAATAAGATTTATTCAGGGTCCAGTACATGCAAATCTATTTTAAGATACTACTACTTTTTTTTTTTTTCCCCCCCTTTCAGTGTCAGGGTGACTGGATCTTGAGCCACACATATCCCATAGACATTGGTTGGAGTCATTCTTTGAATGCGACGATTATCTAGAACTAAGATGACATCAAAGACATCTTAATTCAAGGATTTTCTGCTCCCCCTTTTCCTGTTGTAACCCATCCGTTTATTAGATATCTTCAAATAACTTCTCCCTGAGCCACATTCAAGCTTGCTACATAAATATGCACACTGTGTCATACATATGTAGCCATTCTTATGGGGTAGACCAACAACTTCTGCTTCTGCACACCAGCTTCTTTCTCTTTCCTTTGGACTCAACCACACTCCCAGAATAGCTCATGCCCGTGCTCTACTGGTATATTGAGTTTTGAAAGGTAATGAACAAAGCAGTGTGAGTATGTAAATGTTTAATCATTTTTGGCCGCTTTAGCAGAATGTCACTAGTCCCTTTCTCTGTTGCAGAATAATGTTTTTAAATGCATAAAATAAAACTCATAGATTAGAAACAAACTAAATATGGAAGGAAAGAAATATATGGAAATATAGTTATTAGAATATCAATAAATGTAACATTAGTACTCTTGCTTCTTTAGCTTATTAAAAAACAAGATCTAATAATTGGTTCTAATTATTACTGTAACTACCCAATAATATTTCAGGATACGTTCAACAACGACAGTATGACTTAGAAATATCTGTGACTTCAGCTGGTGAAAATTAAGTTATCGCTAACAGTACTGTGGTTTGTTGCCAATATTCATAATTGAAGGAAATGCTAAATTTCAGTTATGTCATAGGGGAAAATACACTTTTTTAAAAAATTCAAGTTCTCCCAGTTCTTCAAATTGTCTGTAAATTATATGCATGGATACTTTGGGTGCCAGGGTGATATCTGCTGCACCAGAACAACTTGACTCTGACATTGCTTCACATAGTCCTTTGGTGGTAGGCGTAAGCTCCAAGTGCAGTCATCTATCTAGCTCCAGAATAGAGTATTAGAAATTTACACAAATGTTTCAGTTTGGTTTGTTCAATTTGCAAACAGTTTAGATGCAACTTTTATTTATTATCATTTCATCTTTTAAATAGTTAAACCAGTGTAGATCAGTGTGTTCAGCTTCACATCCCTTTGCTTGCTATGTGTTGAACACCACTGATTGGAACAATTTCCTTTGCCTGTGAGTAAGTCGATTTTCTCAGGTTGATTGATATCTCTATAGATTGACTCCCTTTGAAATCCTATAGCCAGTACTTAAAAGCTGGAGACAAAGTCCAGCAGGAGTTATTCCAGTTTGTTCCTCAAGGCCCAGTCGATGTATCCTTGTGAGTCCTTGTACTAAGAGACAGTGCATCAAAAGTGAAAATGGGAACAAAGGAAAAGAGGAAAAAGTAGAAGTCTGCTGTCTTTTATCTATTGATGGGAATGGCCATTGTATATTGGAGGTGTTTAACTCCAAATGTTTGAAACTGTAACAATGAATGCCTTCCAAATTCAGTTTTTAAAGTCCTAAATTCTACCTTTGGAACTATGTTCTTATTAGTCTTCCCTCCACTCGGAAGTAAATTTCAGTAGTAGAGTTCCCAGAAATCTGAGCTGGGATTCAAAGTATTTAGTCCTTGTTTTGCCATTGAAAATGTTTGACTTTCGAAGAATTGTTAATATTTCTGTCCTCTGATGCCACGTACATAATATGAAGGACCAAAGAAGGTGAGGCTTGACTGTCTTGCTAGCTCTGAGACCCATGTTAGATTTTCCAATTTACTTGACTCCCTCTTAGGAATAGAAGCAAACAGGGCTCTTTAATAACTGAAGCAAAACAGCACTGAGGGTAGCAAAGACACCACAAAGAAAAAGGTCACTTTCAGCATCATCTAAAGTAATAGAGGGTGAGAAAAATGAGAATGGGGTAGACTAGACATGTTTTAAGAGGTATAGTTGTTAGACTTGAGTGAAGACTTGTATTCTCCACACAAAGAGAAATAGCTACATATCTGTCAGGACTCTCCTTAGTTTTCCTTCTCACAAGGAATTTCCGTATTCTTATCATGGTTTCCCTCTTCTAGCTCCTTGAGGAGAGGGTTGTTTTTAGGTACTGATTCAGTGACCCCATGTACAGCAAAACAAAACACTGCCCAGTCCTGTGCCATCCTCACAATTGTTGCTATGCTTGAGCCCATTGTTGCAGCCACTATGTCAATCCATCTCATTGAAGGTCTTCCTCTTTTTCACTGACCCTCTTCTTTACCAAGAATGATGTTCTTCTCCAGGGACTGGTTCCTCCTGATAACATGTCCAAAGTACATGAGACAAAGTCTCACCATCCTCCCTTCCAAAGAGCATTCTGGCTGTACTTCTTCCAAGATTCCAAGACATATGTGTTTGTTCTTTTGGCATTCCATGGTATATTCAATATTCTTCACCAACACCATAATTCAAAGGCATCAATTTTTCTTAGGTCTTCTTTATTCATCGTCCAACTTTTGCATGCATGTGAAACAATTGAAAATACCATGGCTTCAGTCAGGCTCACCTTAGTCCTTAAAGTGATATCTTTGTTTCTTAACACTTTAAAGAGGTCTTTTGCAGCAGATTTGCCCCATGCAATAGGTTGTTTGATTTCTTAACAGCTGCTTCCATGGGCATTGATTATGGATTCAAGTAAAATGAAGTCCTCAACAACTTCAAAATTTTCTCCATTTATCATGATGTTGCTTATTGGTCTAGTTGTGAGGATTTTTGTTTTCTTTATGTTGAGGTGTAATCCATACTAAAGGCTGTTGTCTTTGATCATCAGTAATTGCCCAAGTCGTCCTTATTTTCAGCAAGCAAGTTTGTGGCATCTGCATATCGAAAGTTGTTAATGAGTCTTCCTCAAATCCTGATGCTGCGTTCTTCTTCATGTAGTCCAGATTCTCAGATTATTTGTTCAACATACAGATTGAATAAGTATGGTGAAAAGATACAACCCTGACGCACACCTTTCCTGACTTTAAACCACACAGTATCCCTTTGTTCTCTTCTAACTACTGCCTCTTGGTCTATGTACAGGTTCCACATGAGCACAATTTAGTGTTCTGGAATTCCCATTTTCACAGTGTTATCCATAGTTTGTTATGATCCACACAGCTGAATGCCTTTGCATAGCCAATGAAACACAGGTAAACATCTTTCTGGTATTCTCTGCTTTCAGCCAAGATCCATCTGACACCAGCAGTGATATCCCTCGTTGCATGCCCTCTTCTGAATATAGATTGAATTTCTGGCACTTCCCTGTTGATATACCACTGCAACAGCTTTTGAATGATCTTCAGCAAAATTTCACTTGTGTGTGATATTAATGACATTGTTCGATAATTTCCACATTTTGTTGAATCACCTTTCTTTGGAATGGGCACGAATATGAATCTCTTCCAGTCAATTGGCCAGGGAGCTGTCTTCCAAATTTCTTGGTGTAGTTGAGTGAGCCCCTCCAGCACTGCATCCGTTTGTTGAAACATCCTAGTTGGTATTCTATCAATTCCTGGAGCCTTGTTTTTTGCCAGTGCCTGCCTACTGGGCAGCTTGGAGACTGTCTTATTCATTTTTTCCCCCTCTAACCTTACCCATTGTTTGTTGTATTGGAGGAGTTCAGATAAATGTTTGTTGAATTAAATTACTAAACTGCATTTTGATCCGCTATTATGTAAAGACACTATGTTAGGTGCTGCAAATTATTAATTCCACTTCTCAAATAACATTTCTTCTGTATCATTTTGGCATTCTTTTAGAAAATGTGTATGATTTAATAATAAGTCTAAAACACCATGGGGTCATAGAATGTATTCAAAAAGTAATGGAAAAATAATTAAAAATGTATTGTCCATCACAGTTCATGTTCCCTGTGTAATATGTACATTGTGTTCAGTGACTGTCATATAGTTCGTGGGTTTTGGAATGCCCATAATAAAAACAGTAACTGAGAAATTCCTTCAAAACCGAAGTCGACTTACTAGTTTTTTCAAGAGTCATAATTCAAAATTCATGTCTGTTTTCAAGGACATCAGTTTTACTTAGAGAGAGAAAGAAATAATGAGAGAGAGAGAGCAAACAGGTTCTCAGTCCAAACTAGAAAACTGATGCATCGCTAGAGCTTCATTCTTTGTAGACTTTCTGCTCTCCTGTATGACGGTGTGAGAATTTAATTAAAAGGGAATTCCTTAATTGATAAGGATCATCTTTAAGAGCATCAGTCTGGGTAGATAGAGCAGGATTGCCCATTGTAATATTAGAATGAGTGTCCTGTGGGGCTAGCTGCTTATATTTCATCTGATCTTTGCCCCTAACTTCCTTTGAGTTGAAAAGCATGTATGCACTGTCTTCCATCTGTCTCCAGTTTGTACGTATTGTACATTCAAGCTGCTAAGTTTTGCTAAATAAATGAACTTTTATTGAGATACACTTTTAGGAAGGCGAAATCCTATATAATTCACTGATTCTTTTAAGTACCCATGTATCGCCAGCACAACAGAATACTCTCGGTATTAAAATAATTGCTCACAATTTGTTTTTTTCTGATTTAAATGAAACATGTACAATTTACCATTTGTTAAAGTTAACAATAATGTTTCTTACTCTCAGATTTTACAATACTTTTCTCACTCTCAAATACTTCTTGCCAGGCATTCTTTGATTCTTCATTACCCCACAGATGACCCCATTTACCACTTGTACACCAGATCTTTAAATTACTTGCATTGTCATGCACTACCTTTGCTGATGAAGAATTCCAACTGTGACTCAGATTCCTCATTCAGCTGGTTCTGGTCCTTCTATTCAGTCCTGTCTAGTTGCTGCAGCTATATAGTCAAAATGTTCTTCCTGTCAACTACATGTGCATTTCTGGATTTTAGCATGACGCATTGCGCTGAATTTCATCAAACAGTACTTTCTCTAGTTTATTTTGGAGCAATGAGCCTTCTCCATTCCTTAGTATGTTAGAATCTGTGCCACTGAAGGGACAGATGGTGCTGGGAATAAGATCTCAGAGTACAGTAACAAGAAAAAAAAAGACTGGTAATTTTAATGCATTATATATTTACATATTATATTCATACATATTTACAGGTTCCTGTTAATTTATTGAATTTATGAATGGATCACTGTTTCATAAGTAAATCAGCATAAAGATCAGGAATGCATAAATCAAGTTTACAGATTTAATCAAACAAAGAAAGTTTGCATGTTTTAGATATTTAAGCATTTTCTTTTATTTCATAAGAGTCACCACTGGAGTAGGTTTTAATGAATATGATGAAAAGGTACACAACAGCAAGAAAATAATTCTAATGTTGAGATGAATTACAGAAAGAGGAAATCTATTTATGTGAAAAAAATT
Organism: Trichechus manatus latirostris; assembly: GCF_000243295.1. Taxonomy (NCBI): domain Eukaryota; kingdom Metazoa; phylum Chordata; class Mammalia; order Sirenia; family Trichechidae; genus Trichechus; species Trichechus manatus. The sequence continues at coordinate 5,510,488 of NW_004444099.1, read as the reverse complement.
TAATTTAAATTTAAATTTAATTTAATTTAATTGTGGTATGTGCATGTCAAAATAATACCAGTTAGAACTAGCTATGTGAATAATTTCACATATGTGTATATATACACATACGTACACAACTATAGTGTTCATAATTATAGTAAACTCTGCAAGAATTTGCACCAATTTTTTATCTAGCTGGAGATTGTAATTAGAGGGGATTTTCACAGTCCACTATACACTTCTGCATTTTAACATATATTTTACAGGGTATGCATTATTTAAAAACATAAAAAAGCAATAACTATAAATTTGCTGATTTCATAAGTAATCTTTAAAAAATTATATTGGAAGGTCTAGAATGTATGTAAAAAAACTCAACTGCTTCCTAGAAAATCAATTTAATTTGGCCTGTGATGTCATATGTCAATACACATTCTAACTAAATAGCTGTGATATTCCTTAAAACTATACATTCAAACACACTGAGTATTGTTTCCTGGCCTTCAGTCAATAGGTTGTCTGAACTGAAAGGAAGGAACAAAAGTGTAGGAATCCTTACTATCAAGTTAAGAATCAAACAGCTTTATAAGCTCGTGAGAAGAAATTGGAGAATGAGGCTTGGGCCTGAAGCCCAAAAGGGGTTGCATCCATCACAACCTTTTAACTGAGGATAGTTTGGGCCTACTTCTCACAAACTGAGAAGAGACCATACGCCTCAGTGTAGGCATATTCAAGAGACTAAAAGAGAGAAATAATGCAACCAGTTTTTCATTTGAAGCATTCCTGTGTTACATGGTCCAACTGGACTAGCCACTTCTCCTTCAGTGGGAATTAATGGGTAGGGGGAAAAAGAATACTCCTAGTATTTGCTCCAAGAACATTTTAGAGATGTATAATGGACATTTGCATATTATAAGCTATGAATCAGTCAACAAAGAAACAGCAAGCTTTCCTCATACTTGTTTGCCTATATAGATCTGTTTTTCATATCCATTACTAACTTTTGTATTGTAAATGACATTAAGTAAAATCAAGTTCTTTTTTTTTTTTTAAGCAAAAAGAAAGGTTTAATTCGGCATATATATGTTCAAAGAGGCAAAAGTAGAAAATGGGAAAGCATGCTGCCAGATGTCTGCCCAAGTCCAAGGAATATTACAGAATAAGCAAGAGTGGGAAAATGGGACAAGCATGCTACCAGAGCCATGTCTACCCGAGTCCAAGGAACATTACAGAGTCATCAGTATATATTAACAGTACAGATGGGCAAAACGATTGAAAGCTTCACTTTTTTACAGACTGGCTAAAAACTGTTAAGTCAGCTTGATTCTACATTTTGAATTGTCTTAATAATCATTGGTACAGATTTCAGTAAGGACTGTCAGCAGGATCTTCATTGGTCCAACAAATCTTACTATTCACTAAATGCTGATAGAAAAAGATAAGAATGCAAAGCATTCTTTTGTGCTGTTTTTTATTTATGTGAAAGTTTCCCTAAAAGATGTTTTCCAACATTGTCCTAGCTATTGTCTTTATACCTCAAGGCCCAGCCGATGTGTCCTTGTGAGTCCTTGTGATTCCATCTCCAGCTGGGTCACATTCTAGGACAAGGAATAATGGCTCCAATATTATCTCCTAAATCACCAATAAAAGGGATGAATTGGGGGCGGGGGAATAAAAAGAATAACCCTAGGCTCCCTAGGAAATTCTCACATTTACACTTTCGCTGAACTGAATCTCTTCTCACTCATCTGTACTATACTTACTGGGTAAATACTCCTTCCTCAAGGGTCGAGATGCTCTAGGGTCTATGTCAGCACTGTCCAGTAGAATTTTATGCAATGATGAGCATGTTTTAAATCTGTGCTCTCCAGTATGGTAGCCACTAGCCACATGTGGCTATTGAACACTTGAATATTGAGCACTAATGTCACTTGAGAATTGAATTTCAAATTTAATTTAAATTAATTGATTTAAGCGTAATTTAAATTTAAGTAATCTCTGTAACTACAGAGCATTTGAAATGTGGTTGATGACATTGAGGAACTAAATTTTTAATTTTAGCTAATTTAAATTTCACTTTAAATAGCCAAATTTGGCTAGTGCCTAGCATAGTAGCTAATGCATACTGCAGGCCTCTATACACTTGGGATATGGATGAATGAATTTTAAAGGACCAGTGAAACCCATATCATTGGGTTTTTAAATATATGCTTATGTGTAATTTTCTTTTTTTAATTTTTCCCATACAAAAATTTATACATACACTGTTATGTGACCCTAATTGCTCTCCCCTTACTGTGACAGCACATTCCTCCTTTCCACCCCGATCCCCCATGTTCATTCATCCAACTCCTAACCCTCTCTGCCTTCCCATCTCACCTCCAAACAGAAGCTGCCCGTTTAGTCTCTTGTATCTACTTGAGCTAAGAGGCACACTCTTCATGAGTATCATTTTATGTCCCACAGTCCAGTCCAACCCCTGTCTGAAGAGTTGGCCTCGGAAATTGTTTTACTTCTAGGCTGATAGAGAATCCAGGGGCCATGCTTTCCAGGGTTCCTCCAGTCTTAGTCAGACCATTAAGTCTGGTCTTCTTACTAGAATTTGAGTTCTGCACCCACCTTTCTCCTCCTCCATCCAGGACTCTCTGTTGTGTTCCCTGTCAGGGTGGTCATTGGTAGTAGCCAGGCACCATCTAGTTCTTCTGGTCTCAGGCTGATGAAGTCTCTGGTTTATGTGG
>NW_004444099.1:5487544-5507668 GCF_000243295.1 Trichechus manatus latirostris | reverse complement strand
CTTAGATGGCCGCTTGCAAGCTTTTAAGACCCCAGACACCACTCATCAAAGTAGGATGCTGAACATTTTCTTAATAAGCTTTGTTATGCCAATTGTCCTAGATGTCCCCTGAAAGCATGGTCCCCAGACTCCTACCCCTACTACTCTGTCCCTCAAACTGATTGTATTCAAGAAACTTCTTAGCATTGGTTTAGTCCAGTTGTGCTGACTTCTCCCCTGTAGTGTGTGCTGTCCTTCCCTTCACCTAAGATCATTCTTATCTACTGTCTAGTTAGTAAATAACCCTCACCCTCCCTCCCCCCCCTCGTAACAATCAAAGAATGTTTTATTCTGTGTTTAAACCTTTTCTTGAGTTCTTATAACAGTTGTCTTATACAATATCGTCCTTTTGTGTAAAATCAAGTTCTTAAAAAATAAAATACTTTTTGAAAGTATCTTTAAGGAATCTAGTTCTCTATAATAAAGAGTAAACAATATTTTTAATAAAGTTAGTGATAGTTTAAGTGTTGTATGAATATTTTAGGAAGTCAATATCATTGAAAGGAGTAAAGACATTTTAAACTCCAAGCATTCTGTTTTTCTGAATGGGCTTTTTTTTTTTTTTCCCCACTCACTCATGAACTTCTCCTGAACTCTTACATAGGTTTTTTCAGATTAAGTTCTCATTCCTCACAAGTAAAAAGGGATAGTGTCATGGATTGAATTGTGTCCCCCAAAAAATGTGTGTAGCAACTTGGCTAGGTCATGATTCCCAGTATTGTATGATCATGTAATCTGATGTGATTTCCTTATGTGTTGTAAACTTTATCACTTTGATGAGGTTATATGTAATCTCCTTATGTGTTGTAAATTCTATCACTGTGATGAGATTATACTGATGAGGTTTACAAGATTAGATAGCATCTTAATCCAATCTCTTCTGAGATATAAAAGAGGGAAGTGAGCAGAGACACATGGGAACCCCATACCACCGAGAAAGCAGTGTCAGGAGTGGGCGCGTCCTTTGGACCTGAGGTTCCTGCCCAGAGAAGCTCCCAAACCAATGGAAGACTGATGACACAGACCTTCCTCCAGAGCCAACAGAGAAAGCCTTCCCCTGGAGCTGAATTTGGACTTGTAGCCTACTGGACTATGAGAGAATAAACTTCTCTTTGTTAAAGCCATCCACTCGTGGTATTTCTGTTAGAGCAGCACTAGATGACTAAGACAGATAGCAACAATATCTTTTTTAAAATTTTTCCGAGTACATAATTTAAAATTTTTTTTATTATAATTGTATCTATAACATGACATTATCCTTTTCAAGGAGCTCTATAGTTAGGATGTGGACAAATAAGCATCCACACAAATATAATCTTTTCACTTCTTCTAACTGTGACTCTAAATAACTCTTGAAGCTGGTTAAGAATTTTGTCAAGAGAAGCTTGGTCAGAACTTCTCCTCATGAATTACCTAATTAGAAAACAAAAATAATAAGGCATGTGGTGACTGTCTTTTCTATCTATGACTGCGTGATAATTAAAATAATAAACTAATTAATAATTTGATAATTAAAAATGTCATTTCCACAAGCACACAGTTAACTGCACTGCCTAATAGTGAACTTTTGAACCTTCTTTTCAGATTTTGTTTTGATTAAAGAACCAGGCAGAAACAATCCTATGCGTAGTTGTAATAAGCTATTTGAAAATAGGAAGACTCCAAGGCCCCCAAGGCCCCTCTCTGGCCTGCCACTGCATCTGGAAGCCGTATTTTCCTGTGTTTTGTTTGAAGTGTTGCCTCCAGAAAGCTCCTATTAAAATACATAACCTCTGATTTAGGTTATGCATTTATGTATAGTTAGGGTTTTAGTAAGCATGGAGGAACATCTACACCAGCGGTTTTTAATCTGACTGAACTTTAGAATCATACGTTGGATTTAAAAAATGCTGCATCCAATGCTAGACCAAGTGAAACCGAATTAGAGTCACAGATCTGGGTTTGGAACTACGCATCTCTATCGAAAAAAAACAAACAAAACTCTCCCCTCCAAGGGATTCTGATTTATACTAAAGGTTGACAAGCACTGAAAACACTAATTCCATGTGTCTCTGTAACATTACACTACAATTTACTCAGGACCAGCTTTGTAGGTTATGGTGCCCAATGCATAATGAAAAAACAGGGCCCCTGTTCATAAAGCAGATAAAAAGCACCATTAAAGATACTAAAATATGAAGGTTTTTTTTTTTTTTTTCCTTATTTCCAGTCTCTCGACTTTTCAGGGTATTTACATTTGATCTTTAATGTTTTTTCTAAGTACAAAAATAAATAGAATTTTTAGTTTTTAGCATGGATTTTACCATTTAACTTTATACTGTGCAATGCAATGACAGTTTTGGGGCTCTAGTGGCACCAGTGGTTAAGAGCTACAGCCAGCAGTTTGAGTCGACCAACCGCTCCTTGGAAACCCAAGGGACAGCCCTACTCTGCTCTATAGGGTTGCTATGAGGTGACATCGACTTGATGGCAACAGGTTGGTTGGTTTGTTTTGTAATGCCAGTTTTGAATGCAAATACAAGAACATGCAGAATCATTGAAATTGCACAATTCATATTTCTCAGCTTATACATGCATATATTATTCTTGCTTTCCAGAACAGTGAAATCAATACACAAAACTAGCTCAACTGTTTTCTATCAACTCTCAGTTTGAGCATATTCTACCTCTGCCTTTAGGTAAGGGAGGACTTTCCATTCCTTCTATGTTATCATCTCCAGCGTGACGACTGGTTGCTAACACAAGAACGTAAAAGAGAATATAATAGGGCTCCACTCTTGTTTATTAGAGTGCCATTCTTGCCTTCTTTCTGTGTTCAAACAAATTTTGGATCCAGCGGAAAGTGTGACATCTTGGGGCTGTCAGTGTCCCTGTTATTCAGTTATACCTGAAACACTACATGCTCTGAGTCTCACTGAATTCTCATGCGTTGTGAGTTCATTGGAATTCTGTGTTCCCCATGCTTTATGAGCACATGGGTCTGCAAGAAACAGCAGTGGACATGCATATCGTGTGTATCTCCTTGGCTCATGCATGCTCCATTGTTCCACAGATGTCAAAAACTTAAAAAATCCAAGTTCAAAGTAAAATCATTAAGAATTTCAAGACAGCAACAGCATAGCAATAAATCAAGCTCGTCCCTTCTGAGCATGAGGGTCTCTGGAACTGCAAAGGTCTGTCACTGACACACATGAAACTTGCCTTGCCCTTACTCTCTAGAGTGGATTTCCCATAGGTTAATGGACTGATATAGTGAAAGATTTGCAGCAGACAGACATGGGTTATGGTCATTAACCAGTATGTTTAAGTAGCTTAAATTTTCTGAGTCTTAGTTTTTAACAAAAAGAAGATGATAATATCATTTTGCAAATTGGTGGAGAGTAATACATCATCCTCTAAAGGAATTCTACTTGGGTTTTATGTCTACTTGCTATTCCTAACTACGTGACTGTAGTAACTGATCATCACTTTACCTAGGTTGGATTTAAGGTGCTAATAGCCTCAGGTTTTTGACCTATCGTCTTTTTCTCCTCTGATCCATAGTACTTGATTCCTCTCATTTTTGTGCTGTCATACTCTTGAGGTTGAAAACAAAGCTTCTGAGCAAAATGTCACTCAGAAGACTGTATCCAAGGACATGAAGTTCAATTTTCTGTTACATTTTCCTGCATTCCATTTAGAAACCTCCTCCTTTATAAAAAATTAGAAGGCTAACATCCAAAAGCTTTATCTTATCCAAATTGCCAGTTTCCTAGAAAAAAATAATTTTCAGTTTTTGAATTCATATTCAGTGCTACACACACAAATGCTTCCGTTTTCAGGAGTGTTAATACTTTTGGGCTATTTCCCCTAATTTTCTATGATCTTTCTTTATTTTTGCTATGACTTCCTAGTAACTTTTTATTTGGCTCTTCTATTAATTTTGCTCACTCAGTTATGGGTATAAACAAACAAATATTTAATTCAGTTATTTGCTTGATCCTGCCATCCCACAAGACTGCTTGAATGTTCTTATGCTTTACCTGACTAACAAATCCTACTAGATTCAATGATTTATTATTCTTCTTCAACCAAAAATATACATTATACACCGACTCTCACAATTGAAATATTTGCTTGCTACTAAAAAAATAAAAAATCATTTGATACCTCTAGAGATTGTCCCTTTGCTTGATAAACCAAGAAAAGGCCTAAATTGATATATTCAGCAATTTTATTAAGTCGTTTTGTGTCTTTATATACGATATTTACAAAGTGCTTTACACAAATAGCCCTTATTTATAGTAAAACATTTTCCTTGTTCTATGCTTCCAAAAGAGTTGGTAGAAAAATTATAACTGAATTTTATTAAAAATATGACTGCCCCGACAGGGATCACAACAGAGAGTCCTGGACAGAGCAGGAGAAAAATGTAGAACAGAATTCAAATTCATGTAAAAAGACCAGACTTAATGGTCTGACAGAGACTGGAGGAATCCCCGAAACTACGGCTCCCAGGCGCTCTGCTAACCCAGAATCGAAACCATTCCCGAAGCCCACTTTTCAGACAAAGATTAGATAGGCCTATAAAACAAAAAATAACACACGTGAGAAACGTGCTCCTTTGTTCAATCAAATATACCGGACCAAATGGGCAGCTCCTGTCCAAAAGCAGGACGAGAAGGCAGGAAGGGGCAGGAACCCGATAAATGGACACAGGGAAACTGGGGTGGAAAAGGTGAGCACGCTGTCACATTTTGGTGATTGCAACCAATGTCACAAAACAGTATATGTATAAGTTTTTGAATAAGAAATTAAACTGAGCTGAAAACTATCACCTGAAGCACATTAAAAAAAAAAAAAACTTCCGAGGGAGAAATATTTATTCATATTCATGAAAGGTCAAGAATCAATTAGATCATCTTGGCTTCTTTGTTTTTGATTTGAGTGAAAATTTTAAAACAGAAGTCACATTGCATAAGTTGAAAAAGATATGATTTGATGGTCTCCTAATTGGAATGAAATTAGTTATGCTGTATGTAAATTAGATAAATAAATGTGAAAGTATGTACAAGTACATGTATGTGCAGATATGAGTATATGCACACTATATAATATACACACACTAAAGCACGTATGTTTATATATGCTGGTAATGTGCTTGTTTTGTGTTATCTGCATATTTCAGGTTGTTAATGAGTCTTCCACCAATCCTGAAGCCACGTTCTTCTTCATATAGTCCAGCTCTTGGATTATTTGTTCAGCATACAGGTTGAATAAGTATGGTGAAAACCTACAACCCTGACACACACCTTTCCTGACTTTAAGCCACCCGTTATCCGCTTGTTTTGCATTCTCTGAAATGTTATCCATAATTTGTTATGATCCACTCAGTAGAATGCCTTTCCATAGTCGATAAAAATGCATGTAAACATCTTTCTGGTATCCTCTGCTTTCAGCCAAGAGCCGTCTGACATCAGCAGTGATATCCCTTGTTCCATGCTCTCTTCTGAGTTTCTGGCAGTTCCCTGTCATTGTACTGCTGCAACCATTTTTAAATTATTTTTTAGTAAAATTTTGCTTGCATGTGATATTAATGATATTGCTTGACAATTTCCACATTCTGTTGAATCACCTTACTTTGGAAGGGGTACAAAAAGGTAGAGGGTCAGCAAAAAAGAGGAAGACATTCAAGGAGATGGATTGACACAGTGACTGCCAACAGTGGGCTCAAACATAACAAAAATTGTGACGATGGCACAGGACTGGGCAGTGTTTAGTCCTGGTTTACTTAGGGTTGCTATGAGTTGGAACAAATTCGAGGGCACCTAGCAACAACAACAACGAAGTGCTTGGTTTAAGAATCATTTCTCAATCTTCCCCTGGTCTGCTCAGCAGGGGCTGAACTTTTGTTGATTTTGTTTCCCAGGCTTCTTTGCGATGCTCAGTCAATGGGAGAAGTCAGGATATTTTCCATTCTGTTCTTCAGCTTTGGGTAGTACTGTCAGCGGTGGCCACATTTCCTCTGTGGTTCCAGCCCCCATCAGACTGACCCACCGAGCTTCCTCCTCCCGTCTGGTGGTCCCAGCTCCTACCATGCTAACTCTGCTCCTTCCCTTTATACCTCTTGCTATAGGGATGGTAATAACTTTCTAGAATCTACATTGCTTCACCTTCTCTTTTTTGTTCTTTTAATTCTTCTGAACATCTCTGTAATCAAGAGTTTGTTTTCTTACCTAAATTATGATATTTGTACACACACATATATGTATCAAAAAACCAAATCTGTTTCTGTCATATTGATTTTGACTCATGGCAGCCCCATGTGTTACAGAGTAGAACTGCTCCATAGGGTTTTCTTGGCTGAATCTTTACAGACTCAGATCACCAGGCCTTTCTTCCATGGCACCATTGAGTGAGCCCAAACCACTAACCTTTAGGTTAGTAATCAAGCATAAACTGTTTGTGCCACCCAAGGACCTATACACATATACATGCATGTTGTTGTTGCTATGTACCATCCAGTAATCTTTACAGGATCTCATAGCTAGGTCTTCCTCCTGCGGAGCTGCTGGGTGAATTTGAACAGGCAACCTTTCAGTTAGCAGTGGAGCACTTAAACTTTGAGCCACCATGACTCCTATACAGATGCATATACATATACATATGTATTATATGTTACATACATATTTGTGTGTGTGTGTATGTGTGTGAAAATACAATGAATAAGTTATTTCTCAGCCTCCAAATCACCACGGCAGGCAAGCTCAGGAATTGAGATAGATTCAAAACCCTAGCATTGAATCACAGCACCCTGTGATTCACCTGGTAGATAGTAAAGGTGAAAGATGCCAAGGGAGGTACACTTTTTAGCTGCCAAAGGCAACTATTCCATTCGCTTAATTATTAAAACTTGGAACCTAGAATTCAATAGTGATCCTTTGCCACATCCATCATCAGATACTGGCAGCAAAGTGTAGCACCTTAAATAAAACACCTGCCTATTGCTCTAGGCAGATTTTAAATTGTTTCAGACTTTTTTTTCTTTTTCTTTTTCTGATCAGTTAATTCGTCTTTAGTTTTCCTTGTTTGCTTTACAAATGTAAAGGAGAGAACAATATAGGAGTAGTACTCATACTGAAAACAATATTATATATTTCAATATCTTCCTGAGGCAATTTGAACACTGAAATCCATTCTCTCTTGTTCTCATAAATTACTAGTGATACACTTATTTTTTGCTGTCTCTGATCATTTTTTGCCTTCAGAAGCAAGAAATTATTCCAGTTTTAATTCTTCTACTCTGTTGCTTGTACCTTGTATATGTAGGTGTCTCCAAACAAAATTAATCTCATACTGGGAATATATTTAATAATTAGATTGGATTTAATGAAATCTATTTTATTAGGATTCTCAAGTTAAGGGCATTATGAAAAATATAATTGTCTAAGAATAATCTGAGAGCTCCCCAAAATATATAGTTTGAAAAGCATTGGATTTAGAACATACAAGTAATTTATAAAAACTCAGCAAGAGCTTGCATAAAACTACCAATTTTTTTTAAAGCAACCAAGCCCTTTCCACACAAAGAGAACCACAGAGAAGTCATGGTCTTAGATAATATCACATTCTTCCCAACCCTATACTGTTATTCGCATACACACACAAAAAAAGCCAGTTGCCGTTGAGTTGATCTGACTCACGGCTACCCCATGTATTTCAGAGTAGAACCGTGCTTCATAGTGTTTTCAATAGCTGTGATTTTTCGCAAGTAGATCACCAAGCCAGGCTTTTCTTCCAAGGTGCCTCTGTGTGGATTTGAACTGCCAAGTTTTTTAGTAGCCGATTTAGTGCTTGATTAGTAGCCAAGCCCTTAACTGTTTGCATCACCCAGGGACTACTTTTTTTATTCACACAGTCTCTCTTTATTTTAGAAAACAGCCATACTCTATCATAAACAGAACAATAAAACCATTTGCTTTGGCCTCAACACGTTGGTTATGTATTAAGTCTGTGTAGATTCTTTTATTAATCATAACAAGTTTAACCACTGCAATCAAAGTAAATATTTACACATATGGAAATTAAGGGAATGAAGCACATAGTGGTGTCTGATTTTAAGGTGTTGACCAGATAATCCAGAATAAGCTTGTATTATTTTGTAGCTCATCGTCTAAATGAAAATACAACACTCACTTTATGAAGATTTACTTTGATTCATATAGTGTCCATTTGTTTCCTCCTACAAACTAGCTTCTGCCATATTTGGAAAAACCTTCCTTACCGTTATTGTTACTGGGAGTTTAATATCCTTTCCCTGCTGATATACTAAGGATCGGTTACTAATATGACTTTCTTGGTTCTGGCTGCCTTTCCTGAGTCGTTAAGTACCCACTCTTCTTAGGAAAACAAAAAAAAACTCATAGTGACCCTATAGGACAAAGTAGAACTGCCCCATAGGGTTTCCAAGGAGCGGCTGGTGGATTTGAACTGCTGACCTTGTGGTTAGCAGCCAAGCTCTTAAACCATTCACCACCAGGGCTCCTTTCTTAGGAAGAGGATATGTGTTTGTTCTTACAGAAACCTGATTTTTTTTTTTTTTTTTTGCCTCATAGTGAAAACAAAACATTTGACCCCGAAAGGAAATAATAGAATAACATGAAAGATCAACCAACCATTCATTTCTGCCACGTTCTGCTTCCTGGGAAGAAGAGCTAGTTGTTTTCCATCATGAAACATCTTGGTTCACAGTTTTGAGGTTTTTGAGGCAGGAGTCAAAGACATTCTACATCAAAGGCAGAAAGTGCCCCTAGCAGTGAATTGAAGCCTAAAAGAAATACTGCCTAAAGAAATACTGCCTTGAAGCATTTCATTCTATTAGTCCTCCAACTCTAAGTACATACCTGTGTGTTGGTCTAGGTCCTCACCCCGAATCTGAGGTTTCACAGGAATACTATACTTGATGTCATTAATGCCTGTTACTCTCCCAGAACTGAGGACTTCAGCCTGGAGGCTAATGTTTCAGACACACCTGTCTACTAACATGCTATTGATCATATAACAAAACTACAGTGAGCATTAAAGAGTGAGTATAATTTTGAGCACTGGGTTATAGCCCATACAACTATGATTTTCAGCCAAGCTACTCTACTTTCAGCTATGTAAAACACTCAAATTTATAGTTGCAATTTCTTTATAGTTTCTTAAAGAATGGTAGCACAACTATTTAATAAACTTCTTCTATATACAGTAAGGAGCCCTGGTGGTGCAGTGGTTAAGAGCTCAGCTGCTAACCAAAAGGTCAGCAGTTCAAATTCACCAGCTGCTCCGTGGAAACCCTATGAGGCAGTTCTATTCTCTCCTATAGGGTTGCTATGAGTCGAAATTAACTCGAGGGCAATGGGTCAGCATATACTAGACATTGTGGCAATTGCTTTACACAATGTATCTTACTGTTTTTCTCACTGACCTATGAGCTCACTGCAGATAAAACAAAAATAGAAAATCAGAAAGGTAGTGACTTACATGGGAGATATTAAGAGTACAGACACAACAGTTGTTTTACAATGCCTGGGTTCAAAACCAGCTCTGCAAATTAAGTCTGCATGAATTTGGGAAAGTTAGTGTCTTTGTGCTTCGGTTTCCTTACTGCTAAAGTGCATGAAAATAATAGTGTCTACTTCATTGGACTGTTTCTGAATTAAATGAGTAAATATATCTTAAGCACCTAGAAGAGTAAAAACCAAAAAAAAAAAAAAAAAAAAATGCCATTGAGTTGATTCTGACTCATGGCGACTCCATGTGTTGCAGAGTAGACAGAGTTCCATACAGTCTTCTTGTTCATTATTAGTAATAATTAGCAACAAGGTCTCCTACAGAGTAGAACTGCCCCCATAGTGTTTCCAAGGAGCAGCGGCTGGTGAATTTGAACGGTCGACCCTTTGGTTAGCACCCCAGCTCTTAACCACTATGCCACCAAGGCTCTTAATATTTACTAGAGTTAGGTATTATACTGGGCATATTGTATATATTATCTTTACATTTGTTTGTTTTCTTTAAAAAGTTCATTATATAGATAATCAACATACCCAAATTAGAACATTTCACACAAATTAGACCATTTCAGGCAGAAATGACCGCCTGGAAGAAAATCATACAAGGGAAAGGGCAGGTGGGTGTCTTTAGAGAGGTGCAGAGAAAGCTCCTTTGGGGAGATGACATGTGAATGTCCTGCCTGAGGAGAGAATCACGAAAAGCTGGGAAAGGGCAGGAACTGGGGAGAGCCTGACAGGGAGGGGAGCAGCAAGCGCAGATGTTGTGGGAGGGAGTGAACTTGGCCAGATTAAGGAGATATGGTTTTGTTGCCTCCATTTTACAGATAAGGAAATGGTATCTTAGAACCCAGCTTAACCGTTATTACCTGACTAACTGGAGTAGATTGTTCGCAGTCCAAACCCATGATCTTTCCACTATAACCTGTTGCCTTTTCATTAATAAACTGCTAGTGTGCTCATTTGTAACCAAGTGCCTTTCATGCATTGTCTGACTCAATCCTTCTAGCCAGATTTTACAGATGAGGAAACTGAGACTCTGGTCAAGTACTTTGTCCAAGGTCACAGCTGAAAATTGGAGGAGGTGGGATTCAGACTCAGGTCTGTATAACTAACCCACTGCGTTTAGTAACCACAGCATGGGATGAGAGAACCGATGCCTGTTGCCAGGGGGTTGTTTCTCCCCTTTTAGAGAGGAGGCAACTACCCTCCAGAGAGTTTGACTCTTTGCCCAGGTCATCCAGCCACAAAGTGCAGAGTGGGGACTAACACTCAGGGCTCCCACCTCCTCAGTGGAACTCCTACTCCTCTAATGTACTGTCTAAAAAAAAAAAAGTTTATTATCATTTTTCCTATTATTTTTAAAAATATCTTCCATTTGTTCATTCTCCCCACTCTAAAGCATCTTTGAAATGAATAGATTATGAATGCATTAAATTCATTTTTGTCTCTTTTCAACGTTACATAATTGTATGTGCTTTCCCATAAGGATTATTATTTCTTTTCTACTTATGCTCATCACTAACTACATTTTTCCTTTCATGAAATGATCTATATTCTTTTCTATTATAACTGTTTTACTGGTGTCTTTATGGAATTGAGCATAGTCATTTGTTTACAGCATTATTTTGCCATTGTTTAGTCTGACGTATTTATTGCTGATCTCATGACTACCATTTTCCACTGGTGAATGTTATTTTGTACTGGGTTCAATGACAAAATAAGTAATGTGATTTACCTTTATATTCCTTCAAGCCTGTGATTTCCTTTTATTTCCCTGCATATTTAAAAGCATTGTCCTCTAAAATTCTTGCTTCTCTGTGTTCTTATTGCTATGTATAGTTCTTATTGTTATGTATACCTCGTGCTTTATATATTGCTTTCATATTTAGTAAAAATATCCCAAACGTGTTCTCCCTTTTAGCATCACTTCTATAATATCATCCCTGTAAATAGTTACAGGTTATTTACTCACATCCTTTCTTTTTAAGGAAACCTGATTTTTAGTAACCTGTAGCTCGTGTTGGTTTTCTGCCTCATTTCCTTTATGTATTTAAAACTCTTGTTCATCTTCTCTCCATTTTCTAGTTGTATTAGTATTGGTATTGCTTGTTTGTGTTTATGTTACTTTTTTATATCTGTATTCAACTTTATTAACTGTTGAAATGTGTATATGTACGTGTAGATTGGAGATATGTGAATAGAAACATGTTATGTCAAATTTAAGGTGTGTTTACGACACACATATGTGTGTATATATATGTGGTGTGTACATACATATACACGTAAGGTCCCTAAATGGCGCAAACTTTTAGTGCTCTACTGCTAACTTAAAGGATGGCAGTTTGAACCCAGCTAGTGGTACCTCAGAAGAAAAGGTTTGGTGATTTGCTTCCATTAAGATTACAGCCAAGAAAACCCTATAGAACAGTTCTACTGTGTAACACATGGGGTTGCCATCAGTCAGAATTAACTCAACAGCAACTAACAACAAGAATATATAAACATAAAAACAGTTTCCATTTGGGGGAATATCTCTTTGAAAAATACTTCCTATTTGGCTTTCTTTGGGCTAGTTTAACACAATCCCATGAGCAGGCACTATTGCATCCGGATCTCACATATCAAAATATATTCAATCACAAAAATTTATTGTGGAAGGCACCTGGCTAGTCATTTACCATCATCAAAGATACAAAAATATATCCACTGTTCATAAGAAGCTTTAAATACAGTTGAGATCTTTAGATATATGTTATGGATTAACTTACATCACAAGTCATTCTTCAAGAATCACCAGATGAGTGATATAAACATTCTTTCGTAGTCACAGAAAGGACAGCTATCTCTGCCCTGGAGAGTGGTCAGGAACAATTTCAAAGAGTCTCTGAAAAATTAAACAATGTGGAAAGACTAGCACAAAGATCACAGACTCAAAAGCTTATGGAAACCAGGCAGGTAACATAAATGCATGAGGCACACAAGGTGTCAGAAATCTAATGCTGAGCTGTTGAGCTGTTTGCATTTGCACCGAGCCAAATATATGCAATTTGTGTTATTTTTCTAACTTTTTTTATTGTAAAACAAATACTTCAAACACAGAAATCACAGATAAAGAGTACAGTTTAATGAATTATTAACCATGCCATGTTAAGAAGAATAGCTTGGTCAGCCACCTAGAAAGCCCCTTCTATGTGCCCTGTCACAATCACACAACCCCCTTTCTACGTCAGCAAGTAATCACTGTATTGATTTTTAGAGAATTAACTTTCTTTGGCTTATTTACAGATTTATCACCCAATTGTACATCCCTGGATACTGTAATTTAGTCTTGCCCATTTTTTTTTAACTTGATT
Organism: Trichechus manatus latirostris; assembly: GCF_000243295.1. Lineage (NCBI taxonomy): Eukaryota > Metazoa > Chordata > Mammalia > Sirenia > Trichechidae > Trichechus > Trichechus manatus. The sequence continues at coordinate 5,494,743 of NW_004444099.1, read as the reverse complement.
GTCTTTTAGAGCTCTTTTAATCTACAGGTTCTCCCTCCAAATCTATCTTTCCCCTACAATTTATCTGTTGATGACCCAGGGCTGTGTGACCCACAGTCTGACTGTTGATGATTGTGGACTCTGTTCTTTGTGTTCTCTCTCTCTCTCTGCCTCTCTCTTTCTCTCTCTGTCTTTCTTATGGAAAATGGTACTTAAAAATGGTACTTGAAGTGCTAGGATGTTAGGGATTCTCACTGCCATGGGTTGGGCCTTGTTTCTAGGACTGATCAGTGACAGAGCTGGGAAATAAACACTTCATACTCATCTTTCCACTTTAAGATTCAACACTACAGGCCTTTTACTTAGTAACTTCTTTAATATTACATCTATGTCTTCTCTCTTCTACACCCAAAATCCCACATAGATTGTTTCTAATAATAATACTAATTATGCCACCATTAATTATGACCACTTACTGAAAATAGTTTTTTGCATATGCAATCTGCATCCTCCCCTATTTTATACGTCAGATCATGCAGACATTATATTGCTACTCTCTTCCTTTTAATTGTCATTTAGCATCAGTTCTACAAGTAACAGTATATTTAATGACCATCGCTAGTGTTCATGTTGAAGTCCTTCTATTATGCTGTTTGTCTGCACTTCATTCTCTAATAGATTCCATAAGAAGAACTCATGGGGACAATATTCTCTGAAATAGTGTATGTCACCAACTGTTTGTGGTTTTTATACTTGAAGATCAATTTTTCTGGATATAAAACATTGACTAACCTTTTTTTTGAGTATTTTAAGTATTTTACTCCATTTTTTTCTCACATAAACCATTTCTGTTGAAAAATATGATGATACTCTATTGTCCAACAGTCTTTTAAATCTTATATTCTTTTAGCTAGATTACCAAGGGTTTTTTTTTCTTCATCTTTAATTTAAACTCCAATAATCTTACTAGAATATGTCTTTACCCTGGTGATTTGGGGATGCTGTTCTCAGATTCATGGAGTGCTCTTTAATATATAGCTTAAATTATTAATTATTATTATTAATTAAAGGAATTTTTCTTGAATTATAATGTTTATTGTTTGTTCTGTTCCTTTATTTGGCTTTCTTCTTAATGAACTTCTATTATCAATATGTTGAGTGTTCCTCCTTTTCTTCATTACTTGCCACTCTCTCTTGAACCTTCTCTTTGTTAAACTGTCTCTCTTTATTTCACTTAGATTTAAAAAAAAAAAATTCTTCTCTCGTTTTTTATTTTGCGGCATTATCAATTGTGTGTATTCATTCTTGTGTTCTTTCTAATTCAGTATTCGTTTATGAAATGATTTTTGCTTTTGTTTTTAATACTCTTCTGAGTTTTGCCATCTCACTTCGGAGGTTTTCTGGCATTGAGCCTGCCTATCATTTATACTTTCTTTGTGTGTAGACATGTTATTCTGTTTCTTTTCTTTTTTCCCCCCTTCTTTTTACATTAACTTTGTATGGGATTTAACTGTGATAATTTATTAGAACTCATTTTTACATAAATTTAATTTTCCTGGATTTTTATCAGGAGTCTCAGTTCAAATAGATTTTCTAATTTCACAAAACTCTCTCTTTCGTTGATTTACATAACATTAAAAAAAATTATAACCCTCATTCTCTTCTTCCTCCTCTTCTCTTTACTTCCTGAACAATTTAGTCCAAAAACCTTGAGCTGAAGTCAAGAAAAGAAAACATCAACAGGAAAGGTGAGCCAAGGTGGTCAGAGTGGAGTGTTGGGCCTTAGCAGGATGAAGAGGGTGTCTGCTCAGTACAGTAGTAGGTAAGGAGGGTATTGGATCCCTGGTGCAATGAGGAGGGCATCTTAGCATGGCATCATAGACTGAGTTCTGTGACGAGAGTGTCCACATAGGAGAGTGACTATTAGTTTCCTAGAATCGCCATAACAAGTACCACAAGATGGGTGACTTAAAATAAATTTATTCTCCCACTAGAAGTCAGAATTCAGGGTGTCAGCAGGGCCATACTATCTCTGAAATCTCTAGGGGAAGATCCTTCCTCTAGCCTCTGGTAGCCTCAGGCATTCCTTGGCTATCACAGCATAACTCCAGTCTCTGCATCCATCTTCATATGGCTATCGTTCCTCTGCTTCTTTGTTTTTCTTCTTGTAAAAACACCAGTTATAAAGAGGTCCACTCTACTCCAGGATTTCCTCATGTAACTTAATTACATCTGCAGATACCCTACTTTCAAATAAGATCACTTTCACATGTACCAGGTGTTATACGTTCAATAGGTATTTTGAGGGATACATTTCAACACATAACACATAACAATGACCACGATTCTTTTCTAGAAGAAGACATGAATATACCCACAGCCTACCCAATTGTCTCATATTTTAACCTACCATGAACGCTTTGCAACTTAAAAGATTTACCTAATTACTCACAACTACACAACCAACAGTTGCTTCTCTCTGGGTCACTACTTTAAAGAATTCTAACATATTTATTTTAAATTCTGCTGGCCTTAGACTAAGAGGAACAAATTGTACATCATACCATTTGTTTCCATAGGTAGTATTCATTACAGATACCCTTGCAATAAAATTATTTCTAGGTTATTTACTTTGCCCTATGTTGTTATGACAGTATTTCTGTATTAATAGATGCAGAGATTGGAAAATTACCTAAAATCACATTTACATAATTATTTTATAACGATAACTCATAGAACAATTTAAGTATTTATTGACTGAACTGAGATTTTAAGACATGAGTTCATTTTTACTTTCTGCCTGTCTCCTTTCAGTTTGTATGCAGGTATTAATGAAATTCAAATAGAGTAAAATTTTTGAAGTCTCATGTCTAGTTTATGTAATATAGTAGATCAAATTCAGTCATAATTTTTGAATGAATGAAGAGAGTTCTTCAAGGGAGTACTGTCTTTATTGACTCAAATTTGTAGATTATAATATTAAATTTTAGCTGATGAACATATTTCTGTGGGGAGATGATATAGTATGGTCCAAGTTCCACTGTGTTTCTACCACTTAATACAGGAGATTAAGATGGAGATCACAGGAGAAAGAACCACTAATGCAGCCCACAAACTCTCAGATATCAGATGTTTGATGGAAACCTTTGACAAAAGCAAAATAAAGTCATAACTGAATTCATCATACTTATGGGCAGACCTTCTATTGTAACGTTTGACTAAAGTGAAAGGCTTAGAGCAACCTAATGGTTCTACACCCCAGGTACAGTTATCCCTCTGGTGGAGTTACTCCCAGTCCAAGTATCAAAATGGTCAAGATTGTATAATATTTTTTAAAAAGTTAAATTTGTCACTCAATGAATTATCTCTTTAATTAACAAACAGATGTTGATTAAAAACTTAATAAAACCCTATTTCTTATGGTACTAGAAAAGATCCTCCCATTCCCTATTATTTTACATCACCTCTGTCTTCCTAGATTGCACTGTATTTGTAATATGCCTCAAATAATGATTATGATAGAAAAAGTATCACAATCACTATTGTCATTGTAATTTTGCAGATCTTCTACATTTTTTATTTTGAAGTATGTGATCTAACTTCAGGCCTCTGCCATTGATAATTAAATACTATTGACTGCTTTTGCTGTGACTGAACACACATTATTCATTAAAACCAAATAAATCCGTTGGTGTCAAGTCAATTCCTACTCATAGCAACATAAATCCATTTAAGTAGTTTATTTCATTGAAATGAGTTAATGACATGACGATATAGATTACTACTTGTAATTATCTCCCCTTTGATTACAGCCCACAGCATGTAAATGAACCCCATAGTACTCACGTTGAAGTTAGCTATAACCTAAATTCAGAACAGGGTCACAATGTAAGAAGATGAAACCTATGAAGAAAATTATTAGAGAAGAATCTTCCTAATGAAATCTAAGTATCTGTTTAAAAAAAAGTCAGAATCATGCTGAAGTTATTGGCATTATAGCATAATGCTGGTGACAGTACCTTTCAGTAACATCCCAGGTAGTACATACCATATATAACTTTACATGTGTAATCAACATACATAATATACTGCAGGATATGAAGTCTATCCTCATTATTTGTGGATTCTGCATTTGCAAATTTATGTATTCACTAAAATTTCTTTGTAACCCTAAAATCAATACTTGTGGCATTTCACGGTCATTCACGGACATATACAGAGCAGTGAAAAATTTGAGTCACTTGACCCCAGCGGCGTAGTGGTTAAGAGTTTGGCTCCTAACAAAAAGCTCAGAAGTTCGAATCCACGGGGCACTCTTTGGAAACCCTATGGGGCAGTTCTACTCCGTCCTATAGGGTCACTATAAGTCAGAATCGATTTGACGGCAACGGGTTTTGTGGGACACTCATGTTCTCATATGCCTTATAGAGAAAATATGTGTGTTAGATTAGCTTCGTCCAGACTTAAGTTATAGTGCTGTTAACCATGAGTTAATGTTAATAAATGAACAACATGGAACATCCAGAAAAAGGAAGGAGGAAATTCACTGATCTGGATATCTCTCCAGATAGTGCTAAGATGACATCAATAATGTGTGCTGAAGCTATAAAGAATATGGAAAAGCAGCTAAATTTGTGGATTAATGAAATGATGACAACATTGAAATGCACAGTCACATTACCCAGAGTCAGGAAATGTTAAAATCCTATGGGGAAGTTATATTCTGTCCTATAGGGTCACTATGAGTTGGAATCGACTCAACAGCTATGGGCAATGGATTTTTTTTTTTTTTTTTTTAATCTTGATGGGAGCAGATTGCCAGGTCTTTTCTCCTGTAGAGCGGTTGGTGGGTTCAAACTGCTGGCTTTTAGGTTAGCAGCCAAGTACTTAGTCATTGTCCCACCAGGGCTTCTTCCTCTTGGCTAGTATATTATTATAAAGAAATACAACATATAATTAATTCTTTGTAAGAAGTATATATTAAACAAGGTGTCTTTAACAGGAACATACATAAAGCATGGTTATGTATTAATCAGTTGAGGAAATGCAATCAGAGTCTTTCCCAGGGAGCAATGGCAGTCTTTGTTAATTCAATGTTCCCATTGACTTTATAGAAAATAATTACCAGGAATAATGAGAATCAACTATATAAACTATTATACCTACCATGTGTATACAATTGGAATTAATACAATTAATTATTCCTTTTCCAGAAATGAATACTTTGTCTCTTATATATCTGATATAATTATTAAGCATGGATTCACCTTTGGTTCCTTGTGCTTTCTGTTCCTTTTGCTCAAAATATCTTTCACCACGTATCTGCATAGCTCTTTCCCTCATTTCCTTCACATCTCACTAAAATGTCACCTTAGCAAAGAAGTCTTCTCTAATTACACTTTACAAAATAGCATGGCATCCGTCCCCAGTTTACCTGCACTTATTTTTTTCATAAAAATTATGCATAACACATTTTTATTTGTTTCCCCATTGGATATAACATCCCCAGTATCCCCACTACCAGAACACTTAACAAATAATTATCAAATAGATGAATAAATAAATGTTTGAATGAATGACATTTTCATCAATACAAGTAAACCTCATCACTGCAGTTTGGATACATTTCTGTTTACAACAACCAGAGATATCCTAAAACCAATGCTACTTAATTTATGATGATATACTGATTTAGTTTAAAATAGGCATTCTTTATTACTATTTCTATTATTTTATTACATGCACATACACACATTCTCGCCTTCACATGAGACTGTTTTCAAAATTCAATAGAGGAGATTCTGAGAAAGATTTGACATGAACAGGACTCCCTTCCGTTTCACTATCTGACCTACTCTGTGTTCATGAGTCAAACAGATACTGAGGCAGTTGAGGTGAGTGCAGCTGAGGCCTAAGTACCGGTTAGAGTCCTGGCAAAGGACACTAGTGCAGTTATTTCATCTTGATGGGTACCTGGGAAAGAATCATAAGGTGTCTGGCAGTGTGTAAGTGTGTGAAAATTTACAACTTACATATATATATGTATATATTTATATATACATAAATATATGTATATATATGTGTGTGTGTGTATATGTATATATATATGTTTGCTGTCATTGTTAGGTGCTGTTGAGTTGATTCCAACTCATAGTGACTCTATGTACAACAAAGGGAATAACTGCCCAATAATGTGCCATCCTCACAATCATTGCTGTGTTTCAGCCCATTGTTGCAGCCACTGTGTCAGTCCATCTTGCTAAGGGTCTTCCTTTTCTTTGCTGACCCTCTACATTATCAAGCATGATGTCCTTCTCCAGGGACTAGTCCCTTCTGAAAACATGTCCAAAGTACCTGAGACCAAGTCTTGCCATTCTCATTTCCAGGGAGCACTCTGGCTGTCCTTCTTCCAAGACAGACTTACTCATTCTCCTGGCAGTCCACAGTATATTCAATATTCTTTGCCAACACCATAACTCAAAGACAGAAATTCTTCTTCCGTCTTCCTTATTCATTGTCCAGCTTTTGTATGCATATGAGGTGATTGAAAATACCATGGCTTGGGTCGATAAACCTTGGTCCTTAAAGTGACATCTTTGCCTTTGAACACTTTAAAGAGGTCTTTTGCAGCAGATTTGACCAAAGAAATGCATTATTTGATTTCTTGACTGCTGCTTCCATGGGTATTGATTGTGGATTCAAGTAAAATGAAATCCTTGACAACTTCAATATTTTCTCTGTTTATCACAATGTTGCTTATTGGTCCAGTTCAAAGATTTTTGTTTTCTTTATGTTGAAATGCAATCCATACTGAAGACTGTAGTCTTTGGTCTTCATCTGTAAGTGCTACAAGTCCTCTTCTCTTTTAGCAAGCAAGGTTGTGTCATCTGCGCATTGCAGGCTGTTAATGAGGCTTCCACCAATCTTGATGCCGCATTCTTCTTCATATTGCTCAGCTTCTTGGATTATTTGCTCAGCATACAGATTGAATAAGTATAGTGAAAGGACACAACCCCGACCCGCTCCTCTCCTGATTTTAAACCACGCAGTATCCCTTTGTTCTGTCCCAACACATGTCTCTTGGTCTAGCTACAGGTTCCTCATAAGCACAATTAAGTGTTCTGGAATTCCCATTCTTTGAAATGTTATCACCAATTTGTTATGATTCTCAGAGTTGAATGCCTTTGCATAGTCAATAAAACACAGGTAAACATCTTTCT
>NW_004444099.1:5481363-5487444 GCF_000243295.1 Trichechus manatus latirostris | reverse complement strand
AACTGCCTCTTGGTCTATGTACAGTTTCTGCATGAGCACAAGTAGGTGTTCTGTAATTCCCATTCTTTGTAATGTTATCCATAATTTGTTATGATCCACAAGGTTGAATGCCTTTGCATAGTCAATAAAACACAGGTAAACATCTTTCTGGTATTCTCTGCTTTCAGCCAAGATCCATCTGACATCAGCAACGATATCCATGTTCCTCTTCTGAATCCAGCTTGAACTTCTGGCAGTTCCCTGTTGATGTACTGCTGCAATGGTTTTTGAATTATCTTCAGCAAAATTTCGCTTGTGTATAATATTAATGATATTGTTCAATTATTTTCAAATTTGGTTACATCACCTTTATTTGGAATGGACACAAATACAGATCTCTTGCAGGTGGTTGGCCACATAGCTGTCTTCCAAATGTCTTGGCATAGATGAATGAGTGCCTCCAGCGCTGCATCCGTTTGTTGAAACATCTCCATTGATATTTTGTCAGTTTCTGGAACCTTGTTTTTTGCTAATGCCTTCAGTGCAGCTTGGACTTCTTCCTTCAATACTATTGGTTCTTTATCATATGCTACCTCCTAAATGGTTGAACTTCGACCAATTCTTTTTGGTACGATGACTCTGAGCATTGCTTCCATCTTCTTTTGATGTTTCCTGTGTCTTTCAATATTTTGCTCATAAAATACTTCATAAATGTGACTGGAGGCTTGAATTTTTCCTTCAGTTCTTTCGGCTTGAGAAATGCCAAACGTGTTTTAACTCCAGGTCTTTGCACATTTCTTTATAATACTTTACTTTGTCTTCTCGAGCCACCCTTTGAAATCTTCTGTTCAGCTCTTTTACTACATCATTTCTTCCCTTCACTTTATAACAATGCATTTTTAAATAATCAGTTATTTAGTCATCCAAGATGTACTTCTCCTTGGAGTAGAGGCACATGGTAATATGATGATCTAAAAAGCTCTGAGTGACTGGCTGGTAGTGTCATGGTGGTTTGATTACATAGAAAGAGAAGTGCTCATTGTAATGGACAACCACAATGATGTCAGGGTGATCTCCTAGCCACAGTAGTTGTGAAAAGTCTTTGATGTTTATGTGTTTGAATGGAAAATAAATTATTTAAAGTATTTAAATTTAATTGTGCAACTGTATTATATATCTCATTAAGTCATGGCAAGGGAACAAAATACCAACCCCCTAAAAAATAAAATCATTTCAAAAGAAGATGAGATTAAATAGACTCTTCTGCCCTTTTAGAATTAAGGTAGCCAAACTCTAGAAATAATGTTAACCAGGAGCAGGTCAGACCCCAGAGAAGAAATCTTCTGCTCTATTTCTTGGAGTCAATCTGACTGCAATTCAATTTAAATTTTAACACTCACACTAAATCCCTAAACAGTACATTTGTCAGCTTCCATATAGTAAATTGCATCCTAGAATCTGTTAAAGTTATGAATATTCAGGCAGTCTAGGCAGAACTGTCCCATCACTCTTTGCCACAAAAATCCCATCTTTTCATAAACAGATAGAATAAACATGTTCGCATGTGGAGATGATTATCCTACTTAAGGTAAAACAAAAACAATTTGTAAATGCCTTTCTGTAAAGAAGATTTCCTATAGAACTCTCCTAAACAGCACTTCATTAGCTCAATTCAAGTTTCTGAATGTAATTGAAAAGGAAAAAAGACTGATTGATTTCACATTGTTATTTAATTCATGCTCTTCACCCTTTCAGGCAGATTTTCCCTTCAGCAGGTCCCTGGGTGATACAAATGGTTTGCACTCAGCTACTAACCTAAAGATTGGTGGTTCAAACCCACCCAGCAGTGTCACAGAAGAAAGGTCTAATGATTTGCTTCTGTAAAGATTGTAACAGTTCTATTCAGTAACAAATGGGGTCACCATGAGTTGAAATCAACTTGACAGCAATGGGTTTAATTTGGTTTTGGGTTCCCTCCAATAATCATAAATTTATAAAATTTACAAATTTGAGGGGAATCTTTGTGTGTAGTATTGCTTAGCAAATTTGATGTTTACAGAAACAATTTAAAATATCAAAATACAGTTTTAACACACAACATTTTAATGTTGAGATTGTCTTTTGACTGTAGTTTTTCTATTTTTTCCTTCCAAAGTCATAGTTCACATATTAGTTAGTAATAAAAATTGCTTAGTTACTTCTCAGAATTCTTAGGGGAAAAAAAAGCAAATCAAGTAGAACATTCTGTTCAATAACGTAAGAAAGCTTGAGGCAGGGCCAAGATAGCTGAGTAATCCGATGGCTTCCTATATCCCTCTTATAATAAAGACCTAGAAAAACAAGTGATTTGATTGTATATGAATATGTAGGAGCCCTGAACAAGGCAAAGTTGAGGAATTGGACTGAGTGGCAGGGGAAGAGGGAGACGGTTCTGAAGAAGCAAGAAGCGCCAGACCAGACTCGACCGCAGCTCTTCAGCCCTGACTGGCTCCGAGGTACACAGTGAAGCAGGCAAACAGCTGCGTGCACGCTCGGGAGACAATTTCCACATTAAGGGAGATCCAGCAGCAGAGATTCTGCTTGGACACTCCGAAGCAGTGAAAAGCAGCTCCCAAGTGGCTAAAGATATGCGTGCGGCATTTCGTGGAGATTTAAAAAATAAATAAATAAATAAAAGCCCATTTGGGAAAAACCTCTCTCCCTTTTCCCTCCTCCCTCCCTGTTCTGCACTGGTCCGGCCTTCCGAAGTCTGAGTCCCTTGGGCTGGAAGTACATCCCAAAAGGCACCCTGACCCATTCTCCTAGCTTTGGAATGGGAACAAATAAGCTACTGGCTCCCCTAAACCAGGAACTCAGGGTTGGCACCGCTCCTTTGCTAGGCACAGGCATAAGGGGCTTGCAAACTTTGAGTGCCTTAAGCCCCTGCATAGACTTATGAGGACCCATCTCAACAGCATTAGCCCTCACTACCACAGTACAACAGGGTAAACATCTGAAGTCTAACTTCAACTGTTGCAGCTGTGAAGTGGCAGATTTGTGACCCTTGACACAGCCCTGCCCTTTAAGCCGTCACCTTTAGTGATCTGCACCAGGGGCTTGAGGACTGGTGGCTTCACCTACACCACCTAGTCACCTGCTATGGGAGTCCAAGAGTAAGTGGTACCCTTTAGTCTTTACAGCCAACAGAGTGAGGTGCTCATAGTCCGGCTGCAAAACTCACCTACATACTGGTCCTAGGGAATAGGGACACACTTTCCTTTCAGACTCCCAGGGGCAGAAGTCAGCCCCTGCCTTGCTCAGTGCATGACCCCCTACTGGTGTCAGATGCCTGTGCCTACACCAATCACCCATGCCTCTCTAAGACTGTAGATGAGCTCCTGCACCACACACTTGGTGACCGACTGCCTGGACACCTGAGCTGAACCCATATAGGAAAATTTAATGGATTTCTGTGTGCACATACTTAGTTACAGAACTAACTACCTGGTGACAGGATGTTAGAGCTTCAAAGGCGCCAATAATCAAACTAGCACACATGAGCATCCTACTGGGGCATATCAAAACAAAACAAAAAAAAGAAGCTAAGACTCACTAAACAAATATAAAATAAAATTCTAATAACTTATTGATGGCTTGGAAACAATAGTCAATATCAAACCACATAAAGAGGCAGTCCATTATGGCTTCAGCAAGCTCCAAAAATAAAGAATCAATAAATTCTCTGGAGGAAGAGGATTTCTTGGAATTACCAGAGGCAAAATACAAAAGATTAATATACAGAACTCTTCTAGAAATTAGACAGGAAATTCTACAAAATACAGATATTGCCAAAGAATACACAGACAAAGTAGTAGTGGAACTTTAAAAAGTTATTCAAGAACATAATGACAAATTTAATAGGCTGCAAAAGTCCATAGAGAGACAGCAATCAGAAATCCAGAAGATTAAAAATAAAATTTCAGAATTAGCCAACTCAGTAGAAAGTCATAGGAGCAGAATTGAGACAGTAGAAGTTAGAACTAGTGACATTGAAGATAAAGCACTTGACGCCAACTTATTTAAAGAAAAATCAGATAAAAGAATCAAAAAGAATGAAGAAACTCTAAGAGTTATGTGGGACTCTATCAAGAGAAATAAACTATGAGTGATTGGAGTACCAGAACAGGGGAGGATAACAGAAAATACAGAGAAAATTGTTGAAGATTTGTTGACAGAAAACTTCCCTGATATCATGAAAGATAAGAAGATATCTATCTAAGATGCTCATTGAACCCCAAATAAAGTAGATCCCAAAAGAAAGTCACCAAGACATATTATAATCAAACTTACCGAAACCAAAGATAAAGAGAGAATTTTAAGAGCAGCTAGGGATAAAAGAAAGGTCATCTACAAAGAAGAGTCAATTAGAATAAGCTCGGACTACTCAGCAGAAACCATGCAGGCAAGAAGGCAATGGGAGGACATATATAAAGCCTTGAAGGAAAACAACTGCCAGCCAAGAATTATATATCCAGCAAAACTGTCTCTCAAATATGATGGTAAAATTAGGGCCTTTCCAGATAAACAGAAGTTTAGGGAATTTTCAAAAACCAAACCAAAATTACAAGAAAATACTAAAGGGAGTCCTACAGTTAGATAATCAGTAACACCAGATAACAACACAAGCATAGAACACAGGACAGAGCAACCAGATATTGACTCAGATAAGGAAGTTGAAAATACATCAAAGCCTAAAACATTGAAAATAGGGAAGCAGAGATATCAATATTTAAAAAAGGACAATATTAAAACAAAAAAGAGGGAAGTAAAAATGCAAACATTGATTTCTCCTATGGAGATAGGTGATATAAAGAAATGAAAGACTGGTATAAACTTAGAAAAATAGGGGTAAATATTAAGGTAACCACAAAGGAATCTAACAATACTACAAATCAAAATAAAAAAGTAGAAAAACATAAAGACCCAGCAAAGACAAAATCTACAATGAAAAACATGAAAAAAAATACATAAAGAAAAACAACTCAGCACAGAAAATTAAGGAGAACAAAGAAACGGTGAAGAACACTCAAAAAGAGACATCAGGATGACAGCACTAAACTCATACCTATCAATAATTATGCTGAATGTAAACAGACTTAACGCACCAATAAACAGACAGAGAGTGGCAGATTGGATAAAAAAAGCATGATCCATCTATATGCTGCTTACAGGAGATGCACCTTAGACTTAAAAACACAAATAGGCTAAAACTCAAAGGATGGAAAAAAATATATCAAGCAAACAACACTGATAAAACAGCAGGAGTGGCAATATTAATCTCTGACAAAATAGACTTTAAAGTAAAACCACCACAAAGGACAAGGAAGGGCACTATATAATGAACAAAGAGTCAATCCACTGGGAGGACATAACTATAGTAAATATTTACGCACCAAATGACAGGGCTCCAAAATACATAAAACAAACTCTAACAGCACTGAAAAGAGAGATAGACAGCTTCAACACTCCACTTTCAGTGAAGGACAGAACATCCAGAAAGAAGATCAACAAAGACACAGAAAAGCTAAATGCTACAATCAACCAACTTGATCTCATAGACATATACTGAACACTGCACCTAACAGCAGCCAAGTATACTTTTTTTTCCATGGAACATTCTCCAGAATAGACCACATATTAGGCCATAAAGCAAGGCTTAACAAAATCCAAAACATTGAAATATTACAAAACAACTTTTCTGACTATAAAGCCATAAAAGTGGAAATCAACAACACAAAAAGCAAGGAAAAAAAAATCAAACACATGGAAACTGAACAACACCTTGTTCAAAAACTAGTGGGTTATCGAATAAATTAAGGTTAGAATAAAGAAATTCATAGAATCAAAAGAGAATGAAAACACATCTTACCAGAACCTTTGGGACACAGAAAAAGCAGTGCTCAGAGGTCAGTTTATAGCAATAAATGCACACATCCAAAATGAAGAAAGCACCATAAGCAAAACATTTAACCCTACAACTGGAACAAGTAGAAAGAGAGCAGCAAAAGAAGCCCACAGGCGACAGAAGGAAGGAAATAATAAGACTTAGAGCAGAATTAAATG
>NW_004444099.1:5470343-5478429 GCF_000243295.1 Trichechus manatus latirostris | reverse complement strand
AGACAGAAAGGGCCACATCATCCACAGACTTCATTGGCCTGAGACCAGAAGAACTAAATGGTGCCCAGCTACCACCAATGACTGCCCCAACAGGGAACACAACAGAGAGTCCCTGATGGAGCAGCAGAAAGATGGGATGCAGAACTCAAATTCTAGTAAGAAGACCAGACTTAATGGTCTGACTGAGACTGGAGGTACCCTGGAAAGCATGGCTCCTGGACTTTATCAGCCCAGAACTAAAAAATTTCCAAGGCCAACTCCTCAGACAGGGATTGGACAGGACTGTAGGACATAAAGTGATATTCATGAAGAGTATGCCCCTTAGTCAAGTAGATACAAGAGACCAAAGGGGCAGCTTCTGTCCAGAGGTGAGATGGGAAGGCAGAGAGGGTTAGGAGCTGGTTGAATGGACATGGGGAATCAGGCACGGAAAGCAGGAGTGTGCTGTTGCAGAATGGGGTGAGCAATTAGGGTCACATAACAATGTATGTATAAAACTTTGTATGGGAGACTAACTTGAAATGTAAACTTCATTTAACTACAACAATAAAAAAAAAATTATCTAACATCATTAAAAAAAATAAAGTTTTTTGACTGCTTTAGACATAATAACGAGGTTAAAAAATACACCTATAACAAGCGTATTGCCCAGGTTAGATTTTAGTTCTCAGTATCTGCCCTTCCAAAATGACATTTATATATATGTTGTGGATAAAAATGAATAAAATCAGAATATGAAATACTAAATTTTAAATAACTAACACTATATTTCGCATGTTGTGTTGTTGTTGTGTGCTGTCTAGTTGATTCCAACTTATAGCAACCCTATAGGACAGAGTAGAACTGCTCCATAGAGTTTCCAAAGAGAGGCTGGTGGATTCAAAATGCTGACCTTTATGTTAGCAGCCTGAGCTCTTAACCACTTCACCACCAGGGGTCCATATGTGGTATACAGTTGAATATTATGAGAACATTTTATTCACTATTTTAAAGATTTTTTTATAATTAACAGAAGTTTTCTTCAGGGATATCTTGTCATCTTTTCCTCTCAATTAAATGCACATATCCATTCCTCTATATGGTGTTTTGATGAAGATAGTAGAGATGGTTTAGAGACCACAAGCTGTCTTCAATTAGACTGATTCTCAGTTAGTTCAGGTAATGGAGAGTATCAACATTTTGCAGTAAATGGTGTCTGAAGTGTTTGAGGTTGAGAGGTGAGCAGAATCTCTCGGTGGTTCTGTTTCTCTCAAATACATTTATGAAGTCTTAAAAAAATAATCATTTATACTTTTTCTGTTTTTGTTTTAATTCAGAAGGCAAGGTCTAATAATATTTAGTAAAATTATATAAAAACAATCACTGTCTGAATTGGCAAATATTTTGTTACATATATATTTATCACCAAAAAACAAAATAAAAAAAATCTTTTTTTTTCTTTGCTATGCAGTATAATTAGATTCTAGATACCAGCTGACTCTGCGTAGATTTTGAACTGGCTATCCCAGATGTAACAGGACTAAGCAGGTTGTAATAGAGTCCCCTTCAGGCTGGCTGGAAATCCTATTCTTTGCAATGTTATCCATAATTTGTTGTGATCTACACAGTTGAATGCCTTCATCTAGTCGATAAAACACAGGTAAACATCTTTCTAGTGTTCTCAGCCTCTGCAGCTCCTTATGCTTTGATATTTACTAATTTCTCCCTAGGATAATTAAGCATAGGTAAGAGATAGAAAATTGTGGTATGTAGAAATGTGGTAATTAGAAAATCATGGATATTCATTTCCCATTTTCTTTGTATTCATTTTCTTCCTATTGGGACTTTATTCATTTTCTTTCTATTGGGACTTTTTTCTTTTTTTTTTTTAACTTTCTGTGTATCCTTTTTTCAAATTTATCTGTGGGTTTCATACTTGCCATTTTCTAAAATATGTTCTGCCCTCCTTGGTACCTAATGGTATAGGGGGGTCTTGTGGAAAGCCAGTGTTTTTGATACAGTTCCTAGACTGTCATTTGATAATCCCATTTCTTTGATAAAATGTAAAACTTTACACTCAGGACTTATATTTAATGAGGTTTATACTTGTCTAAGGAACTGCCAGAAATTCAATCCAAATTCAGAAAAGGACCTGGAATGAGGGATATCCTTGCTTATATCAGATGGATCTTGGCTGAAAGCAGAGAGCACCAGAAAGATGTCTGCCTGTGTTTTATTGACTATGCAAGTGCATTTGACTGTGTGGATCATAACAAATTATGGATAACATTGTGAAGAATGGCAATTGCAGAACACTTAATTGTGCTCATGAGGAAACTGTACATAGACAAAGAGTCAGTTGTTTGAACAGAACAAGGGGATACTGTGTGGTTTAAAGCCAGGAAAGCTGTGGTTTAGGGTTGTATCCTTTCACCATAATTATTTAATCTGTATGCTGAGCAAATTATCCAAGAAGCTGTACTACATAAAGAAGGTGGCATCAGGATTAGAGGAAGACTCATTAACAATCTGTGGTATGCAGATGACACAAAATTGCTTACTGAAAGCTAAGAGGACTTGAAGCACCTACTGATGAAGATAAAAGACTATAGCTTTCAGCACGGATTACACTAGAACATAAAGGAAACAAAAATTCTCACAACTGGACAAACAAACAACATCAAGATAAATGGAGAAAATATTGAAGTTGTCAAGAATTTCATTTTCCCTGAATCTCACAATCAATGCCCATGGAGGAAACAATCAAGAAATCAAACAAAGCGTCAAATCTGCTACAAAAGACCTCTGCAAAGCTTTCAAAAACACTTTACATGTCACTTTAAGGACTAAGGTGCGCCTGCCCAAACCATCGTATTTTCGATTGCTTCACATGCATGCGAAAACTGGACAGTGGATAAGGAAGATCGAAGAAGAATTGATGCCTTTGAATCATGGTGTTGGCGAAGAATACTGAATATACCATGGACTGTCTTGGAAGAAGTATAGCCAGAATGTCCCTTAGAAACATGGATGGTGAGACTTTGTCTCACATATTTTGGACATGTTATCAGGAGCAACTAGTCCCTGGAGAAGGACATCATGCTTGGTAAAGTAGAGGGTCATTGAAAAAGAGGAAGACCTTCAACAAAATGGATTGTCACAGTGTCTACAATGAGCTCAAGCATAGCAATGATTGTGAAGATGACTTAGGATCAGGCAGCATTTCTTTCTCTTATACGTAAGGTCTATATGAGTTTAAACACACTCGATGGCACCTAACAACAAAGGAGATTTTTCAGTGCAATTGTTAAGCTCTTGGCTGCTAACAGCCAAGTTGACAGTTTGAACCCACCCTGTAGCTCCACAGGAGAAAGACCTGACAATCTGCTTCCATAAAAATTATAACCAAGAAAACCCTATAGGGCAGTTCTACTGTATCAAATAGGGATCACTGAGTCCGAATTGACTCGACAACACCCAACAACAACATACTTCTCTACTGATTATGACTTTAGTTAGAAAGTTTTTATTTGAGAACTATTGATTTTATTATTATTATTTAGAGGTTGTTTTGTGAGTTGTTACTACTTTAAACTTAAGACAGTAAGAACAAAACTCATCGTCATACAAGATCATGCCAAAATACCATCTAAAATGCCCTTGGCTATAAGAGGAAAGTTAAGTCTTACAAAACAATTTATTATAAAATAATGATAAAACTGTTACAGAACATGAACTCTTAAAGCTCAAATTGAGATAAGAAGAGTTGACTAATGGAACTATGTATAAAGTGAGTGCATGCTGTAGGAAACCACAAGGTAGAGTAGTCCACAGCTATTTCAGCTGGAGTAGCGTAACTACTCCTGTTCTGAAAGTGAAAGGGAGAGAGTAGTTAACAGAAACTGAATACAGAGGTATTTCTGTGGGAAAGGGCTGCCTGATAGGAGCTATGATCTTGGCTGAGGGATACAGTCAACCCCTGGTGACCCTACAGAGAAAGATCCAGAGAAATCAATCTCTCACCCTCACATTCCTCCACCTCTCTGGTCTGCTGTTGCTCCTTGTTGGCAAAACACCCCTGGAGGCTAGAAAATACAGATTCCCATTGATCAGCCACATTGAGACACAAAGCAGAGCAAGGAGAAGGGTAAGAGTAGATCTGGAGTGGCAAACAGAGAATATCCACGACAGAGACTACTAAGAAATTAGCAAACAAGGAAATATGATGTAGCTAAATGGATGGAATGAACTGAGGCTGTCCTCTGGGGAAAATGTATTTTTCAAACCATTTTAATATTTACTATGAAAGAATAAAAATAAATTTATCAATTATCCACCTCTTCAGAAAAGAGCAAAAAATCCTCACAAGAGGACAACAGAAATACAGAAAGAATATAGAGAAATTCGTTAGAAAAACAAGTAGCACAGGGCTCCTTTTTTCTTTTTTTCCTAACTGATTTCTGACTCAGAGCCACGCTATGTACAAAAGAACAAAACACTGGTTCCGTGTCATGCTCACAACCGTTGCTGTGTTTGAGCTCATTGTTGCAGCCACTGTGTCAATTCGTCTCATTGAGGGTATTCCTTTTTTGCTGACACTCTACTTTACCAATCATGATGTCCTTATCCAGGAACTGGTCACTCCTGATAACATGTCAAAGATACATGAGACAAACTCTCGCCATCCTTGCTTCAAGAGAGCATTTGGGCTGTACTTCTTTGAAGACAGCTTTGTTCATTCTTCTGGCAGTCCATGGTATATTCAACATTCTTCACCAACACAATAATTCAAATGCATCAATTCTTCAGCAGCCTTCAGTATGGATTATACCTCAACATAAATAAAACAAAAAAAAAAATCCTCACAACTGGACCAATAAGCAACATCCTGATAAACCGAGAAAATATTGAAGTTGTCAATGATTTCATTTTTCTTGGATCCACAATTAATGCCCATGGAAGCAGCAATCACGAAATCAAATAGCATATTGCACTGGGCACATCTGCTGCAAAAGAGCTCTTTAAAGTGTTCAAATGCAAAGCTGTCACTTTGAGGACTAAGGTGTGCGTCACCCAGGCCATGGTATTTCCCATTGCTCCATATGCATGGGAAAGCTGGACAATGAATAAGGAAGGTTGAAGAAGTCAAGAAGACAAAACACAAATAAATTTGAAATTAAAAGGGCACTGTGACACAGAGGAAGGTAATCTCTTATGAATATATTGGGGATTAAAATGTGGAATTCTATGATAAATCTGAAACTCCAATTAAATAAGTGATATAAGATGGAGATATTAATCAAATATCAATTTAAATCAATAATCATTTAAAATTCTAACTTGACAAATAAAACTTGAAAACTAGAAATTGTATACCAACTGAATTTAACCATGCCTATATTTTTAAGCCCCAAAATTAAGTATTTGTAATCCAAGAAATCAAACAATGATTAAGGAATACCTTATCCAGTAACGTAATGCATTGCCTTATATCATATCAGAAGTTCAAAGGAGAAAAAGATGATCCTTCTTCATGTATTCTAAAAGTATTTATACAAATAAAAAAATTAACAAGGAATGTTTTACTGAAGGAAAAAACATTCTTAATATACAATAAAATTTTCTTAATATAGAGATTCCTATTCTCCTACTTGTTTCTGAACCCCTTTGGAATTTTATTAAAGCTATGAATTCTCTGCCCAAAGAAATGCATGTACATGGAAAATATTGAAAATAATCTCAGGAGGTTTAAAGAATTTCTGAAGTCTACTCATGAACTTCTTGGGGAGATTATATTTAAGAATGAAATACTGGAGGAAATATCATTAAAACTGAGAATAAGAACTATGTCACTAACACTATTACCTATTCTTTTCCCAGAAGATTCCAGCTGTAAGAAATTAAACAAATGGAAAAGTACAATAAATGGAGACAGTCAATTATTTTTCTTCCAGATAGCATGATTATGTACTCAATTCCAAAAGAATCTTTGATTTTGAAAAAAAAAAAAACAAATTAATAGAATTAATGAGTTCAGGTAAGCATCTAGATTCAAGTAAAACATGCAAAAATTGACAGCTAGGCAGAAGCTATAATAACAAGAAGATAGTATTCCATTCACAATATTAATAAAAAATATGACATGCCCAGGTATATCTAACAAGAAATGTGCAGCAACTATATAAAGAAAACTACAAAGTTTATTGAGAGATGTGAAAGCATAGCATACTCCTATAAAGAAAAATATTATGAAGATACCAATTTTTCAAAGTTTAATTTAGGCTTAATGCAATTTCCATTAAAATACTGATGACTTCTTTTGGAACTCCACAATGATTCCTTAAATTAATATAGAATTAAAAATAAACCAGAAAAAAACCTAAGAACAAATTAGAAATAGAAGGTTAATGATCTCAGACATACGCTCTCAGATAATAGCATATTTTACACGATTATAACAACTAAAACAGAGTGAATAGAGTTGACCTGACAAAAGAATGCATAGGGAGATCAATGGAATCAAATACTTAACCCTGAAATATAACCTAGTACAACATGTCTAAATGTATTCTCTGAGATTTTATTAGGCAGGCTTTTTTCTCTTCTTTAGTGGAGATGATGGGTTGTATTTGAGAGGAAGTTCTAAATCCAAGTGATTCTGAAAAACTCTGATTAAACATAGTTTAAAACTTTATGTTATCAGATATAGTAATATAGAAACATGTAATATCAATCTCTAAGACAATACAGTTAGCATCTTTAGCCAATGGAGACATTATTTATGGGTAACTTTCAAGATTGAGAATATACTACAGAAAACCCTGTCCTGGTGTTTATATAAAATTATACACCCATGCTAAATAATATATCACAAACCATTTACTTTAAAACTAGATTATGATTTTGAAAATTATTTGGGAGGAAAGGCTGAATATAAAATATACGTGTTTATGCATATTTAAGAGATTTCAGGCTGGAAAAAAATTACTGAAGAGTATATTAATGGGAGCAATCACTGAGGGAAAATGTTCACTTTTGAACATTCAAAAAGTTTGGAATTTCTAGACACCCATGCAAACCATGAATAACATTAAAAAAAAGTGAGGGGGGATAAAATCACAATAAACAGGAAAAATCCAGCAGCTAAATTTAATAATAATGGGATAAATGTCATTCTTATTATGTTACATCAGCCATTGAAAACACTTTGGAGCACAGTTCTACCCTGACACACATCAGGTTGCCACGAGTCAGAATCAGCTAGACAGCAAGTGGGTTTGGTTTCATTTTAATTGAAAAAATAATCCTATGATCCTTTTTATTTCAGTTGCGTCTGTTGTAATGTCTCCCGTTTCATTTCTTATTTGGGTTATTGTGTCCTCTCCTGTTTTTCTTTTGTCAGTCTGGCCAATGGATTGTCGATTTTGTTGATTCTTTCAAAGAACCAACTTTTGTTTTTTTGATTCTTTCTATTATTTTTCTAGTCTCTGTTTCATTTATTTCTGCTCTGATCTTTATTATTTCCTTTCTTCCGGTGGTTGTAGGCTTTTTTTGCTGTTCTCTTTCTATTTGGTTGAGTTGTGTAGTTAATGTTTTGATTTTGTCCCTTTCTTCTTTTTTGATGTGTGCATCTATTGCTATAAATTGTCCTCTGAGGTCTGCCTTTGCTGTGTCCCAAAGGTTTTGGTAAGATGTGTTTTCATTCTCATTTGATTCTAGGAATTTTTTTATTCCATTTCTGATTGCTTCTATTACCCACTGATGTGTAAGCAGGGTATTATTCATGTAATTGATTTTTTTCCTTGCTCTTTATTTAATTTCTATCTTGATGGCATTGTGTTCAGAGAAGATACTTTGAATTATCTCAATGTTTTGGATCTTGTTGAGTATTGCTGTGTGGCCTAAGATGTGGTCTATTCTGGAGAACGTTCCATGTGCATTGGAAAAGAATGTGTACTTTGCAAAGGTTGGATGGAGTGTTCTATATATGTCTATGAGGTCAAGTTGGCTGATTGTGCCCTTTAGGTCTTTTTTATCTTTGCTGAGTTTCTTCTTAGTTGTTCTGTCCTTTACTGAGAGTGGTGTGTTGAAGTCTCCTACTATTATT
>NW_004444099.1:5468800-5470243 GCF_000243295.1 Trichechus manatus latirostris | reverse complement strand
TGTTTTATGTATTTTGGAGCCCTGTCATTGGGTGCGTAGATGTTTATTATGGTAATGTCTTCATGATGGATAATCTTTATATAGTGTCTTTCTTTGTCTTTTATGGTGGATTTTGTTTTAAAGTCTATTTTATCTGAGAGTAGTATTGCCACTCCTGCTCTTTTTTGGTAGTTGTCAGCTTGATATATTTTTTTTCAACCTTTGACTTCTAATAAATTCATGTCTTTGTTTCTAAAGTGTGTCTCTTGTAGACAGCATATTGATGGATACTGTTTTTTTATCCATTCTGTCACTCTCCATCTCTTTATGGGTGCCTTGAGTCCATTTACATTCAGTGTAATCATTGATAGATGTGAGTTTGTTGCTGTCACTTTGTAGTGCTTTTTTTTTGTGGTGCTGATCTTTTCTTTGTTCTTCTTGCTCTCCTGTGCTGAATTACTTTTGTTTGTGGATTTTTTTTTCATTTCTTTTGTTTTTGCTAAGACTTTATGTTTTTCCTCTTTATTTTTATGAGTATGTTTGTTAACTTTCTTTGTGGTTACTGTGAAATTTACCCTTATCTTTCTAAGTTGGAAGCAGTCTATTATTACTTGGCATCGCCTTGCCTTCCTCTCCATTAGAAGGTTCTATACCTACACTGTTTATTCCCTCTTTTATTGTTTATGATGTTGTTGTCATTTACTGATTAACTGCTATGATTCGCTGTTGTACTTCTTTTGGTTTTTGATAGTCCAGAAAGTTCATTTCTTAGATTGGTATCTGGTTGGTACAATCCTGCATCCTAGATTCTGCCTGTGAGCTAAAGCTGTTTGTTCTCAGATAGAAGAACTCCCTTTAATAATTCTTGTAAGTTTGGTTTGGTTTTTACATAGTCCCTTAATTTCTATTTATCTGGAAATGTCCTAATTTCATCATCATATTTGAATGAGAGTTTTGCAGGATATATTATTCTTGGCTGGCAATTTTTTTCTTTCAAGGTTTTATATGTCATCCCATTGCCTTCTTGCCTGCATGGTTTCTGCCAAATAATCTGAGCTTAGTCTGATTGTTTCTCCTCTGTATGTGACTGTTCGTTTTTCACAAGCTGCTCTCAGGATTCTTTGTTTGTCTTTGGTTTTGGCGAGTGTGATTATGGTACGTCTTGGTGATTTTCTTTTGGGGTCTATATTATATGGGGTTCGTTGAGCTTCTTCAATGGACAGCTTTTCATCTTTCATAATATTGGGGAAGTTTTCTGTCAGCAGTTCCTCAGTGATCCTCTCTGTGTTTTCTGTTTTCTCCCCCTGTTCTGCAACTCCAATCACTGGTAAATTTTTGCTTTTGATTATATACCACATAACTCTCAGAGTCTCTTCATTTTTCTTTGTCCTTTTTTCTGAGTTTTCCTGAAACAGAGTTGTATCCAAGTGTTTGTCTTCAATTCCACTGATCCTGTCTTCCACC
>NW_004444099.1:5454415-5468700 GCF_000243295.1 Trichechus manatus latirostris | reverse complement strand
CTACTTTTTGCTTCAACTCTTGGGTAATTCTGAGTATTAGAGATCTGAATTCCCTATCAGGTAGTTCTAGTGCCTTTTCTTCCACTGGAAAGTCATCTAGTGTTTTATTTTGGATGCCTACTGGAACCATCCTGTCCTGTTTTTGTAAATGTTTTGATATTGTCTGCTGTCTTCGGAGCATTCAGTGGTTATTTTTCTCGTTTACTGATTGTAGATTTGTTTGTTTCGTCCTTTTTTTTATTCGGCTATGTCTGAGCAGGTGGGCTGTGTGTTCTTTGTTGTTTGCTCATCTGTGGGCAGGATACTTTTCACCTCCTTCTCCAATTGGCAGGGTCAGTTGGTCAGATATGTACAGCAGGGCAGGTCTAGCTGAAGAGGAGTTGCTGGGATGGGTAGTTTATGGCACTTACTACAGCCACCAGGGTGGGTCGGTAATCAGTGCAGGACAGGTTACTGTAGACAGAGCCTGTGCTGCTTGGTGGTGTGATGTTAAGTGCACTGTTCAGATAGGCAGGATGCAGCGGGGAGATTGTTATGTGTGGAGCTAAGTGGATATGGGAGAGAGGAGAGAGGAACAGGAGCCAAAAATGAAAGACTATGAAAAGGAGAATAACAAAAAGGGGAAGAAGAATTAAAAAAAAGAAAAGAATGAATAAATAAAAATCAAAAGGAGAAAAGAACGGTAAAGCTCCAGGGATCCCACCAGTGCGGCTACAAGGTCTGGGGAAGTTGTTCCCAGGTGTAGCAGTACTGCCTGACTAGAAGGTGTAGCGGTGTTCCGCACCAGGTATTCAGGGGTCAGGAAGAGAAGGAAGGTATAGAGAGATGAGAAGCTGAGTAATGAAGAAAGACAAAAAGGGAGAAAGAGGGAAAAGAAAACAAAACAAATTAAGGGGAAAAAAAGAACAAGAAAAGCCCTAAAAAAAACAGAAAAAAAAACCCACATAAAAGGAAATGCCCTCAGTGATCCCTCTGTGTGTCTGCGCAAGCTGAGGGGGTAAGTCCCAAACCGCGTAGCACAGTCCAGCCAGAACAGGCTCCCAACATGAGAAAAGGAAAAGAATACAAACAAACAATTTAAAACAAGCAAACAAAAGCCCTGGGATCCCACCAGCGTGGCAGCCCAGACCGGGAAGCAGTTCCACACTTGAACGGAGCTCCACAGCCCCTTAGGAAGAAGCAAAGATGGCGCACAGAGCTAGGTATTTGAGAGAACGAAGGAAGAGTTGGTGAGAGGTAAGGAAGAAATCAAAAAAAGCAGAACAAAACAACACCAGCAGCCAACAAATGGCACTCAGTCAGCCGGCCATTGTGGGCGGGTGGAATCCAAGCAGCCGGTGCTTCCCAGCCAAGAGACTGTGACCACAGGAAGCAGAGGAGGCTGAGTGGGGGTGAAGAAGGGTGGGGGGTGGGAAAGCATTATCACAAATTACTGGAAGCTCCATGAAGCTGCTTTCTCATACGCCCTGTTTGCTGGTCTCTGATAGGAGTCCAAGATGGCAGATCCGTGCTGCATTAGCTGATAGGGGACCTCTGCATGAACCTTTCCTCACTCTCCATTCTCTGTCAGTTTTCTCACCCCATTTGGTGCTTGGCTGAGTTCTTCATCTCTTCATTTGATGTTTTAGGGTTTCGGGATTGCTGTTTTCTCTGTTTGGCTTAGTTTTTCGGATCTTTGCTGTGGAGGGATGGCATGGTGCTTCTGCCTAGAGCACCATTTTTCTGGAAGTCCTGAAACAATAATCTTAAATGAATAATTAATTTTAAGTTTTAGCTAAGCATTTTATAAGCCAACTTAAAAAAAGAACTTAGTAATTTAGCAATTGTTCAAACTGTAAACACTGTTGCTCCTGTTACAATATTACCATTTTGATGAATATAGGTTACACAAAGAGAAAACTTATGGATTTTTCTTTGTAAGTTTCTACACTTACTCAAAATTAGTTTTGGGTGTCAATAGTATGATCATAATCATTTCTACATAACAAGTTACAAAATAAAATATAATTACTAGACAAATTGCGAATTTATTTAATTATAATTATTTATTAATTTTTGAGATATCTTCCACAGCAGATGCATGCAGGCTATGTTTTTTCTTTTTTTTAATAATGATATAGATTTTACATTTAAAATGCCAAATTCCCCTTCTACATTGCCTATTGGATATTACAAAGTTTAGTCTTCCTTTACTGATAATTCTAAAGATTTTCTAATAGAAAGAGAAAAACCAAAAAAAAAAAAAATCCAAACCTGTTACTGTCGAGTCGATTCCAACTCACAACAAAGACCTATCAAATAGGTGATATATTTTATTCTGTCTTTATATCTTAATCTTATTTGGGTTAAATATCATGATGTCTGAAGAAAGCTGGTGAATTGGCATCATGGCCATAAGAATAAACAAAAACTGAGTAGTAATGCACTGATACACCCAAGGTACTTGAGTATGATTTCAGGTGCTGAAGAAGCAATACGTATTTTCAAATGAGCAAATAAAGAATTGGGTCTCAAATTGAGTGGAAATATATCTTATAACATCAAAATGTAGTGACCATTGATTTATTGGTAAACTCATGCTGGGAGACCGAGAGAGAAAGATCTGGCTACCACTAGGTCATTTCAGTGTTTTCAGTGAATGGAATAGACTTTCCTGGATGATTTTGCTTCTAATTTTCAGTAATCATGTAGTTCCTAGAATGTTATGTTTTTAAATCTTGTTATTAATGGATAAAAGCTTAATTGTGTCATCTACATTCTTGCAAACTTGTTCTGAGCTTTATTTTACAAAGAGGTAAAGAAATAAGTTAGAAATGTTATTTAGCTTGTGGTAAATGTTCATTTGTTAGGAAAAATGACTAGGCAGATTCCGTGCCTCTGACAACATTGTAAGAACTATAATAATGATGTTCAGGTATTCATTGACACTTGGTTAGAAGCTACATCCATAGCATTATGCCATGGATAAATCCACCCTCAAAGTCCACAAACGTACTATCCCCTGTGTTTTATTTATCATTGACTCTTAATAAATATTTGTTGAATGGCTAAATAAAATTACATTCCCTAACTTCTTAAATCACACAGCTTTATCCAGTAAAACCTATGAGAGCTGGAATTCAGTGAGACTGCCTTGTTTTTCCGGGTCTTGCAAGTTTTCTGTCTTTGACAGGGCGCAGTTTTACCACTTTTCTATTGCTTATTTTAGTGGAAAATATTTGAGTTTTCCTTCTCTGACATGTTTCTGTCCTTATAAGGGTTCCAGCTTTCATAGGTTTTACTGTATCACAATGCTCTTTTCTGTGTGTGAAACACTTTCACACTAGAATTAGGTAAATGAAAGAGCCTAGGCACTGAACAGATTTGGCTAAGGCGTTCAGGGCAGTGAAGTCAGTCTTAAATCACAATTGCCTTTTTTTCCCAATCTTCAGTCTCTTCTCTATGTCCAGATTCCAACATTGTACCTTGAAAAGTAAGTGATTTATAGTTTTTGGTATTTCTCTGCCCTCTTTTCTTCACTACCTTGCACGTGGGTTGTTACATTGGCTTCCATATATCAGAACTATATTTAAATCAATATAAACTCCTTCAGAACCACACAATGCCAAAAACTGTGCCAGGCACTGGTAACCCCAAAATGAATAAAGCATTACTCCTCTTTTTTTACAACTTACAGTTTACCCTGGAGAACAGAAACCTTACACAATGTGAGACAACAGTGATAAAATTAATAATGATGTTAAACATAAATATAATACCATGAAACCTGTGAGAGCCAAAATTCAATGGGACTGCCTTGTTTTTCCAGGCCTTGCAAGTTACTCGCCTTTGACAGGGTGAAGTCTTATCACTTTTCTATTGTTCTCTATTGTTTTTTATTTTATAGGACTGGACAATAAAATAAAAAAAAAAAGAAAAAGAAACTAAAAAAGAAAAGCTCCCAGGGATCCCACCAGTGCGTCTGTGAGGTCTGGGGAAGTTGCTCCCAGGCTGTGAAGTACAGCACAGCTAGAAGGGGTAGAGGTGTCACACAGTGCCATGTATTCAGGAGACAGGAAGAGAAGGTAAGTATATAGAGACAAGAAACTGAGAAATGAAGAAAGGGAAAAAGAGAAAAAAGAAAAGAAAACAAGAAAAAAGAAATGCCCCCAGGTATCCCATTGTGCAGCTGTGGAGACTGAGGGAGTATCTCCCAAGTGTCACAGTATTGCCCAGCTAGAAGGGGCTCCCAAACAGGAAAAGAAAATGGAAACAAACAAATCAAAACAGGACAAATCAAAACAAACAAAAAGCCCCAGGGATCCCACCAATGTGGCGGCGTGGGCTGGGAAGCAGTTCCACAGTTTATCTGCATTTCACAGCCTTTCAGGAAGATTGCACACAGAGCCAAGTATTTGAGAGAATGGGGGGGGGGAGGTGGTGAAAGGTATGGAAGAAATCAAAAGAAGTGGAAAAAAGCAACATCAGCAACCAATAAATGGCACTCAGGGAGCTGACCAGTGCGGGTGGGTGGAATCCAAGCAGCACAGAGGTGAAGTCGGTGCTTTCTGGCTAAGAGACTGTGGTCACAGGAAGCAGAGAAGGCCAAGTTGGGGTGAAGAAGGGTGGGAGGTGGGAAAGCATATATTGCTGGTTACCAGTTGTTCTGTCTCCTGCTAGGACCTCTGTGAAGCTGCTTTCCCCTACTCCATGTTCACCAATCTCCAACAGGAGTCCAAGATGGCAGATCTGTGCTGAGTCAGCTGATAGGGGACCTCTGCATGTATCTCTCCTGGCTCTCTGTTCTCTGTTAGTTTCTTATTCCATTCGGTGGTTGGCTGAGTTCTTTATCTCTTCATTTGATGCTTAGGGTTTCAGGATTGATGTTTGTCTCTGTTTGACTTAGTTTTTTGGATCTTTGCTGTGCAGGGACAGCGTGGTGCTTCTGTCTATAGCGCCATGTTGCCCGGAAGTCCTATTTCATTTATTTTTGCCATGATCTTTATTATTTCCTTGTTTCTGTTAGCTTTTGGCTTCTTTTGCTCTTCCTTTTCTATTTGTCCAAGTTGTCAGTTCAAGTTAATGATTTTTATCTTTTTATTTTTTTAATGTAGGCAGTTATTGCTATGAATTCCTCTGTGAATCTATTTTTGCTGTTTCCCAAAGGTTTTGATATATTGTGCTTCATTTTCATTGATTCTAGGAATTTTTAAATTTCACTTTTGATATCTTCTATGACCCCATAGTGTTTTTTTTTTTTAAAGTGGTATATTATTTAATTTCCATTTATTTATTTATTTTTCTTGTTTTTCCTGTTGTTTCTAGTTTTCCTGTTGTTTCCTGTTGATTTCTAGCTTCATACCGTTATGGTCAGAGAAGATGCTTTGCATGATTAAAATCTTTTAAAATTTATTGAGACTTGTTATGTGTCCTAGCACATAGTATATTCTGGAAAATGATTCATGTGCACTGGAGAAGAATATGTATCATTCTGATACTAGTTGAAATGTTCCATATATATCCATTAGGTCCAATTGTCTTGTTTTTTTTTTAAATTCTCCATATCTTTAGTGATTTTCTTTTTAGATGTTCTGTCTATAATTGAAAGTGGTGTGTTGAAGTCCCCTACTATTATTGTGGAGTTGTTTATTTCTCCTTTCATCTTAGTATTTGTTTCATGTATTTTGGAACATTACTGTTATGTACATATATATTTTTAATTGTTATGTCATCTTGCTAAATTGACCCTTTTATTATTTTGTAATGTTCTTCTTTATCTCTTGTAATAGATTTTGATTTAAATCTGTAATAGTATGGCCACCCCTGCTCTTTTCTGTTTCCTGGTTTCATGGAATATTTTTCTCCATCCTTTTTTTTTCAGTCTGTTTTTGTCCTTATGTCTAAGATGTGTTTCTTGTAGATGGCAAAAAGATAGATTATGTTTTATTTTTATTTATTTATATATCCATTCTGGCACTCTCTGCCTTTTGCATGGGGCATTTAGACCATTTACATTTAAGGTTACTACTGAAAGCAAAATGTCTACCTCTGTTTGTGTTTTGAGTGTTTCACATTTTCTTTGTTTTTTTCTTATGATTTTTCTGTTTTTGTTCATATTTGGCTGCTTTCTAGTGATGAGCCTTTTTGCATTCTTCCTTTTCTTCTAAATATTTTTTTCTTGGTGATTTCTTAGTGATTACCACATATATTACATTACACAACTTACATTTGCAACATTTAACATATGAGCAACAGTTAACATACAACTTTGACATAATTAATCGCTTCCTGACATGCTCCTCCCTCCTCCATTTCTGTTGATGTGTCTCCATTAACATCAACATACAATCTGTGTTCGATAAGATTACTTTGTTCTTATTGCTTACAAACTGATGTTGTATTGTTTGCAAGATTTAATTACTGAGTTTATTCCCTGAAAATACCATATACTAGGTCCTTATGAATGGCCATGTTGTTGCATTTTTTTGAGATCTATCTTATTTATTTTATTTCATTTAGTTTTTTCCCGTATATATGTATGAGTATTTATTTAATGCTCTTGTTTTTCCATTTGGAGTACTCCCTTGAGTAATACTTGCAAAGCTGGTCTAGTAGTGGCAAATTTCCAGAGCTTCTGTTTGAGAAAGTCTTGATTTCCTTCTTGGTCTTGAATGACAACTTTGCTGGGTAAAGAATTCTTGGTTAGCAATCTTTTTTTTTGTTAAGTATTTTATATATTTCACTCCTTTGTTTTCTGGCCTCTAGAGTTTCTGGGGAGAAATCCACACTGATTCTTACAAAAGGCCTTTGGTTTGTTGTATTGCATTTTTCTCTTGCTGCTTTCAGAATTCTCTCCTTGTCTTTGGTTTTCAAAAATTTCATTAAGATATGGCATGGAGTTGATTTCTTTGTGTTTCTTCCCACTAGGCTTTGTGTCATTGCCTGTATTTGCAAGTTTGGTTCTCTGTTCAGGTCTGGGGAATTATCTCTGATTATCTCTTGGAAAATTGTTTCTATTCCTTTGTTGTTGTCATGATGCCCTTGGATTCCAATAATTATAGAGTTAGATTTCTTAATTGAATCTTATTTTTCCATTTGGGTTTGTTCATTTTTCTTTGTTCTTTTGTCTTGTTTCTCTTGAGATTTGATAAGTTCAGTTATTTTGACTTCTAGTTCATTTGTTCCATTTTCTGTCCGATCAACTCTATTGTTTAGTGTTTTCCTTGCTTTTTCTAATTCAGTTGTTTTATTTTTCAGTTCTAGTAAATATCTTTTTTTAATGTATTCAGTTTCCTTGTTGAGTCTCTTATTTTTTTCCTCCATTTGTTTCCTGATATCCACTAGTTTGTTTTCTGTGTCCTTTCTTGCTTTCTTTCAACATATTTAGAGCCATAGCCGGAAAATGACCAATTCTTTGCTTTAGTCTGGCCACCATAGGAGAAATTTCCTCTTCTTCATGTTTAGCCTTAAATAGGTCCTTCTTCTCTTGTAATTTTGTGTGCTTTACTATATTTCTGTTAAACTTGGGCCATTTTGTTATCTTTTTTTTAAACTTTAAATTTTGTAATTTGGTTTTTTGAGAAAATTTTATGATTGGGCACCCTGGTGGTACAGTGGCCAAGTGCCTGCCTGCTAGCTGAAAGGCTGGGGCTTGTCCCCACCAGCTGCTCCACAGGAGAAAGATTCGGCAGTCTCCCTCCACAAAGACTCACAGCCCTGAGAACCCCACAAGGCAGCTCCACTCCACACCACAGGATTTTCATGAGTCAGAAGTGACCCAGTGGTAGTGGGCTTGGTATCATCTCCAAAGAACCACTAGAGAGTACTTTTATCCTTACTTTTTTTCAGCACCAATTCAGGAGT
This sequence comes from Trichechus manatus latirostris, assembly GCF_000243295.1. Lineage (NCBI taxonomy): Eukaryota > Metazoa > Chordata > Mammalia > Sirenia > Trichechidae > Trichechus > Trichechus manatus. The sequence continues at coordinate 5,460,858 of NW_004444099.1, read as the reverse complement.
TCTGGATGCTTAATCTCTGAAATTCAGTATGCGTGCACGCGGGAGGGATGTTTAGTTGGTGGCAGATGTTAATGTAAGTGGTGGGGCTCAACTTTCCTGTGGATAAGGTGAGGGGCTCTCTGTGTCTTTGTCTTTGAGGTGCCCCTGCACAGGCTTTCCCATAGTGTCCCACTGTGGGCAGGGAGCCAGTCATTTCTCTCTGTGTTGTCTGTCTGTCTAAAGTATTTCCCTTGCCATACTGCTCTTGCAGTTCCTCCTGGTCCTAGTGACCATCGATATAAGGCCGCAGTGAGATCCAAAAGCACGCTTTTGCAGTGCCAGTCTCCCTACGTCCCTTCCCAATTGTGCAGCCCATGAATACTCACAGCTAATGTGCATCACATAAAAAACCCTGCAACAACTTCCTCAGATTAGATCCCTTTCTGTGTTCCCTGTTTGGGGTATTGCCCAGCGCTGTTCTGAAATAGCTGTGATGAGTGTATGCTCTAGATTTTGGCAGGTATGTTTTACCAGCGTCTGTGCTGTCCTCACTCCTCCTCTTCCCCATTTATGGACTCACCCTGACTCTCCAACACCTCAGCTGCTGTCTGGAGTTCTGAGATCTCAGTCTGTGCTTATTTCTTCAGTGGGTTAGTTGCTAGGGGAGTAATTGGGAGTGTCTACTCACTTTGCCATCTTGCTCCGCCTCCCTATTAACTTTTAAAAGTTTCATCATTTACTTTGCCTTTGCTTGCAGGCTGTGTCCTGAAATGGGAACAATTTGGTGAAGGCTTGAGGAAACCACTCAAAACAGATTTGTTGATTTTCTGCATAATTTCCATTTTTTCCTTTCTTGATGTTTCCATTGGTGTTGCTCATGTATTTTTCAATTATTTTATCCTCTTCTTGCATAATTGAGTAAATTTTTGTTTTGCCTCACTTGAAAAATTACAGCTTCCTAGATGGTCTTTTTCTCTTTGGTTATCATTTTGACAATGTCAATTTTTTATTTCAAAGATAAATTTCTCACTCTCTTGTCCATGGCTGAAGGAATAAGCTTTTTTTAAACAAGGAAATAAATTCTTATAAAAATTAAGGAATTTATGATCTTATCTTCTCAAAAATGGGAATATCTCAAACTTCTCAATTGAGATACTTGTAGTTTTTTAAAAATTTAACTTGAGGAAGGCTTATGGACTAAGGAAGAATGATCTCAGGAACATTTCATAGAAGAAAAATTAAAACGAATCTTAAAGCGTGAGTTTGAGAGGTAGATGTTGTTGGCGTTAGGTGCCATCGATACAAGGCAGGTAAAAGTTTTATATAGAAACACAACTATGAAGAAAGAATCAGCCTACAAAATAAAGTGACTTTCCAGTGTATAAGCTCCAAAAAGGCAAGGACCATGTCTGATTTTTTCATTGTTGTATCTCCAGTGCCTAGAAGAGAACCTGTAACATTTTAAGCACCCAATAAGTATTTGTTACATGAATGAATGCTTTGTGTGGATAACATGGTTAATGTCACTATGCATCCATAGTCTCTGGGTTATTACAAAATGACATAAGTAACAAAAGGCATATGGCACGAAATTTATTGTTCTAAGCCATAAACAAAATGATTGGTAGTCATTTTTACACATTAAAATGTTCACTAAAGGATAGTATACTAAATTATTTTTGTATTAGATTATGTCTTCATTAAGTACAATTTGACACAATAATTTTTAAAGCCCTTTCCCCTTTTCATTAAAAACCAATCATAAAAATAATGGGAATACCAATGACATGCAAACTTGGCCTTTATTATCATAAAGTTCTCACTATGCTATGCACATTTGGATATAATTTACCAGAATTCTTGAGGTTCTAAATTACACATTCCCCTACATTTTATTATCTGGGAAAAATCCTCTAAGTAAAGCTGATAAAGTTGTGGAGATGATATTTCAAATAAAGTGAAATTTGAAATGTAAGTAATCTGAGTCAATAAACTTTTAGTAACGTTTAAGAGAAAGTTTATAAATTCTGGATAAGGACAAATCTGGGTAAAATTTCACATATATAAAAATGGATTCTAGAGTAAGGATCCAGAACCATAATCAAACTTAAATTATAATGTCTCTGATAAAATAAAATCATCTAGGTGAAAGTAGCCCAGGTAATTGAGCAGGAAGCTGATCACAGAGAATTGCGACGGAGGGTCATGTGTGATAGTGTCACAGTATAATGGGCCAGACAAATGTTACTACTGGGGATGGCACATTGACAAGTGGTTTTGAATTATGTACTCCCTTCCCATGAAGAGTCATAGTTTTTTGGATTACTTTTGAAGTTTTCTAAAACTGAGAAGACTCAACAAGTAAGTGGCTTTTGGAAGGCCCATCTTAAAGCTCTCTTTGCTAAAGAGTTGCCATACTGGGAAGTCGCCTTTTCATTCCTTTCCTAGAAGAGCTCTTCAGATTTATACAAATTGCTCTTTATAGATGTGCTCAACTGACAATTAGTGTAGAAAAATGTCAGTACTTCAATGACTTTGTAATGATTAATGAAAATAAAACTACACATAGATGAAAAATGAGATGACTTTTATATTCAAAGTCATTAGTAGCCATATAGGGAGTTCTGAAAAGGCCCATTAAAATAAATTATTATAACGAGGCAAATTAATGGTTTCTTCAGAGTTTAGAAAATAAACTTGATTAGTTATGTGAGAAATTCATTACCAAAATTCATTTTTTATATCTTCATAATAAATTACAAACTATGTACAACTAATTTGGATCCACTTTTGTGATGACATATTTGACCTGCCTTTGTTTATGGAATAAACGCAGCTACTGAATGTGTTTCTATAATAACTAATTAATGTTTGATCGCCTATCAACTTGATCTATGAACTGTGTTGTAAACAAAGCAAATCAAAAATACTAAAATGCCTGTTATGCCTGAAGGTAGCCAAGATTCTTCTGGAGAAAATATTTTGAAATAAACGGTTATCTAAGTATAATAATAGAGGGGAAAAATAATATGGCCTGCTAAGCAACAACAATAACAACAAAATCTGAAAAAGAAAAAACAGTACCCCCTAACTAACATTAAAAGTATAATAGGGAACTTGAATACAAACTCAAAGGAATCTTGTAGAATGCTAAACAAAATTACAAAAAAAAGTGAGACAAAATATAGACACAGATACTTTAGAAGATTCCATAGACAATTAATAATAGTTCCAGAAAGAGGGGACAGAGAAAATGGAGAGAACAGAGTTATCAAATAATGAATAGGATGCAAGTCTTCAGATTGAATGGGCCTAATAAGTGCTTAGTAAATTTAAAAATAAATGTAGCCACACATAATTTGACAATTGATACTGAAGTTTTTGAATAACAAGAAAATAAAACATCACAAAAGAACTAGAAGTTGAAAAGTTTATTAAGAAAATGTTCTGCATCCTACTTCTGTGAGTGGCATCTGGGGTTTTAAAAGCTAGCAAGTAGCCATCTAAGATGTATCAACTGGTCCCAACCACCTGGGGTAAACGAGAATGAAGAACACGAAAGACACAATGAAAGTATTAGCCCAAGAGACATAAAGGGCTACATAAACCAGAGACTGAATCATCTTGAGACCAGAAGAACTAGATGGTGCCTGGCTACCACCAATGACTGCCCTGACAGGGAACACAACAGAGTCCTGGGTGGAGCAGGAGAGAGGAGGGGTGCAGAACTCAAATTCTAGTAAAAAGACTAGACTTAATTGCCTGAGACTGGAGGAACCCCGGAAAGCATGTCCCCTGGACTCTCTGTCAACCCAGAACTAAAACAATTCCAGAGGCAAGCTCTTCAGAAAAAGATTGGACTGGACTGTGGGACATTAAATGATACTCGTGAAGAGTGTGCTTCTTAGCTCAAGTTGATACATGAGACTAAATGGGCAGCTTCTGTCTGGAGGTGAGATGAGAAGGCAGACAGGGTTAGGGGCTGATTGAATAGACATGGGAAATTAGGGGTGGAAAGGAAGAGTATGTTGTCACAGTATAGGGAGAGCAATTAGGGTCACATAACAATGTATGTATAAATTTTTGTATGAGACACTAACTTGAAATGTAAACTTTCACTTAAACTACAACAAAAAATAAACAAAAGAACTAGAAGTTGAAAATGTCATCATAAAATCAATAGGAATCATAACTGCACAATACTTCATCATTATTGGATACTTAAAAATGATAGCATAATATTTAAACCTAGAATTTTATACCCAATCAAACTATTCACATGTCAGGGTGAAATAATGACATTTTTAAGGAGTAGCACACGAAAGTTTACTTTCTCTATAATCTTTCTCAAAAAGTCACGTCTTCAGAGCAAGGAACAAAAAGAAAAACAGAAAAATAATCTTGGATTCAGGAAACATGAATTAAAGAAAGAAAAAAATACAATGAATGAGATCTTAGAATTATAGCTGTGCTGCAGACCTAGAATAAAAACAGATCTCAATAGCGCAGGTGGTTAAAAGTCAAGGAGGAATGTCTCTCGGAAACGAAATGGGGGAGTTTATGGAATTCTAGATAGTATAGATATAACGTGAACATTCATTATTCATTAAACATTATTGTTTGTCAATAGAAAAAGACGGGCAATTAAAAGTGGGGGGCAGATGGAGTTGGGGGGGAAGGGAGGGCAGTTAAAGATCTGTAGAAGAACATCATGGTCTTCATTTAAAACACACATTAAATGTGGTTTGAATTTAAGCAAATGATGAGGAGTAAGAAAAAAAGTTTATTTTGCTTTGATGCTAGAAACATTTCTTTAATTATGATATTGGGCTTAAAGAGAAAGAAAGTAATCCTAACATACTACTTGACTCTGTAGTTAAAAAAATTTACTCATAAGAATTATGTACATATTAAATGTTTTTCAAAACTTGAAAATAACCTATAGATAAGGACATGAAAAATTACTTGCCATCCCAGAGAAGAATGCAAATAGTATGAAGTGCAGGTAGAGCCAACAAATATCGGGAAGGAAAGTGGAGTGAGGAGAGAGGAAAATGGAGATGTTCTAAAACTTCCATATTAAATGAAGGAACTGTCAGAGAAAACACCTTAATATTAGGTGGAATAAGGAACAGGTTTAAATATCTTATGTTATATTAATGGTGTCCAAGAGAAGCATAAAAATAAAGAATGTACTGCACAGCCATCCACACTCACTAACTACATCAGGGAGTACTGGTAGAATCAATTAGCTAAATTCTTATCAATCACAAAGGAGAATCAAGATATATTTTCTACATCTCTTGATTCAAGAAATAGATATATAGGTAAAATATTTAAAATTATGAAGGTTACTAACAGAAAAACAATATATAGAGTTTATTGGAAATATTTGCTTTGAGAAATAAAATTTGGAGTTGGTAGGAGTAGGTTAAATTATTGTTCATATTCATTATAAATATGCATAGTTTTGATTGTTTAAAATGATGTATCTTTACATAATGGTATAGATCAGTGTTTCTAAACTGGGGGTGGTTTTGCCACAGGGCATATTTGGCAATGCCTGGAAATGTTTTTGATTATCATGAATGGGGTGGTGGGGGAAGGTGCTACTGGCAACTAATGGGTAAAGGCGAGTGATTCTTCTAACCATCTTACAATGAACAAAGCAGCTCCCCACAATGAATTAACAGGAACAAAATGTAAATATTTCCCCTGTTTAGATACCCTAGTATAGGTGGAAGAAAAGTCATTACGTCTTTTTGTTTCATAATTAATTGCTTTATAACCAAGTATACACTAACAATTCTTTAAACAATTTTTATTGTATAACTTTGTTAAGCTGGTTTAACATGCATAACAGTAATTTTTGCTATATCCCTTTGGAGGTTTGTCTGATTTAATAACTGGAACAAACTCAAAAAAAAGAAAAAAAATGAAACTTAGGAAACTTTCTTTTGAAATTTTAAAATCCAAGTTATTGAAACATATTTAAACTTAAAAATTGTGCACATATTAAATCAAGACCAAGATGTACACCATACACACCATTTAATCCAGAAATGATGCTCTGGATTAAATACTTAGAACTGTAGATGCAGATCTTTTTCAACCCACGAATTCTGTGTAAAAATCAATATATAAAGTTCTTATGTACTCTATGTTCTTTTATTTAACGTTGATGCAAAATAGTAAAACACAGCTTCCACAGAGTCTTCACATTGACTTATGTCCCCTCTCATCAACCACAAATTTGTGTTTTTCTGTTTAGGAGCAAAAACAAAAGACATTGCTGGGGCAAGATGGCGGTCTAGGCAGAAGCACCACGCCGTCCCTCCACAACAAAGATCCGAAAAACTAAGCCAAACATAGAATCAACAATCCTGAAACCCTAGAACATCAAATGAAGAGATAAAGAACTCAGCCGAACACCAAACGGAGTAAGAATACTGAAAGAGAACAGA
>NW_004444099.1:5425062-5448062 GCF_000243295.1 Trichechus manatus latirostris | reverse complement strand
GACATTATGCTGAGTGAAATAAGTCAATCACAAAAGGACAAATATTGTATGAGACCTCTATTGTAAAAACCAATGAAAAAGTTCACACGCAAAAAAAAAAAAAAAAAAAGACATAGATAGTAGAGGTGGGGCTGCTGATTTTTAACCTGGTTCTTGGGATGCAAAATGAGTAGAACCCATGTGCCACACACATTTTAAGTAAGGTTTCCTGGTTACTTTGCCAACAGAATGCGGAAATTAACTAACAATAGCATTAATATCACACGCAAGTAAATTTTTGTTGACTATAATTCAAAAACGGTTGCAGCAATAGATACATCAATAGGGAACTGCCAGAAATTCAAGCCAGATTCAGAAGAGGACGTGGACAAGGGATATCGTTGCTGATGTCAGATGGATCTTGGCTGAAAGCAGAGACTATCAGAGACATGTTTATCTGTGTTTTACTGACTATGCAAAGACATTCAACTGTGTGGATCATAACAAATTACGGATAACATTGCCAAGAACGGGAATTCCAGAACACTTAATTATGCTCATGCAGGAGGAACCTGTACATAGATCAAGAGACAGTCATTTTAACAGAACAAGCAGATACTGAGTGGTTAAAAACCAGGAAAGGTGTGTGTTAGTGTTGTATCCTTTCACCACACTTATTTAAGCTGTATGCTGAGCAAATAATCTGAGAAGCTGGACTGTATGAAGAATAACAGGGCATCAGGATTGGAGGAAGACTCACTAACAACCTAAAACATGCAGATGACACAATCTTGCTTGCAGAAAGTGAAGAGTTGAAGCACTTACTGATGAAGATAAAAGACTACAGCCTTAAAATTAAATTATACCTCAACATAAATAAAACAAAAATCCTTACAACTGGACCAATAAGCAACATCATGATAAATGGAGAAAAGATTGAAGTTGTAAAGGATTTCATTTTACTTGAATCCACAATCAATGCCCATGAAAGTAGGTCAAGAAATCAAAGGACGTATTGCATTGGGCAAATCTGTTGCAAAAAGACATCTTTAAAGTGTTGAAAAGCAAAGATGTCACTTAGAGGACTGAGGTGCGCCTGACCCAAGCCACGATATTTTCAATGGCCTCATGTGCGTGAAAGCTGGACTACAAATAAGGATGACCGAAGAAGAATTGATACCTTTGAGTAATTATGTTTGCAAAGAATGTTGAATATACCTTGGACTGCCAGAAGAACGAACAAGTTTGTCTCAGAAGAAGTACAGCCAGAATACTCCTTGGAAGTGAGGATGGCGAGATTTCATCTCAAGTATTTTGGACATCTTATCAGGAAGGACCAGTCTGTGGAGAAGGACATCATGCTTGGTAAAGCATGCTTGGTAAAGCGTCATTGCAAAAGAGGAACACCCTCAAGGAGATGGATTGACACAGTGTCTGCAACAATGGGCTCAAACATATCAATGATTGTGAGAGTGGCTGAGGATAGGGCGGGGTTGCATTCTGTTGTACCTAGGGTCTCTATGAGTCAGAACCAACTAGACAGCACCTAACAAGAACAGTTACTTTGCCATTTTTGTTTTTCTTTTTTTGAGTTTAAGGAGTATGATAATCTGTCACAGACTCCAGCATACCTTCCACTTGCAGTCAGGGTGTAAAACAACAACAACAAAAAAAACCTAGGTACTCCATGTGACCAAGTGAATCAGTAGGTTAGAACCTAATTATAAGTATGATTATATGAGGTGATTCATTCCCACCAAACTTGTTGCTGTTGAGTTGATTCTGACTCATAGTGACCCTTAGGACAGAGTAGAACTGCCCCATAGTGTTTCCGAGGAGCAGCTGGTGGATTCGAAGTGCCGACCTTTTGATTTGCAGCTGAGCTCCTAACTGCTGCACCATCAGGGCTCCAATCAGTCTCATTAAGGTCCAGTAAATGTTTTATTCTAGAAGAAAACTCGATATTCTTAAACTTAGATTGAAATGTACAAATATGCATCATAGAAATCAAATGGGAAAGAATAGGAATGAATCATGACAAATTCATCTATATTTTTAGAAAAATGACTCAAAGTATATGCCACATATTTAATGGGATCAGCAGTTTCATCTTTACTGACAGACAGGATGTGTTATATTTAATTCTGTGATGATTTCATTTTCTCTACTTAAATAGCACTGTTCAGTTATTACTTTATGATTTACATGTCCTTTATGGTATTAATGTTTTATTGCCTAATGGAATGTTTTCTAAACAACAGACAATCCCTTTTTATTATTACAGTAAAGACTGCTTCTAGTATTACTTTTAAATCTGGATTATAACATCGTAAAATGAGTATAGATTGAGTGATTTACCTCTCTCAAGTTTGGCAAAGTGGACACAGTTTTTTTCTTTTTTCTTTTTCATGATGTTATGTGAAGTTGTTTTTCTCGGAACCTTATGTCATCTCTATATCCCTAGTGCCTAGTACAATGTATAGTGGGAGGAGACAGCATGGGTGTGTGGAGCTTCTCTGTATCCACCTAACATCCTAATGTAACTATGATAACTTTAAGTAGGTATAGGAACTCTGACAGAACATGGAACACGACACACATCAGATCAGTTGCACTAAATAGGAACTGTGTCATGATTTTCTTTGTTTTATGAGTGTATAACAATTTCAAAGTTTCATTAAATTAAAATTAAAAGTGATCAGTTGTGATGGTCAATCCATGGAGACAATATCGCTGTTATATTATTTCATCTCCCCTCATGTCCCCAAAACTGTGAATGCAACTCACTTGTGATACCAAGTATCCCCCTAGCCAGCCCTCAGGTAGGGTAAATAATAGATTTGCTCCATCAACATGCAATACTGATTCATTCTCATTATAAGAAAATTAGCAAGATGGTAGAGGCTTTACAAAGCACTGACAGTTAAATGTTATGATGGTTAAGATTGTGTGTCAACTTGGCTGGGTCATGATTCTCATTGTTTATATGTGATCACTCCCATGATTGAATATGCTGTGAGTAGCCAATCAGATGAAAGGGAGTTCCCTTTGGGGTGTGGCCTGCTTCTGAATATAAGCAGACCTTCTGTCTTTTTGCTCACTCTGGATCCTGTGGCTGCCTCCTGTCATCTCACCTCTGGTTCTTGGGACTTGAGCTGTCACCTTATCTGCCAAACTTGGGATTCGTTGATCTTCATAGCCTGTGAGCTGAGCCCTGCTCGCTGACCTGCCAATCTTGGGTTCGCCAGCCCCTGCAGCTACATGCATCAGGATAAAATTTTCGGTCTTGCCTGCCTATCTTGGAATTCATCAACCTTCAAGCCTGTGAGCAGAAGCCCTGCTCTCTGACCTGCTGATCTTGGGCTTGCCAGCTTCTGCAGCTGTGTGAATTGGGAGAGGCCTCTACCCTGATCCACAGACTTGGGACATTCTAGCCTCTACAGTCACATGAGCTGTTTCCTTGATATAAATCTCTCTATGTATTTATTTATATGCTTTACTGGTTTTGCTTCTCTAGAGAACCCAGCCTAAGACAAATGTCCTATCAGTATCAACAAGTACACTAGAGATATTTTCCAAGGGTTATTTTACTGAACAATGTTACTGATGTGTGCTTCTCTGTTCTCCTTGGCCTGATGCCAATGTCTGAATGGGATCAGTTTCTCTGGCACGGTTCTGTGACTCTCTTTGGGTCATTTTATCCTATGTAAAGTAAACCTAGTATTCATTCAACAAGTAGATATGGATCACCTATTACGTATCAGATACTGTGCTAAGATAGAGCTGCCCAATGATAGGAACTGCAGTGACCAAAATACCCATGTCTTACCAAAAAAATCAAACCTATTGCTGTGGAGTTGATTCTGACTCATAGCAACCTTACAGGACAGAGTAGAACTGCCTCATAGGGTTTCCAAGGAGTGGCTGGTAGATTAGAACTGCCAACCCATTGGCTAGCGGCCAAGCTCTTAACCACTGTGCCACTAGTACCCTCTATATCTCAATGAGATCAAAGTACTGGATGTGATGAAATGAAACTTTTTTTTTTTATTTAGAATATTGGTAAATAATTAACATTACCTACCAGCTTGAAACGACTGATGTTTCTCCAATGTGAAAAGTATTCCCAAAACTGGGGGCGGGGGGGGACTTGTCACTTTTCTCTACAATTAACATGCCATATTTATACCTCTAACATCCCTCTCAAAATCAAAATTATTGCAAAAGTAAATAGTGTCACTGTTACTTAGCATGTTACTAAGCAGTACATTCAAAAGTCTTTGCGCAATAGGTGAATTCCTATTGCACAAATATTATTTTTATGACTTTTGGCTTCTGAATTTACTTTATATTTAGCATTAAAAGAGAGAAGGAAGATATTTTACCTGAAGGTTTTCTGATTGTGTGGGTGTATATGTTGTGTTTGTGTGTGTGTATGTGGAGAGCGAGAGAGAGTGAAAAAGGAAAAACCAAAGCTAATCGTTATTTTTTAAAATCACTTACTGCCTTCCTGGTTGTTTTTAATCCTTGCTATCGTTCTAGAGAATTTGGCAGGTTTCAGTAATGTAACATCTTGAATCGTTTGCTTTGTGAGAAAAAATATTTCTGACTACATTTAGACATAGAAATGGCTATGAAAGTATAGCTGGCAGATCACTCTTATTGAGGCCATCATTTCAGTAGTCACATGGCTATTTTAAGAAATGAAGCTTGAAAGAAAAAAAAAAAAAAAAACAAACAAGAAAAAAGAGGTTATGCACTCCATGACGGAAACTTCTTAAAACTACCACTGTCATCTAGTATTTTGCCTCATATATTTCTGTAAAACTTTCATATTCTTTCTAGTTTCTTTTATGAGAAAGTTGACTAAAAATATTTCATTTATTCTTCCACTCATTTCAGTAATTAACTGTTTAAGTAAATTTATATTTTATATGCTCTAAGACATATAGGGAACCCCTGGTGGAGTAGTGGTTAAGAGCTACGGCTGCTAACCAAAATGTCAGCAGTTTGAATCCCCCAGGCGCTCCTTGGAAACCATGTGGGACAGTTCTACTCTGTCCTATAGGGTCTCGCCAGAAGACAGAATTGACTTGACAGTGACTTTTTTTTTTTTAAGACATATAGAGCAGAACTCCAGTTAATTGGGGAAAAAAAAAGAGGGGGGTACAAATGTATGCTTATAGTTTATCATTCCCAGCCTTTCTCTGCTTGTTTTTGCCTGTTTGAGTATCATGTAACAATGGCTAAACACTTTTTTTTTTTTTAAACCAATTTTTCAGCATATGTGTGGGACAGCCTGACTGAAAATATAGTTGATGTGATGTATATGAAATTCCTTCTGGGATTTTGAGGAGCACATCAGGAGACAGATTGTTCCCTCCAGGGTGAGAGAAGCTAGGATATAATGAGAAGGCCATGCAATATCCTATCAGGAGAGAAATGTCCTGTGACAACTAAAGAGTGGTTTCAAAACAAACTTCAAATCCAAAGTCAAAAAGACAGACACTGAATTGCAGGCGTTATTTGACCATGGAGATGCTTCTCATTTGAGTAACCCTGTTCCGAGGACAGCAGCATCAGGGATTTATTTGTTTACTGAGGGTGATGAATCTCTGAGTATTTCCAGGTAAACGAGGATGTACTTGGAGTATATAGAAAAATGTGGTTTTAACATATTAACTGCTTCATGAATAGATCACTGGATTATGAGCATCCATTCTTCTCCCAATTACGGGCACCTGCTCCAAGCAATTTGGTTGAGTATCCGAAGGATTTTGAAAACTAAACTTACTGATCTATAAGCAGGTTGCTGCCACTGAGTTTCTAATCAACCATGTGAATTTCAGCACTTATCCAATCGTCTCACAGCCAGATCCCTGTAGGATATAGAAATTATTTATTAGAAGAAAAATATTGTTCACTGCAGCTATGCATACATGCATGCTATTTTACTTTAGCTGATACTTTCAGTTTTTAAATACATGCACTGAAATTTTTATTTTCGTTTCATTCTCTGTGCACTTTCTCTACATACCAAAAGAAATTTTCCTTGATATTGACCCACAATATTCTCTGTCAGTAGAGTCTAAAATAGCTCAGCTACTTTTTTTTTTTGTTGTTGTTGTTTAGTTTAAGATTTATTTGGCAAACTTGGTCAGGCTTTCAGGATTCCATCCAAGCATGTCCATATCTCCGCAACCTTTCCTGGCACTTCCATTTCAACCAAGTAGAATTAGCCTTTTCTTTTGCTTTGTGTTCCTACTTCAACAAATTTCTATGTTCGCCATAAATCACTCTGTTGTTCATGATTCTTTACAAATCTCTCTACTCCTAGACTGTAAACTATTCAAGGACAATAACTTATTTGTCTTTTTGTCTCCATCACCTAACACAGTATCTGGTACCTAATAGGTGTCCAATATTGATAAATGAATAAATAAATGTATAAATGAGTAACTATACAGAGGACCTCCATTGGTTGACTTTGTTTACCAGATGCTTCCAATTCTGTGACGATTAAAATTTGAAGACATATACTTATTCATTTTTCTTTTTTCCCAAAAAAAATCACTACCATAAACAACTTGATATTATATGACCTGGATTAAATTCTTTTGTTCTGTCATTAAATAGAAATTATCTTTTAAAAACTAATATCTAATCATCTAAACAAAATCCACTTCAAATTTCAACTTACCTAGTAAAAGAGAAGTATACAAAATCACTAACCAGGAATTAGATGATAATAACATCATCACTGATGAGTTCTTGGTAGCTCCTTCCATTTACTACCATTTTTCTTTTCACTTGGCTGTTCACTACTGAGAGATTGGAAATAAAGCCTATTTTAGCTCTTGGTACTTCACACTGAAAATAATTTTTCCTATCTGCTTTTGCAAAATGATACCATAAGAAACACCCAGGGTACTCTTTAAAATTCAGTGTAAAAAGTTTTGATATCCATAGCAGTAATAAAATCAACTGTCAACCAGATATCATTCTGCAGTATGATAACTAGTTTTTAAAAAATGTATTACGTGTGTCATTCATCTGGACACTTGAAAATGGTCATTTAACTATTTTCTGTGTGTAAAGCCCATCTATTATATCTGATTATAATCTATCAAATCTAATCTAATCTTACTGTTAGCTGGGCAAGCAGATTCTCAATATTTTAGAACTTAGAGTAATGGGAAAAATATTTCCTTTTTGTATATTCAGAATTCCTTTCTGTCAATGTCAATACTCAGTCTGCAAAATATTAATGTTCAGAAATTTTGTCTTCCTGATTAACCCAGATCTTTCATATTCTACCTGATCCCCCACCCCCAACTCCCAATCCTGGATCCATTTTGTACTGCCTCGTGTGAGCGAGAAAGACCCAAGACACATTTCTGCTCCTTGTGTGCACCATGCAAGTCCTATTTGCTTTGGATTCTCTCATTTTTTGCAGTGAAGCACTTATAGGACAAACAGATTGCTCCAGCATGCCATACTTGTGGCAGAAAAAGTCAGGTGCAAAATGCTGAGATGCTGATGATTCTCATTCCCCAATATAATTCATGATTATTTCCCCAATATGAAGATGTCTGTTTTCTTCATGGTAGGTATCTTAGTTATCTAGTGCTGCTACAAAAGAAATGCCACAAGCGGATGGCTTTAACAAACAGAAATTTATTCTTTCACAGCGAAGGAAACTAGAAGTCTGAATTCAGGATGCCAGCGCCAGGGGAAGGCTTTCTCTCTCTGTCAGTTCTGGGGGAAGGTCCTTGTCATCAACCTTCCCCTGGTCTAGGTGATTCCCAGTGCAGGGACCCCAGGTCCAAAGGACACACTCTGCTCAGGTGCTTTTTTCTTGGTGTGATGAGGTTCCACTCCTCTCTGCTCAATTCTCTCTTTTATATCTCAAAAGAGATTAACTCAAGATACAACCTAATCCTGTAGATTGAGTTCTGCCTTATTAACTAACATAACTGCCTCTAATCCTGCTTCATTAAGATCATCCAGATTAAGATTTAAAACCCATAAAATAATCACATCAGATCACTAAATAGTGGACAACCACACAAAGCTGGGAATCATAGTCTAACCAAATTGTAACACATTTTTGGGGGACACAATTCAATTTATAAGAGTGGGAATGTCCTAGATTCATACTGTATTCACCTTAATACCAAGAAGAATGCTGTTGTTGTTAGGTGCCATCTAGTCGGTTCCGACTCGTAGCAAGCCTATGTGCAACAGAATGAAACACTGCCCAGTCCTGCAGCATCCTCACAATCGTTGTCATGCTTGAGCCCTTTGTTGCAGCCACTGTGTCAGTCCATCTCATTGAGGGTCTTCCTCTTTTTATCTGACCCCCTACTTTACCAGGTATGATGTCCTTCCCTGGGGACTGATCCCTCCTGATAACATGTCCAAAATATGTGAGACATAGTCTCACCATCCTTGCTTCTAAGGAACATTCTGGTTGTACTTCTTCCAAGACAGACCTGTTCATTCTTTTGACAGTCCATGGTATATTCAATATTCTTCACCAACAACACAATTCAAAGGTGTTAGTTCTTCTGTCTTCCTTATTCATCTTCCAGATTTTGCATGCATATGAGGCTATTGAAAAGAAAATGGTTTGGGTCAGGCGCACTTGAGTCTCCAAAGTGACATCTTTGCTTTTTAACACTTTAGAGAGGTCTTTTGCAGCAGATTTTCCCAATGCAATGCAACTTTCGATTTCTTGACTGCTGCTTCCATGGGTGTTGATTGTGGAACGAAGTAAAATGAAATCCTTGACAATTCAGTCTTTTCTCTATTTATCATGATGTTGCTTATTGGTCCTGTTGCGAGGATTTTTGTTTTCTTTATGTCGAGGCATAATCCATACTGAAGGCTGTGGTCTTTGATCTTCATCAGTAAGTGCTTCAAGTCCTCTTCACTTTCAGCAAGCAAGGTCATGCCATCTATACAGTAAATTGTTAATGAGTCTTCCTCCAATCTTGATGCCCCATTCTTCTTCATATAGTCCAGTTTCTCTGATTATTTGCTCAGCATACAGATTGAATAAGTATGGTGAAAAGATATGACCCTGACACACATCTTTCCTGACTTTAAACCATGCAGTATCTGCTTGTTCTGTTCGAATGACTGCCTCTTGATCTATGTACAGGTTCCTCATGAGCACAATTAAGTGTTCTGGAATTCCCATTCTTCGCAATGTTATCCATAATTTTTTATGATCCACACAGTTGAATGCCTTTGGATAGTCAGTAAAACACAGGTAAACATCTTTCTGATTTTCTCTGCTTTCAACCAAGATCCATCTGACATCGGCAGTGATACCCTAGTTGCACATCTTCTTCTGAATCCAGCATGAATTTCTAGCAGTTCCCTGTCCATGTACTGCTGCAGCCGCTTTTGAATGATCTTCAGCAAAATTTTACTTGTGTGTGATATTAATGATATTGTTCGATAATTTCTGCATTTGGTTGGATCACCTTTCTTGAGAATAGGCATATGGATCTCTTCCAGTCGATTGACCAGGTACCTGTTTTCCAGATTTCTTAACATAGATAAGTGAGCCCTTCCAGTTCTGTATCCGTTTGTTGAAACATCTCAGTTGGTATCCTGTCAATTCCTGGAGCCTTATTACTCGCCAACGGCTTCTGTGGTGCTTGGGCTTCCTCCTTCAGTACCATTGGTTCCTGATCATATGTTAACTCCTGAAATGGTTGAATGTTGACCAATTCTTTTTGGTGTAGTGACTGAAAAAGCGCAACAGAAGATTTCAAACAGCAGCTCAAGAAGTCAGAGGAAAGTATTATAATGACATGTGCAAAGACCTGGAGATAGAAAACCAAAAGGGAAGAACGCTCTTGGCATTTCTCAAGCGGAAAGAACTGAGGAAAAAATTCGAGCCTAGAGTTGCAATATTGAAGGATTCTATGTGAAAATATTTAACAACAGAGAAAGCATCTAAAGAAGATAGAAGGAATACACAGAGTCACTATATCAAAAAGAAGAATGCTGTACAGTGATTAAATTTTTAAATACGTAAACCCGTTGCCATCGAGTCGAGTCCAACTCATAGTGACCCAGTACGATAGAGTAGTACTGCCCCATAGGGTTTCCAAGGAGCAGCTGGTGGCCGAGAACTGCTGAACTTTTGGTTAGTAGCTTAACTCTTAACCACTGCTCCACCAGGGCTCCTTTAAATGCATAGAAATATTTAAATACACTAACAGAGTTTTTTTTTTTTTTTTTTAATCATTTGGCACATAATGTAATTTAAATGATCATGGGAAAAAAGTTACCTTGCATTAATGATTTCTAGCTTGGTAAATTCGGTGCAAGAAAAAAACATTATAACAGAAACTAATTACAAATGCACAAAGTATATTTTAAGTTAATTCATTACGGGTCTTAATGATTTCATTGTGAATTTGCATTCTCAAAAATCTTCATGTAACTGGATTATTACTAATCATATACTATTAATGAACAATTACTGCAAAAGAATCATCTCATAACATTTGATTGAATTAAAACTCTTGCATAAGTTGATTCTAATTTATCAGTAAGACATAACAACCTGTTGATGGCAGAAACAGTGTTTTATACTTCCCCTATCTAGTATGTCTTCTTGTGTTATGTTTTGGCTATATCCAGTGATTAAACTATATTTTTCGGATAAGTACAGAAAATTTCATAGTACAGGTACTATTAAAAAGTGGAGCAAATCCAAAAATAACGGATTAATTCAATCATTTCTATAAGGGGCTACTTAAGTCCGGAACTGATTAAAAAATTGTCAGGTGTTTGGCTTCTGAATTTTTCTGAAAACTAGTCTAGAAGTATCATTCAAAAACGCAAATGTCTCCAATTAACTTCCCCATTTATTATAACTCCCTGGCAAAATGTTGTTCTTTTAAAAATCTTGACAGTACAAGAGTGAGAGATTTTGCTATATTTTACCTATGATGTGTCAACATGTAGAAAAACCTGTAAGTCCTCAACACTTCGAGTAATAAAAAGATGTTATTTCCCCTCTCTCTTAAGTACGCTTTTTGTCATGTCTCTAACAATTTGAGAGTGACTACTTCAGCTTTCTTGTCATTGTCCTTCCATTTGATAAGCAGAACATAAAAATAGATAACTTATGAAAATCTGTGACCAATTCAGAGAATCTGTCAGGGCTGAAAAAGTAGGAAGTGACAGCAGGTCAATAACTCCTTTAAATGTGAACTGGAGCGAAATGGTGCAAATCATTTGAATTCCAGTTACTTTTACAGCTTGTACATATGTTTCTAGCAAGCAAAATACAGAAGGTCTAAACATTTAATTCCTTTAATTCCTTATCTTTCAGCACCTCACTATGAGAATCCTTTAGCCAGAAAAGTGTTTATAAAACCCTCTGTGGACTCCTTAATATAAAATCTTTAGTTTCTCGCATTTTAAGGGAATTAAAAAGCAATTAGTAAAAACAGTAGTAAGTACAAAGTTATGTTTCAAAAAAAAGGAATAGCACTGACTTCAAAACAGGTAAAGTGAAGGGGGCAAAAAGGTCATTTCTAAACTCTTTCAGCTTGAAATTTTTGAGATATTCTGGGAAAATTAATATCACCTTTATATGCTTGTGCATGTCTTCTGATTACAAAAGCAATGCATGTTTACAATTAAAATAAATGAAATTATAAAGGAGAAAATAGAACATGAAAAACTTTTAATATTTTAGCAATACAGTTAAATCTGTTCACTAAAACAGGGATATATTTTTTAAATATCTGTTCCATGTGTTGTTATAGTGCCTTTGGTAATTTCCTTTTTTTTTTCTTTTATGATTTTCCAAGTATGCTACCTCTGTGGAAAGAGAGAGAAACAAAGAGAGAAAGAGAAGATGTGTAAGAACATCAAGGTGTTGGCATGTGGATTAAGCCTTTTGGAAACTTCCATCCCAGCCTAGCCACTAGCTAAATGTACTCAGGTGCATAGTACCAGCTGATGCTATGTGGAACAGAAGAACCACCCAACAGAGCCATGGTCACACCACTGACCTATGGAATCATGAGCAGATAAAATTTATTTTTTAAGCCACTATATTTTGAACTAGTTCGTTACACAGCAGTAGATTTTGAAACAAAATTTGTACTTGGAAGTGGGGTGCTGCTGTCAAAGAAACCTAAACAATGTGGTATTAGTTTTAGATCTGGATGACAATCAGGAGCTGAAGGTTGATAAGAACATTTCTACTGAAGACAGGCAAAACATTCGAAAATTGCTACTGGGGACTTCAAAAAAGGGGCCCAAATTATGTACTGACAGAACAAATAGCAAAACTATTGCCTGTGGTAGAATGGAAGATAGAAAATGTAACAAAAAGACTTGTGAGCTAGATAAGGATATTTCTAGGCAGAATGCGGAAAGTGCCAAAGAACTACTTTTAGTTGGATAATATATAGCACAGCTTTCAAGAACCTTCCAGCCCAGCCCAGCTACAAGCTGAATGCAGTCAAGTAAATAACATTCGCCAGCATCATGTGGTACAGAAAAACTGCCCAGCCAAAGCTTGTCCCATTCCTAACCCACAGAATCGAAAATACAGAAAATAATTGTTATTTTTAAGCCAGCGAGTTTTGATGTAATTTGTTCTACAGCAAAAGATAAGTGAACTAATAGAACTTTGGATAAGAAAATGTGCTTTTGACATTATTGGTTTGATGAGGATAAAAGCCAGATTACAAATAGAGTTTAGTAAATGGGAGTTTCAAAAGCAGAAATAGAAATTATAATTTATTTTTCTCCTATTTGGCTATCTTAATTGAAGCCAAAACTCAATTCAGAATACCTAATACTATTTTTTTCACTGAAGTGGAGTTGCACAACTTTTTGTATTAATTTTAATAATTCCTGAAATAAATATTGGATCACATAGGATGGAAGGTCAAAGGTCATGAATTCAATACTATTGTACTTTAAAGGAAGACCTGGTGGCGCACTGGTTAAGAGCTCAGCTGCTAACCAAAAGGTGGGCAGTTCGAATCCACCAGCCCCTCCTTGGAAACTCTATGGGGCAGCTGTACTTTGTCTTATAGGGTCGTTATGAGTGGGAATCGACTTGATGGCAATGGGTTTGGTGTTTTTTTGTTAGTTTGTTTTTCTAGTTATGTATTGTTTTATTTACTTACAATTTAAAAATAAATATCCACTCATTCCAATACATATAACTCAGGTTCCCATACCTATGCTATCTGTGAGAAATTCTGTAGTAATCTAGGGGTGGATCTTGTCATTGTACTATTTAAAAATCAGTCTGTTTCTTAAATTAATAGATAAATAGATTAACAGAATATTTAATTTTTTATGTTTCATGTACACAAATAAAATTATATTGTATTATAATTTATCGTACTTCTTGACACTATTTTTTTTTTTTTGCTTTGCCTACTTTGATAAATATGTGTAAAGGTCACTAATTATAATTGCCATATTTTACTTCATAATTTTGCTTTTTATTCATCACCTCCCTACTGCTTTGTAATGATATTAATATTTTTTAATCTATTACAAACAATAGTGCAATGAATATCTTAACTTATGGCTCTTTGTGATCTTGTAAAAAAATTTCTTTAAGGTACAATACTCAGAAGCAATTCAAAGTTTTGTAGTATACACATCGTAAATTATATTTCTGCAGCTGTTATCATTTACGCCCAGTTAGCAGTGTATTTGAATAGCAAGTTCCCTCTACCCTCACAAATATTGGCATTCATTTGGCTTAATTTGTCTTTACCCCCTGAATTGGTAGTTGAAAAATGGAGTTTTGTTGTTTTTAAATTTGCTTATGCTTGACTATTAGTAAATTGAACAGAGACCTGGTGGCACAATGGTTAAAATGCTCGGCTGCTAACCAAAAGTACTGCAGTTTAAAACCGCCAGCGGATCCGTGAGAGAAAGATGTGGCAGCGTGCTTCTGTAAAGATTTACAGCCTTGAAAACCTATGAGGCATTTCTACTCTGTCCTACAGGGTAGCTATGAGTTGGAATTGACTAGACGGGAGTGGATTTTTATTAGTAAATTTAACATCTTTTAATATATTAACTGATTTTTGAACTTTTAGTAACTTGCTTGCTTATATCTTTTGCCATTTTTTTTTCATAGTGAGACTATAGTATTTATTCTGTACATTGATTGTTTGAATAATATATGATTTGTAAGTATATTCAAACAATTTGTAATTATGTATTAACCCTGCTATGCTGTTTTTTGTCTTGCCAAACTTTTTATTTTGATGTAGTTAAAATAACTGATTTTCCCCCCTTATGGTTAATGATTTTACCATCCTGTGCAAAATAATTATTTCTTACCCAGAGGTCATAAATACATTTTCCAATATTTTCTTAGAATAGCTTTAGCTTTTTATCATCTTAAAATAGTTTTTGTACTTAATACTATGAACTATCTGTAGTTTATTTTTGTTTTGGTGTGCCCTATGCACAGCTAATTTGTTCCCAAACCATTTATTGAATAGTCTATCTTTTCCCCATGCTACTTCTATCATATACAGTGTTCCCATAAAATGCTGTAATCTCTTTCAAGGATCTATTCAAATCTATTAATATTGGTCTATTAGTGCCCAATAGCACACTTTTTAAATAATGTAGATAGATAGAAGGCATGACAAGTTACATCAACTTTTTGTCCTTTTAAAAAAAAACTCTTAGTTATTCCTGTAGCTTTAGTGTTGCATGTCCATTTTGAATTAATTTCATTTGTCAAATAACTCCTCCAAATGATTTTAATTCATAGATTATTTAGGGAAGAGTTTTGTGATTCTAATGTTCTTCTTTTTACTGAGTAGGTGTTAAAGAGGCTATATTTGATCTCCACTTCTCTAGTGCACATTGTTTATGATTTTGCAATTAACTTGAATTTTGTTTCTTTTTTTGCACCCTGGTTCAAGAATGTGACATACACATCAGTGTGTCCGAATCTTTCATCTCTCCTAACCAATCCTTTAATTTTTGTATCTATTTTATTCTCTAAACATCTCTCAAGCACCCATCTGCTTATTTTTCTCTACATCTGCCACCACTGCACGGTTCCTGTTATCTTTCACCAATACTACTGAAATTGCCTCCTAATTAGTGTCTCCCTATCCTCATTTGGTCCCCTCTGTTGCTTTCTTTTCACCCCAATGACAGTGATTTTTTGAAACGTGATTCTTTACATGGTCTATTTTTAATTTAGATCTCAGTTAATATTTATTTCATCGGGGAAGCCTTTCCTCTTATTCCTGACTTGTTTAAAATATCCTTTTTCAGACTTTTATAAAACAATGCAATTGTCATTACTAGCACTTTCCTTGGTTGTAACTTCATATTAATTCTTTCTTTATTTGACAAAATATATTTTTCTTCAGCAAGAATGTAAATCCTATGTGTGCAGAAGCCTTATCTTTTTGCCAACTGTATCATCATCCCCTTTACCTAATAGCCAAAATGTAAAATTTCTCTAAAACGTTCAAGGAATGAATGAATACAGATTCTTTGTGGAACTTATTTGGTTTTCACTGTGGCCCAGGGCATTGGTTTTCAAACTGTGATCCAGGAACACTAAATTTGTACAGAGGGGGCTGCCTCAGAAATTGTCAGATTGGGCTCAGGGGCTTGGTACCCAATTTCTGTCTCATCTACTACAGATCTGCCAGCATCTGTGGGATTGTTTTTCATCTAAAATTATGTCCAAAAAATGGCTCTAGTCCCACTATTAAGATAAGTCCTTCTTCAGTATACATTTTTTTGTTTGTATTCACTCTCAGATATTAAGACCCTGAAAGATAAGATCAGATTTTGAGTCTAAAGAACCTGGTCAAGGAGGTCAAATGGATTTTTTTAATCTCACGTTGCATCTAGCCAATTCCCTTTGTAGAGAGAGTACTTAAAGTTTCTGGGGACCAAAGCTCTAGCTTAGTAATATAGAATTGAAATGCCTTGTCCCTTTGTCCTAGTTGGTTCTGCTGGAGGCTGCTTCAATCTAAGTATGTTGGGGGATGAGATTCAAAGATTCTAAGATTCGCCTATTCTGTTGAATGTGCCACAGGCGTTAGAAATTTCATAAGCAATGTGATTTTAACATGGAAAAGGAAGACAAGAAATTATGACTCTAAAGAAAGATCCTATGTTCTACACTAATTAGAATATGGCACACAAAATTACCTGGTTTTAAGAAAATGTTATATTTTAAAACAATATCTTTCTTCCATCTAATTATAGTGAATAGAAAATTTATCTAGAATTTATAAGAGTTATTAGAGACCCTAGTGTCTGATTAGTTGTCTTTGACAAGTAGGTACTTGATATGACAAGTAAGAAAAGTAGATTTCTGTCATCTAGCATAGGCGTGTTGTTTTACAAGAAAAATATATTAAATTATTTTTCAAGGGTTCAATATCTTGATATTCTGAACAAGGGCATAGTGGTTATTTTGAGTTCAGGGTGGTATTGTTGATTGTTTCCTGGAGTCAAATGATTCATATGCCTCATTTCTCAGAGTATCATTGATTTAAGAAAGGATAAGTGCAGATGCTTTGGGTACTGCCTGACATTTTAATATTTCATATAACGAGAACTATTGTCTTACATTCTGGTTATTTTCTAGAATGGTGAAATATGTCAGGGAGGTATGGTAACTCCATAAAAAAAATTTAAAGAAAAAAATTAATGAAGCTTTGTTTGCTTGTTTTTCCTCCATAACAACCTGGTTATTATTTGGCGATAAGGATGGGTTAGGAAGAGCAAATCTACTATCTAAAAGAGATCCAATAAAACTTGTAATTTGCCTTCATAAAGCTGAGACTCTAAAATTAGGCACTATTAACCTAAAAATCTCCCATGCTGCAAATCATGCCTTTTCCTCTCTGTTAACTTGCTATAGAAATGGAAG
Organism: Trichechus manatus latirostris; assembly: GCF_000243295.1. Lineage (NCBI taxonomy): Eukaryota > Metazoa > Chordata > Mammalia > Sirenia > Trichechidae > Trichechus > Trichechus manatus. The sequence continues at coordinate 5,431,144 of NW_004444099.1, read as the reverse complement.
TGCCGTCACCTTCTCCTGCATTATGACTTGAATTTGCAAGAAAAAAAGATAACTATCTGTACATGGAAATACCATAGTATATGTCTTAGCTATTTAGTGTTACTGTTACAGAAATAACACAAATGGGTGGCTTTATCAAACAGAAATTTATTTTCTCACAGTTTGGGAGGCTAGAAGTCTGAATTCAGGGAAATTCTAGGGAAAGGCTCTCTCTCTGTCAGCTCTAGAGGAAGGTCCTTGTCTCTTCTGAGCTTCTGCTCCTGGGCAATCTTCATGTGGCTTGGCATGTGTCTTCCCCTTGTGTCTGCTCTGCTTGCTTGTTTAATCTCTTTTATATCTCAAAAGAGATTGATTTAAGACACACCCTAACTAATCTTGTTTTATTAACATAACAAAGAAAACCACTTCCCCAATGGGATTATAACCACAGATATTGGGGTTAGGATTTACAACACATATTTTGGGGGGACATAATTCAATCGATAAGAGTATAGTATGATAAACTCTCCAAAGAATATGAGATGTGGACTTAACAAGGCCCATGCTGAAATGCCAAGTTACTCACTATATAAACTTGGCCCAATTGCCTTATCTGTAGAAAGGGGTACTTAAACATGCGGGCTTGTTAAGAAAGATTTCGTGCAGGCTATGGAAAATTCCACTACCTCAAGCAGCTTTGCATTAGAATCCTGCTTTCTTTGCTTAGCTCATCTGGCAGATTTTGCATTAGAATCCTGTTTCCTTTGTTTGTCTCCCTCTCCCACAGCTTTGCATTAGAATCCTGTTACCTTTGCTTGGAAGTTATATGTAAACCCCATTGCGCCTCCATAGTATGATTAAGAATGTTGCTGACATAACTTGTATGAACTCCCTACTTGTAAACCCCTTGAAAGTGACTTTTCCCCTCACCCTCTGGGAGCAGTCTTGACAGCAGCAGCTCTGACTGACTCCTTTCCTTGCACAATGAAATAAAGGTGACTTTCCTGCTCTCCTACCTCAGTCTCTCATTTATTGGCCAATTCGAGTCACACTGAGAAGAACCTGGGGTTTTCACCTGGTAACAGCATAGAAAGTTCTTATCATAGTGAACGACACTGAGTGAAAACATGAACAAAAATGATGGCTAATTTGCTAGTACTATACAGTATAAACAATGTCATAGAAACATTCAGCAAAATTGTGATATATGAAAACAAAAAATGAAAACCCTTTGCCATTGAGTCGATTCTGACTCATAGGACCCTATAAGACAGAGTAGAACTGCCCCACAGGGTTTCCAAGGAGTGGCTGGTAGATTCAAACTTCTTACTCTTTGGTTAGTAGCCAAGCTCTTAAACACTATGCCAGCAGGGGTCCATGATATAATAGTGGCTTATTATTTACAATAGGATACTTTTATTTTATTTCTTAATTAAGCGCAGCTTATCTTCTGTGTCCCACTAAGGACCAATGGCATGACCCCCTTAATTGAGCAAACCTAAACAGCCTCACTCGTTGCTCTGGAAGTGGACTTAACAATATATATTCTATGCCATTTTTCTTTTTCTTTTTTAAAAAAAAAAAGTGCCTTTGCAAACTACTATATCCATATTTAATGATGAAGTCAATTGTACTGGTATAAACTCTGGTATAAACTTGGGTATTGTTAAAACAAAAATCGTATTAAGCCAGTGATAGAAATTGACTGAAGTTTATTGAATATACAATTTGCAAATTGGGGTAACATTTCAACTAGAGTGTCAGAATGTTCCAAAGATGAGAAGAACTTCCAAAATTCTTATACCAAATCTTACTGGCATTGTCATGGGAAAAATAGGTGGGAATAGAACTGATAAATAAATTTGTAGTCAGGAAGAATTTTCATACAGCATTGTCTTGAAGAACAATTAAAATAATTACTGAATTATGCTTAACATCGCCCCTATTCTGACCTTTGGTGTCTGTTTCGCAAAACTAACTGAATTCTTCAAAAGAGCACAATGCCCAAGGCAAAAAGATCTTACTAGTTTATCTACGCCATAGTTTGACTCAAAGTTTCAAAAGGACACCTAAGGGCAATGGCCTGTGTGGATTATCCCAACTTCCATGAAAGACGGAAATCTGGATTCCAGGAGAATTAAAATTGTTTTTTTCAGTATAAAAGTCCAAGTTCTATGATAACCAAATCTCTCCAATGGGGGTGATAGAGAGGACTGGTGACTTGAATCTTAAAAAAGATTGAAAGATCCCTAGTGTGTATGTGTGTGTGTGTGTGCACATGTGTGTAAGCCATGACTAAGAGTGTGTGTGCATTGGGGGGAAGGTAGTTGATTTCTACCTAATGTTTAACTGATTTTTAAAATATCTTTGGACCCACCACACTGGTCCAGTAACTATTGTAATGGCTAAGCACAAGAATGTAAATCAGGACCAGCAGCTTTTTCTGAACATGAAAAAATTTAAGCTTGGCCTAGCTGAGCTATGGTGCCCTGGTGACACAGTGATTAAGAGCTCAAGCTGCTAACCAAAAAGGTTGGTAGTTCGAATCTACCAGCCGCTCCTTGGTAAATCTTATTGGTCAGTTCTACTCTGTCCTGCAGGGTCGAGACAACTGCAACAGGTTTGGTGTTTTTTTTTTTGTTTTGTTTTGTTTTGTTTTTTTAAGCCAAGCTAATTCTAAATGCCTGTGATAATCTTCCTTCAGTGAAGCTCTTCAGCCTTGTGCCTCTACAGAACTCTGTCAGCAAAAACATTCAGAAAGGTCAGCAACCCTAGGCTGCATAGGCTGCTAGAGAACATATAGTTCTTAGTGACAAGGAGTGACAGTGAGAAGCAAAGAAGTAGTGTACTCATCTATATTTTTCTCCTGTCTTGGAACTGCATTAAAATCAGTGCCTCCAGCCACAACCTCTAACCCTTTGCTTTGAAGAAATAAATAAGATACTATCACTTTTGGACGACTCTGACTAGAGAAAATATTTCAGATCTGCCTGTCAATGAGGCATTTGAGTGCTGGAGCAATTAAGTAAAAGAAAGCAAAGGGAGGAGGCTGGAAATAGACCATATGAATTACCCTCATGGCCATCAGCCTTGAAATGTTAAGATTTTTGAATCAGCAAATGCCCTCAGGCAAGTGTGGCTGCCATGTTAGCTTACTTCTTTATATTTTGGTGCAGATTTTCTTGTTTCAAGAAGCTGAGGTTATATTTCATTTTGTAATTTGTCCATCATTTTTAGTTGTTTCATTTGGAGGGTGGGTCTAAATCTCACAGACCACCATTTCCAGAATTCAGAAGCGCTCAACTGGTGAAGTCTTTATCTCCGGGAAATTTATGGCTGGAAAACAAAACCAAATTTATTGCTGATTAGGAGAAGGAAAAATGAGTTTGCATTTTTACAAGTCTGAATTCTTGTTCCATGCAGAAAGATATTTTCACAATTGAGAAATTGAGATGCCTTTTAATTTTATTCCAATATTTATCTTATTTATATGTAACCATAGCATTATTTTTAAAACCCAGAAAATATAATAGGAAAACTACCATAATGTTCCTTACTTCTTTTACACCTCCTCTTATTATTTTTATGCTTTTAATCCTAGTGCTTTCTAACTCATTGTCAGCATATGATACACTATGTTTTTAGATCTATTTTTCTCTCAAATTTTTACATAGTAATTTTTCTTCTTATGGTCTGTGCAGTTTGTTTTACAGTAGTAGTTAACTTAGTTTATCTACTATAAAATATAGCAACAGTAATAATTTTCTTTAAATTAACTCTATTTCATTTTTCCTGGTATTTTGATAATTTGGAAGGTGGTTTATAAATGCATCCTTGTTTTCTAAATTGCTATGCTCAACTCAGTATTGCCTTCCTACTTTCAAAAATATCATTTGACATTTGGAAATTTTATTAAAATCTGTCATTTTGTTCTGGGTTTATAATTACACTCCTTCTTCCTTATTCTAATTATCATTCCAAGCCTGTGATGATAAACCCATCCTGACTGGGAACAATCTTGAATTTAACATGGAGCAGCAACACCTTAACTAAACAGTCATAGTTTGGCACCAAAGATTTGTTCACCGAATTCTCATTTATTTTACCTCCTTATGATATCGATTTACTTCAGGTGCTCCCTGAAATTTCATTATTAATGAGAACGATGGTCATAGGAAGTGTCCACATATAAAATCAGTGACTGTTCTAAAGACTTGACATCTTTGAATAATTGTTTAGTAATTAACTTCATTTAATTTTTGGTGATCATGGAGATCATAATTTCCTACAGAATACAATGCACTTAAGTTTCTTTTTGCCCCCGACAGGACTTAAAAATGGCTTTCTGTCATGATGACAAGTGTTTTATTATATCAGCTTGGAGGCACATTTGCCATCCAAGGAAATCAGTCTCACAGATGATTTATCAATGCCACCTTTTTTCTAGGAAAGTTCTGATGAGGGTGAATTTTAAAATTCATTCGGTGCTTATATTGGCAAAATATAGTCAGAAGTTGCTTCTTTTTGACTGGAACCGCCTTCTTGCAGTAATCCACCAAAATGATGAACACAAAGGGAAAGAGAAGGGGCACCCACTATATGTTCTCTAGGCCTTTTAGAAAGCATGGAGTTGTTCCTTTGGCCACATACATGCGAATCTACAAGAAGGGTGATATTGTAGACATCAAGGGAATGGGCACTGTTCAAAAAGGAATGCCCCAGAAGTGTTACCATGGCAAAACTGGAAGAGTCTACAATGTTACCCAGCATTTTGTTGGCATTGTTGTGAACAAACAAGTTAAAGGAAAGATTCTTGTCAAGAGAATTAATGTGCATATTGAACACATTAAGCACTCAAAGAGCAGAGATAGCTTCCTGAAACGTGTGAAGGAAAATGGTCAGAAAAAGAAGTAAGCCAAAGAGAAAGGTACCTGGGTTCAGCTGAAGTGCCAGCCTGCTCCACCCCAAGAAGCACACTTTGTGAGAACCAGTGGAAAGGAGCCTGAGCTGCTGGAATCTATTCCCTATGAATTCATGGCATAACAGGTGTAAAAATAAAGATGTCTGTGATGTAAAAATAAAAATAAAATATATATAGTCAGAAGTCACTTGCGAGATAGTTCTCTTTTTTGTATCTTCTAAGATCTCTTTCTTTACATGGTTTATTACTAGTATTAAGAACTAATAAAAACACTTTTTTTCCTTTTTTTTTAATTGTAGTTTAGGTTCAGGTTTACAGAACAAATAGTTTCTCATCAAACAGTAGTACACATATTGTTTTATGACATTGGTTAACAACGCCACAACATGTCAACCCTGTCCCTTCTCGACCTTTTTTATTTCTTATTGGTGAAAATATACATAGCCAAAGATACACCATTTCAAAAATTTCTACATGCACAGTTCAGTGACATTGATTACATTTTGCCAGTTGTGCTGCTATGCTCAATTTAGGTGAAGGTTTACAGAACAAAATAGTTTCTCATTAAACAGTTAGTATACATGTTGCCCTATGACAATGATTAACAAGCCCACTACATGTCATCACTGTCCTTACTCAGCCTTGTGCTCCCTATCACCAGCTTTCCTGTCCCCTTCTGCCTTCTAGTCCTAGTGCTGTTTTGTTTTATGGGGCTGTCCAATCCCCAGCTGAATGGTGAACCTCGGAAGTGACTTCAACGCTGAGCTAAAAGGGTGTCTGGGGGCCATACTCTCGGGTTTCTCCAGTCTCTTTTAGGCCAGTAAATCTGGTCTTTTTTGTGTGTGTTAGAATTTTGTTCTACATCCTTCTCCAGCTCTGTCTAGAACCCTCTGTTGTGATCCCGGTCAGAACAGTCGGTGGTGGTAGCCAGGCACCATCTAGCTACACTGGACTCAGTCTGGTGGAGACCTGGGTAGCTGTGGTCCATTAGTCCTTTGGACTGATCTTTTCCTTGTATCCTGTTCTCTTCATTCTACCTTGCTCCCGAAGGGGTGAGACCAGTGGAATATCTCAGATGGGCTACTCACAGGCTTTTAAGACCCCAGACGCTACTCACCAAGGTAGAATGTAGAAGATTGCCTTTATAAACTGTGTTATGCCAATTGAGCTAGATGTTCCCTG